>NC_081297.1:29752500-30058750 GCF_030435805.1 Mustela lutreola | reverse complement strand
CGTTCACACACGGGTGCCCTGGGGCTTCCCTGGCCTCCTGGCTGCCTCCTGACTCCTACTCAGCTGTATCTCCACTGTCTAACTTCCTGGCCTCAGGCTCTGACTGTCCCAGGCCTGGAGGACGTGCCGGAGGCCAGCTCTCCTGGGCTCTGCTTCCCCCAGGCCGGAGTCCTGACCCCCGCCCACTGCCAGCCTCTCTGGCTCCTAGGAGCTCTGGGATCTGCTATCCTAGTTTCTGGGCCTGGATCTTTCTTGGCCACTCTGTTCAGTGGCAACCCAACCCTGGCATGGACTTATGGGTCACGAAATATTCAAGTAAGTTTTTATTAGAAAAGATGAGGACAAAGTAGGAGGTGAGAAAAGTCACCCGACAGTCACGATCATTTGAACTAAACCAGAAGGAAGGTGTTCCCGAGGAGTCAGGTCAGAAAACTCAGTGGTTGGTATGTTTGGGTTGTCTGTCTCCAGCTATGACACTCTGGTCATGATGAGTGACATTATTCATTATTTGGAGACTTGGTCAAGACCATGGATGAAAAAAATTCCCTAGCAAAGCATGCTTCACACTGATAAAACCCTGGAAACAGATAAATTTTGTCCTTCAGTTTGGCAGACATCTCCCTTTGAAATCACTGAAACAATCATCAATGAAAACCATGCTCCCTGAATTTTTGAGCTACAGAAACGAAATCTCCTAATTTCCTAGGTTGTTGTTATGGGGACAGTCACTTCCAGTGAGTGAGTGAAATTACTTCCTCTTTGCCAGGCAGCATTTGAGGAAATGAGAGATCTCCCTTAGAGCATGTTTGAGGTTTTCGTCCTGTGTAGATCAGCACGCCAATATTCCTTTACTTCCTTATTATCAAATATAAATCCCTTCACATGCCAGCAGCTCTTCCTCTGGTGCATAATTCCCTGGAGGCCAGCAGAGGACAGCTGGATGGAAGATGGGGAGAACATCGCAGGACCACAGCAGGGACATGGTGAGGTCTGCACTAGGGACCCAGGAGCTACTCTAGGAGTTTCCAACTTGTCTCTTCCTGAGCCCAAGTCCTGGGATCCAGGCAGCTCATTGGTTCTTCCAGTGTTCCTCTCCTCTCGGGTAGAGTAAGAAAGTGCTTAGTTAAGCAGGTGAGGCCTCTGGGCATCCCTTTCCTTCTTCCCGGCATAGGGCAGGGTTTGGGGGTGCCCTCTTCAATTTGGGGCACCTGCCTGGGATTGCCAAGCCTCCCACAGGACATTCTTCTTCTTTAGTCCTTGTCCTGCCACAAAATGGCAGCCTACCCAACATGACACAACCTGGGACCATGACTTCAGAGCCACCCACAAAGTGCACTCTTCCTTCCAACTCCTTTAATGGGGGACAAAAGCTTTCATTCCTCCAATAGAGATGGGGCTGCAGCATGGTCCAGAACTTCCCAGCCCTGTTTTCAGAGGGCTGAACAGGTGGATTCCTGCATCGATACCCTCCACCCTTGGGTAGCTGGGCAGGGCCTGGAGTCAACCTGTCCAGGAACAGCCCCCTCCAGCCTCCCCCTCTGTGATTCTGATGACCACTTTTCACTTTCCGTTTTCACCCAGGGATAGGGTCTGTCCTGACAAACCCCATGCCCTTCCCCTCATCTGGTCTAGGCTCAGAAATCTCAAGCAGGTGTGGGAGCACAGGGCTGTGCCCTTTAGCCCATGGTCCCAGGGGAAAGAGCCTCCCATTTTTGCCTAGCAGGAGGGCTCCAGAAATAGCAACCATGGTCTGCTTTGGGGGATTCTATAATACAGGTTTCCCTCCCCCTCGAAAAAGTGAAGGAGTATTTTTACACAGAAATTTGTGATATTTTCTAGGCAAGAGCTCGCCTGCTTTTCCAGAGGCAGTTTTCAAACATTTGAAAGATGTTAGCCGGTGAGTCAAATCTCCCTTTATTCTTTCTGTTTTCTCGCACTCTGAAAATATGTGTGTATATATGCACACATTACACTGGAAGGCATATTTTCCGAGATGTAAATAAGAAAGGAAAGTGTGTGGCAGTTGGAACTCTGGTGCTTCGAAGAGGCAGTCTGAGCTCTTGATTTCAGTGCGCAGTTAGCACGTTGCCACCCACCTGACAGGCCAAGCATCTGTTCCCTTCATCAACAACCCCTGCTACCTTCTTCCTCTGCACTGGCCCATCTAATCAACAAGATGCTGGGGCTACTGCCCTGCGCTCACCCACACATGGATAAAGTTCCCAAGACCGGCAAATCAAATCCAGGGCCAACTCACTACCTATTTCCAAAGAAATGTGTTCGTGTATATTTCAGGGCCATTTCACTGCTGTTTGGAAAAACTGTTGTCAAGGAGAAAGAAGCAGGTTTAGGGAGCACAGAAAAAAAAAAAAAAAAAACAGGATAACTTATAGTGGATGCTTATTTTCAAGGGTTGAAAGAATCCTGCAGTGATTTCAGAATTGGGGTGCTGGTCCTAAATTTCTCCAACTAGGTTCCAGAGGAAGTTTGCCCTTTTCACTTGGTGTTTTGGTTTGGCCTTGTGATGCCTCGCCTCACTCCCCTCACACACAGGCAGTGTCCTTTGCACATGGCTAGGCTGTGCTGCGGAAATAAAGCTAGTGTTGCATGGTAAATTCCATTGCAGTTGCTCTCCTAGCAACATGGCGACACTAACAAGCCCAACAATAACCTTTTGTCTTTAGCTCTATAAAGCAACGTGGCCATTAGTCTCACCAGAAAACTCACAGGATATTTTGCAAGTGAACAGTGATTTGAGCCACAACTTTGGATCCATTGCTTTTCTCCCATCTGCTCACGTCGAACTGGGTGGGCAGCAGATTTTCCCTTAGGAGCAGAGAAGACCCAAAGAGGCACAGAGAGGGAAAAGATGAATCTGGGATGGTCCTAGTTCCAGTTAGGGAACCACCTATGTTCTGTTGGCCAAGTCACTGTAACTCTCTGGAACTTGCTCTTCCTCATCTTCCAAATGAGGAATTCCCTCATCAGGGCTTGTGGGCAGTCCAGATTCTTGGGCCTAATCTAGTTCTCCTGCCGAAACCATGTTTCTGGAACTGTGTCCCACCAATGCCACTTTTAACCAAAGGCAAATGGATGAACATTTGCTGAACAATTGTAAAGACGATTATGTAGTTAGCTTTCCTGTTTTGTTTGCCTGGCACAGGATCAGTGCACACTTTAAGACTAGTATGTTACCTGTGTTGTGGGGAACAATGTATTCTCAGACAGATTTTATAAAGGGCTACATAGCCCATTTTTTTTTCCTGTTTCTGATTAGATATTCTCTATACAAGACTGTATATCATGCATCCCTATCAGTAAAATCTTTTGGGGGATGTGCTTCAAATATATGTACATATGTTAAAAATATTTACTATTACTATCTGTATTTATTTATATACTATATTGTGCTTTAATGTTAACATATTACAAACATTTAAAAATACTTAACATAAATGTTTTAAAAGGAAAAGTGTTGGAAATGAGATTTTAAAAATCTGATTAGGGGAAGAGTCAAGATGGCAGAGGATAGCAGGCTGAGATGACATCAGGTCACAGGAGTTCAATTAGATAGTTATCAAAACATTCCGAATATCTACAAATCCAGCAGGAGATGGAAGAGAAGAAGAGCAGCAATTCTAGAAACAGAGAATTGACCACGTTCTGAAAGAGGACATACGAAGTGAATCTGAAGCAACGGGAAGATAGACCATGGGGGGAGGGTCCAGCTCCCAGCAAGGGGCGGAGCAACAGAGAACAAAATCAGAACTTTTAAAAGTCTGCTCCATTGAGGGACATTGCTCCAGAGGCTAAGTGGGGTGGAGCTCTCGTGGGGACAGTGTGGTATCAGGTCCCACAGGGTCACATGAGGATCAGAGGTGTCGGAGTGTTGCAGATCTCACAGGTATTAGAGCTCAGTTCCGGCTACAGAGATGGAACTGAGGAGTGAGCTCTCAGCTCAGGGTTACCTTAAACTGTGATCCATAGCACAATCAGACCACTGCTCCTTGAGCACGGACCCCACAAGTGGCAGATCCGGGGAGACTCACCTTCCTTCTCTGGAGGCAGGAATCTGCTGGGTTTGGAGACTCCACATGGGGCTGTGTGCCAGAGACAGAAACATTTGGGCACAGGCCGGGTGAGCTTGAAGCAGGGCTGGAGGCCAGGGAGACAGGAGTGATTGAGCGCTTTTCTCTGAGGGCGCACTGAGGAGAGGGGTCCCGAGCTCTCTGCTCCTTTGGGCCGGAGATTGGGAGGCCGCCATTTTCATTCCCATCCTCTAGAGCTCTACGGAAAGCGATCATGGAAAAAAAGCTCTCCAGAGCGAACCGGAGGAGATTATTGGCAAGGGCGGTGCAATTCTGGCTCAGGCAAAGACACTTGAGAATCACTACAACAGGCCCCTCCCCCAGAAGATCAACAACAACATCCAGCCAGGACAAGGTGCTAGCTGGTCTCAGAAAAGCGTGGAAGATATTAGAGAAACACTGTCTGGAGAAATAAAAACCCTTTCTGGAGAAATAAAAGAACTAAAATATAACCAAGCTGAAATAAAATAAGCTATTAATAAGGTGCAATAAAAAATGGAGGTTCTTACTGCTAGGATAAATGAGGCAGAAGAGAGAATTAGTGACATAGAAGACCAAATGACAGAGAATAAAGAAGCTGAGCAAAACAGAGACAAACAACCACTGGACCATGATGGGAGAGTTCAAGAGCTAAGTGATACCATAAGATGAAACAATATTAGAATAATTGGGATTCCAGAAGAAGAAGAAAGAGAGAGGGGGACAGAAGGTATATTGGAACCAATTATTATAGAGAATTTCCCTAATATGGCAAAGGGAACAAACATAAAAATCCAGGAGGCACAAAGAACGCCCCCTCAAAATCAATAAGAATAGGTCCACACCCTGTCATCTAATAGTAAAAGCTACAAGTCTCAATGACAAAGAGAAAATCCCGCAAGCAGCCCAGGACAAAATGTCTGTAACCTACAATGGTAAAAATATTAGATTGACAGCAGACTTAACCACAGAGACCTGGCAGACCAGAAAGAACTGATAAATTCAGAGCACTAAACAAGAAAAACATGCAGTCAAGAATACTATATCCAACTAGGTTATCATCGAAAATAGAAGGAGAGATAAAAAGCTTCCAGGACAAACAAAACTAAAAGAATTTGTAAATACCAAATAAGTTCTACAGGAAATATTGAAAAGTGTCCTCTAAACATAGAGAGAGCCTAAAAGTAATAGACCAGAAAGGAACAGAGGCAATATACAGTAACAGTCACCTTACAGCCAATAAAATGGCACTAAATTCATATCTTTCAATAGTTACCCTGAATGTAAATGGGCTAAATGGGCTAAATGCCCCAATCAAAAGACACAGGGTGTCAGAATGGATTTTAAAAATATCATTAGTATGCTGTCTACAAGAAACTCATATTAGATCTAAAGACACCTCCAGATTAAAAGTGAGGGTGTGGAAAACAATTTACCCTGCTAATGGACATCAAAAGAAAGCTGGGGTGGCAATCCTTACATCAGATAAATTAGATTTTAAGCCAAAGACTATAATAAGAGATGATGGAGAACACTATATTATATTTAAAATGTCTGTCCAACAAGAAGATCTAACAATTTTAAATATCTATGTCTCTAATATGGGAGCAGCAAATTATATGAACCAATTAATAACAAAAATCAAACACATCGACAATACAATAATAGTAGGGGACTTTAACACACCCCCTCACTGAAATGGACAGATCATCTAAGCAAAAGATCAACAAGGAAATAAAGGCCTTAAATGACACACTGGACCAGATGGACATCACAGATATATTCAGAATATTACATCCCAAAGCAACAGAACACACATTCTTCTCTAGTGCACATGGAACATTCTCCAGAATAAATCACATCCTGGGTCACAAATCAGGTCTCAACCAATACCAAAAGACTGGGATCATTCCTTGCATATACTCAGACCACAATGCTCTGAAGCTAGTACTCAATCACAAGAGGAAAGTAGGAAAGAATTCAAATATATGGAGGCTAAAGAGCATCCTATTAAAGAATTGAATGAATGGGTCAAGCTGAAAATTAAAGAAGAATTAAAAAAAATTCAGGGAAACAAATGAAAATGAAAACACAACTGTTCAAAACCTGTGGGACACAGCAAAGGCGGTCCTGAGAGGAAAGTATATAGTGATACAAGCCTTTCTCAAGAAACAAAAAAGGTCTCAAGTACACAACCTAACCCTACAGCAAAGGAGCTGAAGAAAGAACAGCAAAGAAAGCTTAAACCCAGCAGAAGAAGATAAATAAGAAAGATGAGAGCAGAAATCAATGAAATAGAAACAAAAAGAACAGTAGAACAAATCAACAAACATAGGAGCTGGTTCTTTGAAAGAATTAATAAGATTGATAAGCCCTGTCCCTACTTATCAAAAAGAAAAGAGAAAAGACCCAAATAAATAAAATCATGAATGAAAGAGGAGAGATCACAACCAGTACCAAAGAAATACAAAAAATTATAAGAAGATATTAGGAGCAACTAGTAGCTGGTTCTTTGAAAGAATTAATAAGATTGATAACCCCCTGGCCAGAGTTACCAAAATGAAAATAGAAAGGACCCAAAGAATTAAAATCATGAATGAAAGAGGAGGAATCACAACCAACACCAAAGAAATACAAACAATTATAAGAACATATTATGAGCAACTATACGCCAGCAAACTTGACAATCTGGAACAAATGGATGCATTCCTAGAGATGTATAAACTATCAAAACTGAACCAGGAAGAAATAGAAAACCTGAACAGACCCATAACCAGTAAGGAGATTGTAGCAATCATCAAAAATCTCCTGTCAGGGCCAGACGGCTTTCCAGGGGAATTCTACCAAACATTTAAAGAAGAATTAATTCCTATTCTCCTGAAACTGTTCCAAAAAAATAGAAATGGAAGGAAAACTTCCAAGCTCATGCTATGAAGCTAGCATTATCTTGATTACCAAACCAGACAAAGACCCCATCAAAAAAGAGAATTGTAGACCAATATCCTTGATGAACACAGATGTGAAAATTCTCACCAAAATACTAGCCAATAGGATTCAACAGTACATTAAATGGATTATTCACCATGACCAAGTGGGATTTATTGCTGGGCTGCAAGTTTGGTTCAACATCTGCAAATCAATCAATGTGATATAATACATTAATAAAAGAAATAATAAGAACCATATTTTACTCTCAATAGATGCCGAAAAACATTTGACAAAGTACAGCATCCTTTCTTGATCCAAACTCTTCAAAGTGTAGGGATAGGGGTACAAACCTCAGTATCATCAAAGCCATCTATGAAAAACCCACCGCAAATATCATTCTCAGTGGAGAAAAACTGAGAACTTTTCCACCAAGGTCAGGAACATGTCAGGGATGTCCATTATCACCACTGCTATTCAACATAGTACTACAAGTCCTAACCTCAGCAATTAGACAACAAAAAGAAATAAAAGGCATCCTTTTTATTATCGGCAAAGAAGATTCACTCAAACTCTCACTCTTTGCAGATGATATGGTACTTTATGTGGAAAACCCAAAAGACTACTCCAAAACTGCTAGAACTCGTAGAGGAATTCAGTAGAGTGACAGGATATAAAATCAATGCACAGAAATCACTTACATTTCTATACACTAACAGCAAGACAAAAGAGAGAGAAATTGAGGAGTCAATCCCATTTACAATTGCACCCAAAATCAGAAGATACCTAGGAAAGCCTAATCAAAGAGGCAAAGAATCTGTACTCAGAAAACTATAAAGTACTCATAAGAGAAATTGAGAAAGACGCAAAGAAATGGAAAACGTTCCATGCTCATGGATTAGAAGAACAAATATTGTGAAAATGTCTATGCTACCTAAATCAATCTACACATTCAAGGAAGTCCCTATCAAAATACCATCAATTTTTTTCAAAGAAATTGAATAAATAATCCTAAAATTTATATGGAGCCAGAAAAGACCCCAAATATCCAGAGGAATGTTGAAAAAAAATAATCTGTGGCATCACAATTCTAGACTTCAAGCTATTTACAAAGCTGTCATCATCAAGGTAGTATGGTACTGGCACAAAAACAGACACATAGATCAATGGAACAGAATAGAGAGCCCAGAAATGTACCCTCAACTCTAGGGTCAACTAATCTTTGACAAAGCAGGAAAAAATGTCCAATGGTAAAAAAAAAAAAAAAAAAAAAGTCCCCTCAACAAATGGTGTTGCGAAAATTGGACAGCCACATGCAGGAAAAAGAAATTGGACCATTTCTTTACATCACACACAAAAATAGACTTAAAATGGATGAAAGAACTCAATACTAGAAAGGAATCCATCAAAATCCTTGAGAACACAGGCATCAGCCTCTTTAACTACAACTGCAGCAACTTCTTCCTAGAAATATCACCAAAAGCAAGGGACAGAAAGGCAAAAATGAACTATTGGGTCTTCATTAAGATCAAAAGCTTTTGCACAGCAAAGAAAACAGTCAACAAAACCAAAAGACAACTGACAGAATGGGAGAAGATATTTGCAAACGACATATCAGATAAAGGGCTAGTATCTAAAAATCTATAAAGAACTTCTCAAACTCAACACCTAAAGAACAAATAATCCAATCAAGAAGTGGGCATGAGACATGAACAGACATTTCTGCAAAGAAGATATCCAAATGACCAACAGACACATGACAAAGTCCTCCACATCACTTGGCATCAGGGAAATACAGATCAAAACCACAATGAGATACCACCTCGCACTAGTTAGAATGGCTAAAATTAATAAGTCAGGAAATGACAGATGTTGGCAAGGATGTACAGAAAGGGGAACCCTTGTACACTGTAGGTGGGAATGCAGGCTGGTGCAACCACTCCGGAAAACAGCATGGAGTTTCCCCAAAAAGTTGGAATTAGAGCTACTGTGTATGTGACCCAGCAATCACACTACCGGGTATTTACTCTAAAGATACAAACATAGTGTTCCAAAGGGGCATGTGCACCCAAATGTTTATAGCAGCAATGTCCACAAAAGCCAAACTATGGAAAGAACCTAGATGTTCATCAACAGATGAATGGATAAAGAAGATGTGATATAAATATATATATATATATATATATATATATATATATATATATATATATATATATTGCAGCCATCAAAAACCAAAATCCTGCCATTTGTGATGACGTGGATGGAACTAGAAGGTATTATGCTAAGCAAAATAAGCCAAATCAGAGGAAGACAATTATCATATGATCCCTCTGATATGAGGAATTTCAGAGGCAGGATGGGGGACCATCGGGGAGGGAGGGAAAAAATGAAACAAGATGGGATCAGGAGAGAGACAAACCATAAAAGACTTGATCTCAGGAAATAAACTGAGGGTTGCTGAGGGTGGAGGGGCAGGGATAGGGTGACTGGGTTATGGATATTGGGGAGGGTATGTGCTATGGTGAGTGCTGTGAAATGTGTAAGCCTGATGATTCAGAGACCTGTACTGCTGGGGCAAATAATACATTATATGTTGATAAATTTAAAAAATAAATAAATAAAAATTTAAAATCTGATTAATGAAATCTTGGTTTCAGTTTGTCAGAAATAATTTGTGATGTTGGTTTTGAGCTCACTGTATTTTAATAGTTTGCTATAATAAATGAAAATATGCTTCATCAAGATATGTAGATTAAGGTGGAAGAGGTGACTTTTATTCTACTATATTTACTAAATTATGATCCTGATTTTTAAAATTCTATCTACTACTTTCCCAAGGTTTCTTATGGGCTAATAAATTTCCAGTTTTCTCCACTTCAAATGGTTGGTGCAAATTAACTGGCAAGTGTGACTTTTTTAATATTTTCTAACAATCATATTCAAAATATGATAAACTATTTCATTTGGTGAAATTGGGGGCATGTTGGAATCTGTTTCTAGGATTTTTAGATGTTGTGCAGATAGTAGTTTTTATATTTGTTTCCGCCAATAAAAGCCACATAAATTAGAAGTATCTGTAAACATTCATTGTCAAATGCTCTTTCCATGGTATGGATTTCTTTCAAAAGTTATTACTTTTATTACTCAGACACTTTAATGTTATCCCCCCCCACCTTCTCTCAAATAGACAGATTAAGCATATTAAATTTTTGAAAATATCTGCAGGATTGTTTGTGTTGACATCCCTTATAACCACACAGGAAAAGCCAGCATATGTAGAACATTTGTATTTGTAACAGAATAATGACTATTTCAAGTTCAGTAGTATTCTTAAGTGCTTTGCTGTGAGATAACTTAGAACCTTCTACGGGCACAAAGGTTTTCATGGTCATTCCCTATCTCATTAAAATTCCATTTCTAGTTTTCTTTCAAGTAATTACATTTGATGACATCTGGTACCATTTTGTGGATTTCTGGTTCATCTGTTTTGCTGCAGTAACATCCTTGTGGCTAAATCAGCCAATGAACGTCTATGCATTTTTTCTTGGTGTCTTCTCTTTTTAAATTCTGTCACACCTGCCATCTTATGAGGAGTATACGTAGAGGAATACCATCCTAGCCCCATTGTTTCTCAATTAAAGAAGTCATTCATTGTTGAGCCTGAGGCTTTTTCTGGTCCATCTTTTCTTTGGCAGACCCTGTAGAGGCATTTCTCTGTGTGTTCCATTATTGAAACAGAATCAAACAGCCCAGTGATGGGGCCTTGTTAGTATGTCTCAACTTTGATTCATCAGTGAAAATTCCTTCAGTGACCATCCACAGTTTGTAATTCTTTTTTTTTACTAACACTGTGTCCTCTAAAGGGTTTCCTAACCAAAAGAGCATTTTAATGTTTCACCATTGCCTTATGCAAATAATTCCTCTCCTACAGTTTCTCTGATGGTATATTTCTGTTAGATAATAAATCTCAAAAGTAGCTTTTAAATATGTATAAAAATTAAGTAAACTGTTTTAAAATCCTGGGTTGAAAATTACATAACTTTACACTTCAAACCAAACCACAGGGGTGTGTGTGTGTGTGTGTGTGTTTGGGAGTCTTCATTTCAAATAGCTTGCTAGGTAAAATTTTGTTCTATTATCTTCTAATATTGTAGGGAAATGCTATACACTTAGGTCAATATTCACTGTTAACAATAGTGAATGTAAAAAGCTGTATATCAGAAAGATTTTTTAAAAGACCTTTTTAATTCGAGTGTTTTAGGTTTACAGAAGGCTTGGTAAAATTGAACGAAGAATTCCCATACAGGCTTCACGCAGCTTCCCCTAAAATTAAACTTTTATAATCATAGCATTTTCATCAAAACTAAGGAATTGGCATTAGTGAAGTATTATTAACTACAGACTTTATTTGAATTTCTCCAGCCTTTCCATTATTGTGCCTTTTCTGTTCCAGGATCCAATACAGGATACCATGTTTCCAGAATTGTCAATAGTGCCACATAATAATTTTGTGAAGATTTGTTTAATTAAAACTAAGTAGTAGTATTTACCATTCCAGTTCACCAAGAATGAGTTAACTACAAAATGTGACAAGATGCTAGAAGCAAGGGTATCTTTGTCATTTTCAGTTGGGTTGTGGAATTAGGGTTTTCTTTTCTACTGTACTTGAGATGAGAAAGTTTGGCTCATGGATTGATTAAGGGGCCAATCTCCATGTGTTTATTAAATATTGTGTAGCCTTCCTTGTTTTTCCTTTTTTAAAGACAAAAAGATGTATACATAAAAACTGTCAAATTTCTTTTCCATAGCAAATATCTTTGCTATAAAGAGAGGGCTAGTGGATGTCTTTTGTATATCATCTTGAATATACATACCTCATTTTGTAGAATGCTGTTCTGTATTTTATGCATGTTCCTTTCGTTGTCCAGAGGATTTGCCCAAAACTCCTACTCATATTTATAAGATCTAAACTAGGGAAATTGGACAGTTTCAATCTCTAGTTCTCTACTGGCCAATTCCTGTACTTCTGAATTGTTGGTAGGTAACAATTATTGAGTAACCTGTGAAGGCAGTTAGGATGTACAAAGAAATTTCTCCAGGAAGCACTGCTTAAACTAACCCTCTGCAAAGTTATAAAACTTCATGTGTTTTTGGCAGGGTGCTGTAGGAAAAACATGGGGGGTGGTGAGAGCAGAGAGCCCACAGTCCCCTTTGAGCCACACCACAAAGACTGCCTCCCCACCATGGCGGGGTAAGCCCAGTGTTTTAATCATTGAAACTGGAAATTAAACCCTTGATAGCTATGTCATTCATTTATTGAAAGAACAAATAGTGTCATGGATACCGTCATGGGCTTACCTGATCCTTCTTCAAGGGGGACTTTTTCCTCAGCCTCTGGGAATATACTGGAAGGCCCTGACTGTCAACGCTCTTTGGGGTTTGCTTCAGTTGAAGAATATTACCTCACTGGAGGTCCGCTTTCTTCCAGGGTCAGCCAGCATCCAGTGGCTGATCCATAGAGGGTATGAAGGCAATCTTAGCACATGCTGAGGGGCCACCCAGCTTCAGAGCTCCCCGAAGGGCTGACAGAGGCCTTTGTTGGGAACAATCACAGATCAACTTCCACCTCTCCCCAATTCTGCTTCCTCCCTTTCCCCTATAAGAGCACTGTGTCATAAACATCCTATGAACTAGCCTCAGCTCAGAATCTGCAGCCAGAAAACCAACCTGCCACATACGCAAGTAGCCAAAAGCCAAACAGTACCAAACAGTGTACAAAGGAAGATAAGCATACCGGTGTCTGCGGATAGTCTTACGTGCATGAATGTGTATACTGAAAAATACATATGTACCTGCCTGTGCATTTTAGCCATTGTCTTACAAAAATTATAGCACCTTATACTTGTAAAAATGTGTATCTTGTTTTAAAATTTTGAAATTTATTTTCACATATTGATACATAAAGTCTTAAAATTACTGCCACCCTCTGAGTGCCAACTCTTTGACAGGCGCTTTTGCAACCCTTGTATTTATTTGACAGATATTTAGTGAGCTTCGTTATCTATTGATTATGTGCCAGTCACTGGTGTAGGAGCTAGGGAATGAGCAACCATTTTCTCACACTTCAGTTCAACCTTAAGAATTAGCCACTGTTATTATCTCTGCTTTTCAGATGAGAAAACTAAGGATTAAGTAGTTTGACCAAGATCACATGAAGTTGTAAGCAGTGGCACTGGAATCCACAACGGGACATCTGGTCTCCAGGACTTCTGCTCTAACCCCCTCCACTAGCGTGCCTCGTCTCAGTTTATCTACAATTCCCCTCTTGATGGACTGTCGGTCTATGTGCAGTTTGTGGCTATTATAAACAATGCTGTAGTGAACACCTTTCTCACTCATCTTTGAGTGCTAGCTCCCCACTTTTTAAAAAAGACGTATTTATTTTAGAGAGAGAGAGAGTACAAGAGGGGGAAGGGGCAGCGGAAGACAATCTTCAAGGAGACTCCCTGCTGAATGTGAAGCCCAGCGGGGGACTCAATCTGACAACCCTGAGATCATGACCCGAGCCACAACCAAGAGTTGGAATGCTTGACCAACTGAGCCATCCAGGTGCTCCAACATTCCCACTTTTAAGAAGGACTGAGAAAGGGAAACAGGTGAGCTCATTATTTAACTGGATACCTGTTAGCAGCCCCTGCTCATTCCCCAGATTATTTGAAAAGGTGCCTTTCCTCAAAATTAGGGATTTAAGAAATCAAAAGATACTACATTCCATCCTTAATATGAAAATCTTAGGTTAAGCTTTTAAAATACTTCCATGCAGGCCCTGCGTGTTGGACGCATATTTGCAGATCGGGTAATACCTGGATTACCATTGCCAGCGTCTCTGGTGGGAAATGGAATGTTTTCATTGAAATTTCTCTTGTTTGTATTTCAGGAAAAAAAAATGAAAGCAGCTCTACAATCTGGGTCTGGTTTTAATCAGAGCATAATCTTTATGAGACAATGCAAGGCTGAAAATTTTTTAATCTGATCTTTTTAAAGAAAAATACATGTGCAAAACTGATACAAACCAATCAGCCTTAGAAGAACGATGGGGGGGGGGGGTGGAATCTCTTGCATAAAAAAGAGGCAGGAAATTCCAGAGAAGTTTCACAGGGAGGAGGGGGGAAACCAAAGTCTGTATCACTACTTATTAGCTTATTTCTTAGTGCAGTGTTATACCTGGTTTTGTTGAAAAATCAGAAGTCAGTTTGGAGGAAATTAGAGAGTTCAGACTCCCTGAAGTGAGAACATAACAATATACTGAACATATTACAGACCACTACGTGTCCCATGATGCACTGGCCCCTCAAATAAGTCTTTTGTCCTCTTTAGAGAATCTTCTGGTCCGAGATCCATCTCATACTCGATGATTTAATGTCTAAGTACTTTGTAATGTCCCTATACAGATTTTTGAGATTTTCATATTTTTATTTCCTGGTGTATTCCACTGACTGGGGGTGAGTAGTAATTTGGCATGAGTCCAGGGTTCATTTTTGAGATTTAAAGGCATTTTCATAGGATGCTGTACTATGGTGGGACTAGTAAAGTCCCCATCTTCCAATAAGCAGCAAAACTATTCATCGATTTCTAGGTAATGTCGTTTAGTGTTAATACTCAGTGGAATATATTTTTTATTAAATATGAAAGTGGTCCAAGTATGTTTTATACCAGGTGTGTTAACTTGCCTGTTTCCTGGAGCATCTATAATTTCGAAATTAATCTAGTCTTCTCTTATCCGGTTTTGCATGAGTGTTGGCTTTCTTTTTTTAACAGTCATAATGACAAGAAAAAGCCAATAAATGCAAAAAGAAAGTCAGAAGTTTCAGAGAGATGAGATTTAACAAATGATACACAGTATCGTTGCCTCTCTACCAAAGCTTTCGATCTTAAATTTATTCTAAAATGGCTCATTTAGTGTTTGTTTGTGTCAGGTTCATAGCATGAATCAAATCATGAAGGTTACATGAATAAATCACAATTTTAAATTTCATCTTTGGATTAGAAGAGTGGCCCTTTTCTTATTTTCGCTGTCTAGTCTTTTTCTAAAGCAAAAAATTTCAAATTTTATGTGACTAAAATAGTCTCAGGTCAGGATACCATAGAACTTAAAACTCCAACCACTTTGGCGCACACGTTTCAATTCCTGAAATCCACTGCAAAGTGAAAAAGAACGCTGAAGAAATTAATTATCTGCTATTTTCATATCATTATTCTCCATTTATTTCCTGTGCTGTGAATTATATATGTTTACTAGAACGAATACTATTGCCTTCTCTCCTGTTGCTTAAATCCCTTTGTCTACAGAATGTGGTAAGAGCTCATCCATTATTTAAGTTACTATTTCTATAACTGAATTCATACATACATCTACTCGAGCAAACAGGTTAATAGGGGGAAGATTTTCTGCCTAAAGTTACGCCACGTCATAATCTCTGTTTAGACACTTAATAGTGAAACACATTGCTAGAAATACCAGTTTTTAATGTTACGCTGATGGTGTAAATAATACTGGAGGGAGAAGAAAAACTCAAATATTTTTAGCAAAAGGATGTTCTCATAGTTTATAAGATTGCCTCTCCTACTCTCTTAATTCCCTAGGTGTCAGAGTGGAAAGTCAAACTCTTAACGTCTTCCTTGATGGACGGTAAGTCAGGCTGAAACATATTGATTGCCCTGGATTGTTCAGTATAAAACTGTAGAGTTTGATATCTCCTTCATTATGAGTCCAACCTCACTCTGTCGCTGCTGCGGGTTCCCCCAACTCTGCTTTCCTGACCACGTCCCTCATGTTTTTCACTAGCCCCAGTAGCCACTTCTGTGGTGGGGAGAAGATGGGAGGGGTGTTTCTGGGCAGCTCTGTAAAGAAAGGAAGTGTGAAAACCTGAAGTTTGTAAGAAAATAGGATCTGCCTCCACTATGGCACCTACATATGTGCATTCATTTAATATCTAAGCGGATACACTTTCAGAGATTTATTTCATTTTAATAAATTGGCTGGTACATTCCAGCTTATGGAAGATAACCTCCTGTAAATGAGAAAATGAAATCCCACACATTTGACTTGTCTGCAACATTTATTTTTAGAATAAATGCATGGTAGGGGGAGTATGGAAAAGAGACTGAAAGCACACAGAAGAACTGATTATAATGAAGCCCCACTTGGGGAGATTTATTGAAGGAACTGGCTCAGGTGATTGTGGAGACCGGCAAGTCCAGAATTTATGGGGCAGGCTGACAGTGTGGGATCTCAGGCAAGAGTTGCTGTTACAGTCCTGAGTCCAAAATCTATACGGCAGGGCAAAAACCCAGGCAGGATTTCTTAGAGTCTGGCAAAACACGTGTAAGATCTGTATACTTAAAACCCCGAGAGTCTTGAGGCAGAATTCCTCCTTCCTGCAGAAACCTCTGGGTTTTGCTTCAACTGATTGGACAAGGCCCACCCACATTATCAAAGGTAATCTCTCTTTAAAGTCAACTGATTATAAATACTAACCCTGTTTGCGAAATATCATCACAGAAACATCTAGACTAGTTTTGACCAAACAACCGAACACTATAGCCTAGCCATGTTGACATAAAATTAACCACCCTTATTATTTTCCCCAATTATACATGAGGAACCTGAGACTCTGGGAGGGTAAGTAACTTGCTCAAGACCAAACCATGAGAATGAAGTCATATCAAACTTCAGCCTGTATAACCTCAATGTTTATGCTATTAATCTCAAACTCTGGCTGCCCTCTGTGATTAACTGCTAAATTAAACAGAAGAAGTCCTGAAGGAGAGGCACCCGAACTTGGTATGTTTTAATTCAAGACGATGGTTTTAAACTAGGGTGGCCAAAACAGAGTAGCAAGGATTGAATTTGCCCACCTGCCTAAAGTAACTGAAAACAAAGACACTATATATGAAACAAGAGTTCCAAAGACACCAAACATCAGGCAGGAAAGGAGAGTGATCCTTGAGATGACCAAGGGAACCCTACTATCACCTAGCCCCACAGCAGAATTTCCAAACAGTGGGAGGAGAAGGGTAAGGTATAGATCCCAATGGTCTCCGAGTTGAGGAGACATAGAGGGAGTCTGGGGAGGCCAAGGTAGCCACAGTCAGCAGGAGAAAAGAGGAGAATATGGAGAAAGAACTCCAGAAACATGCAGAGGATTATAAGGATATGAGATCAGTATACCAAAATTGGTGACTTCTATATACTACCAATGAACAATTTAGCTATCAACATTTTTTAAAATTCCTTTTATAATAACATGAAAATGTAAATTATCTAAGGATAAAGCTAGCAAAACATGTATAAGATCTGTACACTTGAAACCACAAAATGTTGCTGAGAGAAATGAGAGGCTAAAATAAATGGAGTGATTGACCAATGTCATGGGTCTGATGCCTCAGGATAACTAATACATCAAATTTCTCCTTAACCAAGAGGAAAAAAATGCATTTTCATTCAAAATCCATTTTGTAGAACTTTTTTTTTTTTTTTTTCTGTAGAAAGTGACAAGCTGATTGTAAAATTCACGGGGAAATGTATAGGACCTAGGAAAGCCAAAATAACTTTGAAAAATAAGAATAAAGGTTCTTATAATATCAATAATCAATATTATAATATTGACATCAAGATAGATAAATAGATGAATGGAACAGAATGGAGTAATTAAGATAATACGATATTGGTGTCAAGACAGAATATGATCAATCAAAAAATAAAAAGGAGAGTCCAGAATAGTCTCACATCAATATAGTTAATTTATTTTTTACACAGGTATAAAAATAATTCAGGGAAGAAAGTCTAGTGTTTTCAAAGCAGAGAGATGGAATGGTCAGCTATCCTTATGCAAAAAATTAAATCTGTCCCACCTCTGTACTACATACAAAATAATAAGTCAACATGGAGCAGAAATCTAAATATAAAACTAAAATTTCTAGAAGGAAAAGAGAGAAAATCTTTGTGGCCTCAGGTTAGGCAAAGACGTCTTACATTCAACACCAAAAGAATAATACACACCCATTAAAAAAATTAATTGGACTGCATCAAGATTAAGAACTGTTCTTTAAGGGGCATTGTTAAGAAAATGAAAAGATAAACCACAGAGTAGGGTTATCAGAGAGTTACATATCTGATCAAGAACTGGTATCCACAATATATTAATAACTTCCAAAACTCAGTAATAAGGAAACAAACAATTTTAAGTGAGCAAAAGATTTGAACAAAGAAGACCTACAGAGAGGAAAAAAAAAACAACCACATCAAAAATATACAATATCTTTTTCATCAGGGAAATGCACACTAAAGCCACAGTGAGATACTGTTGTACATTGATCAGAATGTCTGAAGTTAAAAAGGCTGACCGCAATAAGTGCTGGTCTGGACCTCAGAGAACTGCAAGTGACACACTGCTTGTGAGAATACTGAGTGGTACAGTTACTCGGGAAACAGTTTGGAGCTTCCTTAATAGTTAAGCATACACTTACCATATCACCCAGCCATTCCATTTCTAGATATCTACTCAGGTGAAATAAATGCCCGCGTGCATACAAATATTTACGGCAGTTTTCTTTGTATTAGTGAGAGACAGAGAGAGAGGAAGGAAGAGAAGAAGGGAGAGAGGGAGGAAGAGAGGACAGAGGGAGGAAAAACCGCTAGACTATATATACATAGGTATGTGTATATATGTTACATACGCTACGGAAGTTCATATATATAAACGTTCATATATAAATATATATGTAAACTCTAAAATGCAAACCACACAAGCAGGAAAGAAAGGAACCAAATATGGGCTCTTTATTTCCTAACGTGGCAAGCCAATACACTGATCTAAAGCTGCTGCCACCCTTGGTAAGTCGTTTCAGATGCTGTTAATGCCTGAAGTTCAGGTTAATAATTCCAGTGATTTAGCTCAATATACTTGTTAATGACCTAGAGGATGAAGGGAATGGCAGTGTGGAAAAATGTGCTGCTGACACAGAGTGTTTAGGTTGTTAAGAGCTAAGGAGGCTTGTGAGGAACCCAAGATGGATCTAATAACTTGAATGACTGAACAAACACGAGGACTGATAATGGTTTACAGCGAAGGGCAAAAGGTAATAGAGACTGGGAAAAAGATGTAAGTTGTACGTAATTTAAGCAGCACACACTGATGGACTTAGAATTTATGTTTGTCTCCGAGAAAAAAGACCTGCCGTGGGAATTAATCAAAATATTTCAGTACAATCACCTAATCTGCAATAGCCACCCCCACCCCACCAAAAGCTAAAAGTGTCTAAGTGTGTATTCAGAAAACACAGAATACACAGAATAAACACAGGAAAACATGTGGTGGAAGCTGGATACTTCCCTAACACGCTTTCTTCTGCTGACTTTATCCTTATGTTTCCCCCTGTACATCTCCAACTCCACTCCTTTCAGAGAAGGTGACTTTTCCCGAGCCCCAGAAAATGAATTAAGATCTATTGAAATCAGTAGTTCTCCAAGTGTGGTCCCCAGATGACCAACAGGAGAACAATGTAACAACTTACTAGAAAAGCAGTTCATGAGGCGCCATCCCCAATATATTAAATCAGAAATTCTAGTGGTGGAAAACAGCAATCTGTATTTTAACAAGCCCCCCTGCCCCAGGAGATTCTAATGCATGCTGAAGTTTGAATAACATTGGACTAAATCAATTTTGATAATTCCATTCCCCTTTGTCAATGATTACATTAAGTATAAGAACTGACTCCCTAAAAGGCTAGTGAGAGACAAGTGAAGTCTGCTGGGGATTCTAAGAAAGGTCTTTCTCTCTTCAAAGAAGATATTACAGAATTTGGCCATACTTATGTGAAGATGTGATGCCTGGAGCCACAGCAGCCATCTTGCGGCTACAAGGGGGGTGCATCTGAGGACTGCAGAGCAAATTTGTGTCACTAAATTAACCAACCTTAGCACCCCTCTACCTCTACAATGTCTGGCTATGTGAGGAAGAAAACTCCACTTTTGGTCATTTATACCATTCTTCACATCTGAAAGTAACCCTCAAAAGCACATCCTTTCCTTCTCCACTGTGGTATACCGGAAGCAAACCTGAACAGGCTAATGTTCAGGAACAGTGCTACAAAAAAACAGAACACTTATCTTCTTATCCCTCTCACCTGAGCACATGAGAGCTCTGCACCCTAATCTTAAAGCAAATGTAGTTTTGAGTCTCACTGCTTTTATATACTGGGTTAGAATAACAAATATGTACTTTTCTCACAGTTATTTGTAAAGCATATTTAGTAATAGAGATATGTACAAACATTAAAAAAAAAAACCCACAAAAACCCTCTTTCTAGGGTCAGCACACACAATCCACTCAGCTCAGGGCTCCGTGTGACTAAAAGACATGTTGGGAAGAAAGTTCAAGGGTGTGGTAGTTCTTGGACTCCACCTTGAAAACCTAAAGTGGCACCCAATACGCTTTCATTTTCCCTAAAAACCCAGAATGAGCTGACCATTTATGAATCTACCCAACTCTTAATAGTGACCTTCATTATGGATTAAGCGATCATATAGTGAAAACAAAGCTCATCTCTATTACTACTTTCATAAGAAATAAAATGCCAAGACAGATAAATGGCTGGAGGTCTGCACAGAGAGCGGCAAAAAAGTATTTCTTGCTGACTGGGTCTGATATCCTTGCAAACATGCCCTGCTTGGGCACCAGTGAACAGAGTCACAAGCAAGAGGTCAGGGAGAAGGATGATTAGCCAAATAAATGCCTCCTTTTCTTGCACCGTCTTAGCTTTAGACAAACTTTTTCCAATTAAGCCCCTCCAATGACTAAGAGCAAGAGCAGATGGGTTTGTCATCATGCCCTATAGGTCAGGAAACCTAGGCTTTCCAGGACTGACAGCAGGAATTGTTCCAAAATCAACTGTCCTCCACTGAGAATTCCCTGTTAGCTGTCAAAGAAGGCTGGCTCTATTGAATTCAGCCCTTGGAGTGCAAAAGGGGAGAGAAGATCTCTCAGAGACAAAAAGCAGACCTTGCAGGATTTTAGGGCTTAAGACCAATACCTTCCACTGCGGTCGGAGCCATTAAAGACGCCAGCAGCATCTGGAGCCCAGATGTTTCAAGTGGGTCTCTCTCTGAGAAGTGGCTGTCCCAGTCTATCTGGAGCTCAGAGCAGGTCAAGAGGGAAGGTACTCATGTGTCCAGCTGGGAGGGTGGAAGGGCTTGCTTTGGGGCACGGTCAAAAGATCATGCTTCTTTATCCAGGCTGGAGCCTTGAGTTTAAGGATTCTGTGTTTCTATTTCCTCCTGTTGGAAGAGGAAACTCTCCGTCTTATGGTGGAGATAAAATAGTAGAGGTGACGGAAAGAAGTATCTGATCATACGGTTTATAGAGTCCCTGTGACACACGCAGTCCTATGCATGCTTTGAACCCAGGCCAGTCTGTGGCGAGGCAGGGCCATCTGACCAAGATCTGGCCAATGGAGTGTAGGAGGACATGATGTCATCACGCCCAAACCCAGCCCATAAAAGCCCACCTCGGCCCCAGATCCAGTTTCTCTCCCTTATTTACTGACCTTATGCTTGGAGGCCAGCAGACAGCTCCAAAGCGTAGGAGATGGCAGAGCCACGAGAGGGAAGGGCCACCTACCAAGCGGGAGCAGCCACATCAGATCTTGCCTCAATGGAATCTATAAATCCTATGGGACCCAACCATTCTGCAGTCAGTCGCAGTGCCAAGCATTACTCACCCTACCTAATACAGGTCTTGAGTAAATCCTGGATGAAACAACTGAGAGGCGACAGAGCCCGGGGTGAGGAGGGGGAGCCCAGGTGGCAGAGTCATTTGGAGAGCTGACTCACAAAGCTCAGTTAGTGATACCTCTTCCATTCACGTAATGATCCTCCGTTACCAATGCTTTTATGCTCTGGATAAAACCTGCGAGAGGTTGCCTGGCTGTGGTTGTCTATACAGGATAGCCAGGGAGGCCGCTTAAACAGACCTTAGCGATTTCCGGGTCTGAAAGAAATTAGCCCAGGCCAATCGCCACCAAGTACGTTTTCCTTTTTTTTAAAAGGAAGTCATCGTGATAACACGACCCACACCACCCCGGGGAAACCTGCCACTGAATTTATCCACAGCTGATGGTCGACAGGTGTAGGGAGGGTTAGTGGATGTCTGCCAGGGTCACATCAATTTTTCATTGGCTTAGTAATTAACCTGCAAGAGGACTGAATGCTACAAAGTTCTTGTTCCAGATTGCAATCATTTCAGATAAATATTTTCATGTCAAAACATTCTGCTAGGTATCTTTTATGCATGAATAAACCTTATCTGAACAAATTTATTTCAGATGCTTACATCTTACCTTGCATTGTTGGTATTTTTTTTTATTGTGACAAAATATACATAACCTGCATTTACCATTCTAATAACTTTTAAGTGTGTGTTACAGTGGCGTCCATAGCATTCACAAGGTTGTGCGGCCATCATCATTATTTCCAAAACTCCTTTCACCATCTCAAATGGACAATGTAAGTAATTAATTTCCCACCAAGCAATAATTCCCAACTCCCCTTCCCCACAGACCCTGGTCACCTCTATTCTGTCTTCTGTCGCTATAAATTTTCCGATTCTAAATATTCCATGGACATGGAGTCATAAAACACCTGTCCTCCTGTGTCTGGCTTATTTCACTGAGCATAAGATTTTCAGAGTTGATCCCCACTGTAGTGTAGGCCAGAACTTCACTCTTCTCCATGGCTGCATAGTACTCTATGGTATGCATTCATGGCATTGTGTTTACCCGTTCATTTGCTGAAGGACATGAGATTGATTCTGCCTTTGAGCTATTGTGAATAATACTGTAATGTAAAGTATCTGTTCAAGTTCCTGCTTTTAGCTTCTTTAGGTCTGTAAACTGAGGAGTGGGAGGGCTGGCTCATACAGTAATTCAATGTTTAGCTTTTTGAGAAGGAGCCAAGCTGTTTTCCATAGCGAATTTGCAAGATTTTCAAAGCCCAGATCAAAGAAAAAATGTTGAAGAAGGCCCGTGTTGTGTCCTGGGAATGCCCAAGTGGATAGAGTACCAGGTAGATCTGAAGACGTCATTAGCATAGGATACGCCCCTAGTCCCTAGCCCTTTCTCCTGAGTCCCCTCACTAAAGGACTCCTAGATCCACAGGTGAATGGACCATGAAGCTGAGAAAGCTCATGAAGCTTCAGAATGGCTCGCTTACACCAACTCCTTTCAGGGCTCCAAAAAGGACCCTTATGCTGCGGTAATGTTTCTTTGATTTGCGAAAGTAAGATATTATAACTTAAAGTAAGATATTTTAACTTAAAGTTGGGTAAGACCTCTCTCCACTACAACTTGTGTTCTACATACATTCCCTGGTGTTGGGTGGCATTGGCGGGCCCCTGGGCATTTTGGGGATCTGGCTAAGGGGAAGTTGAGTTGGGGATACATTTAATATTGGTTTAGAGGGTTATATTTATGTCAATTGTGGTTTCTTTTGAACAAGACTAAGTTACTACTGGTCATCCCAGTATGGAAATACTTCTGGAAATACTCTTACCACCCACTGTGGAAACTCAGCAACGTGACGACCCAAAAGACTTATGAAAAGGTGTCTTATGCTACGTAGCAGGAAAAAGGTTGGAACTGTACAGAGCCATAAACTAGTCTGTGGTAAATGTTTTCAAACTTCAAACTTATAAAATGGCAAGTGGAAATTTTGCTTTTCATCAATGCTGAACCAAAATGGAAGGCCTCTTCTGTTTGGATTTATACTTGATAATGCAGCATATACAGTTATGAGTGTTCGGTACATTTTGTTCCTTTTTAAGGAAAATTTCACAAAATAGCAATGGTCAAAATTCCTGCGTTTATAGGGCGGCTCTAAATCATAGTACTCTCAGCAGGCAGGGAAAATGTTTTTAAAAGATCATATACATAAGAGACTTGAAAAAGGCTTTCCCAAGTTTGATGACAGTCAGAAAAAGGGAATTGTATTTGCAGTCATGGTTAAGAAGATGAATGAAATTTTTTAACCTATCAATTATGAAAGCCACATTTTGATCAATTATGCTAAAAGAAATAACTGAATTCTCTCTTTCTGTAGAAAATATTCTAAAATTATTGTTTTATAAAGAGATGTTCGAAAAATATACAAACCACAAAATGTGTGTTGCGGGGATTGGGGGGGAGGTGAGGGGCCACCAGGCATCTAATAAAAATATATCCCTGCCTGGGTCATGTAATATGTGTGGCATTTGTTAGGCATTTCACAGTGTGGATTTGGGATTTCTCGTTAGAAACAAAATTCACTTTCCTAACAAATTTTGTATTTATAATTTGGGGATTATTTTTCTTAAAAAATCATATTTTTGATATTGTCAGAGCTATGGTCCCCCAAAAACTTAGACCTACCTTCTCCTCCATACATCATGTTTTGCCCCCAGTGACTCAGCTTCCTGCAAAGCCACACCCTTCTGTTCCTCTCTAGCACAGCAGGGTCCCTGTGCTAAGGACATTGCTGTGTATTACGTGACCATTCAGTGACCTCCATTGCTCCCGAATCCTCTCATTCCGCATCGAACCAGCCCAGTGTCTCCTACTTCTGAAGTCCCTTCCCTTCCCTGTTGCACTCACCCCCTTTCCCACCCCCAACCATGGTGAGAGTCACTACTGCTTACTGCTTGCTTTTCTTTAGTAGCCTTCTGTGCTGGGCTAAATATTGGCCCCCAGAGATCTCAAGGTCCTAATCCCTGGAACTGTGAATGTTACCTTCCAGGGCAAGGCAGGATTTTACAGTGGGATTAAGTTAAGGGTCTTGAGGTAGGAGGTTAACTTCAATTGTCCCAGGGGGCCTTCAGTGCTCTGACAAGAGGGAAGAGAGAGATGTGACCCACACAGAAGAGGGCCAGGGAGGTGACCACAGAGGCAGGGATTGCAACGAGGCTACCATGAGCCAAGGAATGCTAGCAACCACCAGAAGATGAAAGACACAGAGCAATATCTAGATGTTCTTCTAAAACTTCTGGAGGGATGTCCCCATTGGGGTCGAGTAAAACTGATTTGGGTCTCCAGAGCTGTGAGAGAAGAGACCTGTGTTGTTTTAAGCCACCTGGTTTATGATAACTTGTTACAGTAGCCAGAGGAAACAAATGTACCTCCCAGCACCAAGTCTATTCTGAAAGATGAAACTTCCCCTATTCAGGTTGCTTCTAGTTCCAATATTCTGGTTGCAAGACTCCTCTTCATGAGACCTGCCACCCAATTCTTTTTGCCTCCTTTTCCATGTTCTATTTTATTTGTTTATTTCTTTTTAAAGATTTATTTGAGAGAGACAGAGATAGCCAAAGAGAACACAAGCAGAGAGGAGAGGGAGAAGCAGGCTCCCCACTGAGCAGGGAGCCGGATGTGGGGCTTGATCCCAGGACCCTGGGATCATCACCTGAGCTGAAGGCAGATGCTTAACTGACTGAGTCATCCAGGTGCCCCTCTTCTTTTCACTCATAGGGACTTGAAAGCTCATGTATCCCTCCCCCTGACTCATGCCCTTTGGCCAGCCCAGTGGCCATGACATCCTTGAAATGGTTCCCTCCAGTGGAGCCCTAATGGGTGAGGAGGCAAAGCCTCCCTTTGGTACATTCCTCTCATCCAACTCTGTCCCCATGCTATGGAGTCTTTTCTGTAGGGGCTGTGTACTTCCCCGGTAACTTCAACATACAAAACAACATCTTAAAACATGCCTTCTCTAAGAAGCTTACCTTACTAGGGAAAAATGGGTTGTATCTGCTCCTACCACATTTTCCTAACTTGTCTTTTCCCATGGGGGAATATTGATTATTTGTTCTGGTTTTCAAGTCAAGTTAAGTTTCCACATACCTACTGAATGATTGTGTGCAGGGAGCTAGACTAAGTGCTATAGACAGCTAGGACATGGCCCCTGTTCTTGGGAACTCGGAGACTCGACTGGGGTCGGAGGGGAAGCAACCAGACATGTACATTAATATTCACAATGAAAGTCAGATGTGCAAAATGCCATGAGAAAGTGTGATGGGGAGGGTAAAACAGGACACATCCATTGAAATCGGAGTCGGGAAAGCATCTGGGGCCCATTTGAGATGGGGCAAGTTTCCCCGAGTGGAGTAGACTATATCAGGGCACTAAGGCAGGAAAGCCCAGACTACAAGGAAATGAAACTGGAAAAGGCATTTTGGACCATATTTGGGGGGGAACAATACTAAAGGGACAGATAGTACTTTAGGTTTTGCCAGCCATGTGGTCTCAGTCACAATGACTCCACTCTGCCATTGTAACACAAATGCAGCCATAAACAAGATGTAAACAAATGGGTATGGCTGTGTTCCAATAAAACTTTATTTACATAAGCAGGCAGTGAGCCAGAGCCCCGGCTCAGGAAGCTGGGGACCCAGAGAAACCACTGAAGGTCTGTGAGCGGGAGAATGACATTATAACGTGACCAAAGCTGTGTATTTGGAAAAGTAATCTGGCCAAGTAGCCACGCTAGGATAGAAGGAAGTGGAGTTGAATGTGGAGAATAAACTGCCGGGAGTGTTAGCGGCGAGAGGCCGCTGTGACAGTGTTTAGGGGGGAGAGGCCAGAGTTAGGATACTAAAAGCATAAAGGAGAAGGCCAAATGTATGGGGCAGGGCAATTCAGTGGGTGGGGAGAGAGGGACAGAGCCTCATGAAAAATGGCTTCTGATCTGGAGCCTGGGACCTGGGATTTAGGGCCCACAGGGAGAGCTTGTGAGCAACGTAATGAGGGGGGACTTGGGAGTTGACTGCCACAGGACAGTCTGTACACTCCGGGCCTGGGGGTACGCAGCTGGTGTCCGGACCCCACGGGGCGCAGCTGATGTGGGGCTCCGAGCAGGGGGCACCTCACCCTCCCCAGGTCCTGGCTCCCTGAGCTGCTAGACATCTCGGAGGCTGGCCAATGCAGAGCAAAACCAGTCCCCACCAGAGGCAGGTTGAGGCCGTGCCAAGTGACCATGGAAGCTGCGTGTGTGGGCCAAATTGCTTTCTAATTACATTGTGCTCCAGACAAGACAAAATTGTGTCTCTTGAAAAGCATGTATGCGGAGTCAGGGTAAGCCTAGAGGAGTTCAGGCCTGGTGGAAATCCGGAGCAGGGAGTCAGGTTGCAGAATTCATTACCACCCTGGGGTCCCGGGAAGGGGGAGCAGGGAGAAGAGGCAGGGGTACTCCAGGCGCGACTCCCTGGAAGTTGCAGGCGTATCCCGAAGAATTGAGCACGTTTAAATGGAGGAGGTGATTCTGAAAGAAAATGTGCCATTTCACCCTGACATCTCATCATTTCTCCCCGGAACTTAATATAATGCCCTCCCGTAAAAATCACAGTAAGAATGTTTTGTCTTGCCGGTGTCCTATGGCAAACATTCTCCCCACTGCTCTGCCTGCGGAGAAAATTTAGTTGAAAAGGAGCCACCTTAGAATTTGCCACATTTATGTTTGACAAAGAGGCAGTTTACTCACTGGTTACACACTTTCTCGCTGAGATGCAAACGTTGTTGGGCAGAGATTGAAAATGCTATTTTGATATTTCATGCCACTTTCTTGGGAATTTATTTTAGAAGCAGAGCAATAAGAGAAATATTCTGACTTAGAAATATAAATATAAAACTACCACTTGGGGTTATTTATTTCCCAGGCAATCCATCAGGAAATGTTGGGAAATATATTTAAGAGTGGTTTCAAACAAGATTCCAGTCAAATGAGTAATCTTTCCATTTGCTTTTCCTATGTTACATGATTTTTTTTAAAAGGATGAAATAGTAAAAGAATCTTGAACTTGGATCGTAATTATGAATTTGAGACTGTCAATTTTTTAAAGGGATAAAATGGCTTTAATTAAGCTGAAGCAAACGTCAATAGGGAAACTGGGTGCACAATAATTTGTTAGGTGAGTAATTGGTTTTTTTACTGAAATAGAGTTGACGCCCAAGATTATGTTAGTCTCAGGGGTACAAGGTGGTGATTTGAAATCTCTAGGGGTCATGCTATGCTCACCCCAAGTGTAGCCACCATCTGCACCACCACATACCATGTTATTACAACACCATGACCCATATTCCCCAGGCTGTAATACGCACAACATTTTAAATACTACTGAGGATTCCAAGCCTTTTTGGCAACCCTTGTAGTTTTTTCAATATCCAGGGTCAAGCAGTCCTTATCTAGTGTCTTCAGCCCAGTTCTAGGTGGTCCACACCCAGTACGTCCTCATTCGTTTCGGCGGTTGAGTTTCTCTGGTACTTGCCGACAAGGTGTGCTGGCAGTACAAGTTCAAGTGGGTCCTCTCTGTGTCCCTCCCCCTGGTGCCATCACAGAGAACAGACTGGTGGAATGGCTTGCCTGGCTAAGTCAGGCAAAGAGAGAAGCATCATGGGCAAGGGGATAGGGAAGGATATCAGTTTGGTCTTCTTGCTATGCACTTCCTGATAAGAAGTTCCTCTTCCTAGATGTTTAAGGTTAGTTCAGCACTTTGGAAACACCTGTTGGAACAGTCCAGGTGTTTGGATCAAGAGCAGACTCTGCTTTAATATCAGTTCTTCCCATTTGGAGACGCACATTGGCCTTGGGCCTGGGGAGGCCTGCTTGCACTTGAAGGCACATCGTGAGCCAAGTCTTGGACACCAGAGCGCTGTGTCCCTCCCTGGGCCTACAACCTAGTCAATAAGAACTGGACCCCAGACCAGACCAGCTACTTCCAGTACTGCTAGGGTCGGGGGTCAGTATAGTTGAGGGTGACCTGAGCACAAAAGTGGCTTTGTGTCTTATCAGCCTTGGTGAGGCAGCAGCTCTCCTCCTCCTGAAAGGCTAGCACACAGGCCTGAGCACCAATGACAGGAGAATCTTTAATTGACAGACAGGCAAATTGTGGGGTAGGTAAGGTTGGCTTTTCTCTTCTGTCCTTTCTTGTGTGCCTCCAGATACCCTCTTCATTTTTCAAGGTCCCAAAGACCTTCTGTTCTTGACCACCCTTCTCTACCCCCCTACCAATGGCCTAAAAAATCTCACCTTCATGTAAGAATCTGTGTGAGTCATTGAAATTTTAGTGGGAAATTTTCACTGAGCACCTTTTCCTGATACATTGGCACACAGTCCTTAGCTCAGATGGCAGAGCTAAGGATTTCATTTCTTGTTTAAGGATTTCAGGCAGCAAACTGGCAGAGGAGGATATATGAGGAAGATCTCTTCAGGCAGATGGCAACCCAAGTTTGGCCTCACTATATCCAAACCCCAGGCACACAACACAGGCAAGATTTGGAAGCACAAGATAGAAATCGGCTGATTCTCAGAAAAGAAACTTGTATATGAAAAGTCAGTTTATCTATGTTAATTTGGCTCAGTTCCATGGTTTGGACAATAGGACATGACCTGTAGAAATAGAAGACAAGTGGAGACAATTCTAAGGTCCTCCTCAACAGATGGGAGGTAGCTACCTCATTGCGGATCACAGACACCTCCAACAAACTCTACCCACCCGATTTTCCTCTCTGACACGTTCTGGTTTGGCCTAAGGAAAGCCTGAGCCCCAGTTGACACAGTTATTGTGACTGTGGCCTAGAAAGGAAGTGGGCTGCTGTGATGAGAGGTTTCCCTGGTGATATCCAACCAGCTGGCCACAGTTGGGGCTCTTCTGGGGCCCACACATACAGGATATCAGGATGTGCCAAGATCAGCAAAGATTCAGACCTTTGCACAAAATTCCTCCATCCTGAGGAGCAAGGAGGCAGGATTCTGTGATACTTCTGAGCAGCCCGGGCTTCTAACATCTATGGCCCATGGAAGTGAACTACAGTCTGGGAGTAGCTTGGTTAAAGAGAATAAAAGAGACAAGTCAAGGCCGTAACTGAAAAACTTGGGATTTTCAGTGGCCCTGAAAGGTCAAACCATCCCACAGATAAGTTCCCTGTGGTTCTGAGGCAGGAGGGTTGCTCGGCCAGGGTTCCCCCATGAACTATGAGTCACACCTTTTTATCTGCTGAGCCCCACACAGGCCCAGGCAGCATCTTTATTCTCTTCTCATTGGTCTTGATGTCAAGGGACATAATGAAATTAGAAAGACCAACTCTGAAGGGAAAGAAGAAAACCAACTTGCAGTTCAGCGTTTGATAAAATACCAGCCCTAATCGGACCCAGAGCTCTGGATCTGGCATTCCTGATCTGCCCACAGTGGCGAGGTGCTGGAGAGGGGGCGATCCCCATCTGATCTCCCTGGGAGGCTCCCTCCAGCAGACCGTGAAGATCAAACCTCAGAACCTCAGCGAGGTGGCTGGCCACTTGGCATCTCTAGCTGTCCTCTACTTAGCTCCGAGAAACACATGATCTTCCTGCCTTTGGAAGGAGAAATATCTGTTGGAGCTGGAAAAACCTGGAAAATGTTCTGCCTAGTTGGGGCACTGGGATAACTAGTGATGTTTATTCTTACAGATGGCAGGAAGATGATGGCCTCCTCCTGTGGGCGGGGCCTGCTGACACTCCTCCACCAACTCTGTTGTCAGGGGACCCACCTCTGACTTGTTCCAGAAGCTGAATGGCTGCCCTTCAGGTTCCTGTTCTCATCCTCCACCTCAGGGGTGGGGGGAGGGGTGGGCCTGGACCATTGGTTGTAGATCAGATTCTCCTGTGACTGCATTCAAACAAACAAACAAACCCCTTGCTCCCAGTTAGGTTTTTGCTATAGAAAAACAAGGACTAAGAAAGTTGGAGGCGTTGGAGATGATACTTGAACTTTCACAACAGATGTTTTTGCACTTATTTTCCCCCAGGAGGATAGTCAATGCAAATTGTTCATTTGAGCAATTTCCATCCCTTTTGGACGGCCCCAGTTCCTCTTGCTGTGAAATGTGTCTGCTCCTCAACTAAATTGCAGGGGATGGTTTCGAAAGGGGAAAACCTAGTTTGCATACTTCAAATTAGAGGTCTGCCTTAAAGTGTGCCCGAATCAGAGACTCACACCACGCCAGTCACAGCTGACTCGGGCCCTTAGGGAGGGAGAAGCTTGAGGCTTAGCAGTTCTGACACCCCAAAGAGGTGGAAAGAAATCTACTGACACTTATAAAAAATGTATAGATCATTATAACATGTTTTGAAATTTTAAGTGGAGCGTCTCTCTTATGCAGGTGTACTGAGTATCAACCCTTCAAAGCCCCCATCGCCACGCAGGCCATGCTCAGGCCAGCAAAGGGTATCAAGAAAGAGGGAGGAATCCTAATTAGGTTTTCCTTCCTCAGCCTTGAACTACCTTTCTGTAGCTAAACTGCTGGTACTCACTTCCTCAGCAAATTCCATTTCTGTGGAACTCCAAGGCAAGCAGAAAACTCTGGAAACGGAAACCATGAAACCTACAGAGTTCCCAGAGGAAACTGGACCACCCAGAACCTTCCTAAACCCAATGATCACTGACCAAATTCCGAGGCAGGAAAATGGTCTTTGGTGAATGAGCATTTCTGAGGTCTCAGAACGTTTTCCTTTGACTGCGAATGTTGGGGCTAATGTTTTTGGTTTTGCATCTGGATTGGGAAAAACAAACAAACAAACAAACAAACATGGGGTATAATTTTCTCCACCTGAGAACAGAGCAAAAGGACAATGACTGTCCCAAGCACTTCAGGGCCATGTCCCTGCTCCTTGTCCAGCTGCTTTGTGGTTCTCTGGTGATTCTCACTCTTTCCAGCCACCACGCCCAGACAGCTGCGTCGCAAATGTCTCCCCCACCCCACCCCCAGCCCCATGCTGGCCCTCCAGCAGCTCAAACACACAGACTTTTGGTGACAGGGATTTTCAATTTAGCTGTAACGTTTCACTGTTTTTCTCAAGTGGATAAAAAAAGTCTTGACTTCCTTTGTTTCTAATTGAAAACATATGGGCAGAGGATGACCGCTCCCTCGTGTTACCTCTGCATCAGACAGGGGGGCCTCATGGCATCCCAGTTTGCCTGTGACCAGGTTGCAGGGCAGTTCTGAACAGGCCACCTGATCTCTCCCGCAACCTGAGAGGAATACACGCCTTGTTGATTGGTGCCCTGTGCTTTTTCACTGTTGGGTGATATCGAGTGGTAATAAAAATGCTTTAGAAGCAGCGCTGTGGGTTGTCAAAATGCCCATCCATCACCATAAGCAAATTTATGCCATAACACTTCAGGTCCTTAAAAGTAAATTGCATAACTGCAAAAAGTGTCTTTGAAATAAAAGGGAGAAGGATCAAGTAATAGCCTGATCCAAACAGTCAGTTAACTACCCTCTGGGAGTGGAGGTTTTTTCCTACTTGGAGGCTTTAACTCTGTGAGTGCAGCAGCACTAGGAAAGCAGAGACTAGGAACATGTTTCTATGCTACCAAAAGGCAAGCTACTAGTTATGTTGGGTACTTTGTGCCTTTTCCAAAAAAAAAAGAAAAAAACATATATATATATACATGCTTTGAAACAAGTCATAGTTCCTGCGTAGCTAATGCCAGGCTAATCTTTCCAAATGAATCAGTGTTCAATTAATGTAAGCTGTTTTCAGATCTATTGGGGGACAAATGATAATCATTGGAGGAGAAGGAGCTAGCATTTATTGAGCACTTACTCTATGCCAGATACTATGCCAAATGCTTGGATATTAGCTAATTAAATCCACGCAAACGCACAGACTAGGAACTTACTTCCTCCATTTCAGAGAAGACAAAATTGAGTTACAAAGACATTAGGCAACAACTGCCCAAAGTCACATTGCTTGGAGGAGACAGAGCTAGAACATGAACCTGGGCAGTGTGGCTTCAGGCTACAGTCTTAACCACATGCTATGTTGCCTCCAGGCTTCCTATGCTAGTCTGAGGGAGGAGCCCTGCCAAGTTAGCATTCTGACCCCCCGGCCATTGATCGACCTGGAATCCAGTAGTCACTCAGGAAACGCTACTACCCTCTCCCATCCTTTCCTGTTGATCCTGTCTTCCAGACATAAAGGAGGATATATTTTCAAGAAAGAACCTTCAGAGGGTCACTAAAGAGTAAAAGCAACCTCTAAGAACAAAGAAAGAGGTTTGGGGTTTTTTTTTTTCCCTAAATTGCATGAGGATTTAAATAGGTAGAGACTTTGTCAGTTACACCTCAATAAAGCTAGGGGAACAAAAGTGCATTGCTTAAGGTAAATTAAAAAAAATAAAAATAAAAAGTAAAAGGGTGGAGCCTTTCAATATTTCTAAATGTGTGAGTCCCAAAATGTTGACGATAGCTGCATTAGATATTTTGGTAACGACCTTTGTCAGAGTCTAAAAAAACTAGTCATCCCCCTCAGTGTGACTCACCAGAAATGTGCTCAAAGCTTCTCGTGTTTAATACACATGGAAAATAGCACAGCCACCTGCTAATAGAAGCCCCCTGAAGTGGTTCCCTGGGGATCCATGGGTGACTACGTTATTATATCTTCCTGGGAGTGGCTTTTTTCTTTTTTCTTCTGGAAGGAGGTCAGAAGCAAAGAGGAAGTTTCCATCCTAGAACTTCCTGACTCGGGATTGAAAGCTATTCCAATTCTGACCCCTTGAGCCTGAGTCCCCTGAAAACTGTCCCCAAGCTTCAGCAGACAAGCTCAACTGCTGGCAGGATGGAGGAAAGAGATGCTGGCAGGAAGGGTCAGAAAAGAGATTCGGGTTCTAGTCACACATCCTGGTTCAGCAGGCTTCTTTGCAAATCACCGCTGATAAGCTGTTGCTCTGAGCTTCGTCTGTCATTCATAACCATAAACCTGAGGCACATCTGGTTTGATCAGGATAAATATTGTGTTTTCCATGGTTTTGCTGATGGTCATCCATACTCAGCAGAACCTGAAAACCACGAGCCGGCCACCCCCATGAGAACGAGCCCAAATCCCAGTTTCCGCTGAAGGAGACTCCAGCAGAGTTTTTCAGGATCTTTGTGCTTATGGGCTTTTTGTGTTTTGTTTTGTTTTGTGTTTTGTTTTGTTTTGTTTTAAACCAGTTTGCGCCGTTCACAGAGTCCTAAGGAGGACTTCTGCTGTGAGCCCTGGCTTTCTGGGCGGCGCAGCCCCTCCACCACATCCTGCCTCCCCACCTCCTCCTCCCCTTTCCCAGCTCCAGAAGCCAAGATGGGAAGTCTCTCACGACCCTGTGGCTTGGCCGGGAGGAAGCCTGAACTTGATACAGCTGGCTTTCCTGGGGCCTGGTGAGAGCATTTATACCCGAGTCTGTGCTTCTTTGCTCACCTATTTTTAGACGGCGGCAGCAGACCTTGCTGACGGCTCCCACACAGGTCTCTTTCGGGGCGGGGCGGGACCGTGCCCGGGATGCCCCCCCGCCCCATGCCAGCGGGACTGCCGCACACCTGAACAGGGATCCGGGCAGCAGTTAAATGTGGTTTGCTTTAACGTCAAAAGGAAGAGAAATAAACACCCTAAACCGACTCCTTGCCTTTCTCCCAAGAACAAAGATCTGAGTTTTCTCTTCTGCTTCAGCAGACAGCCATAGAGGCGGGGCCGAAGACTCGGGACCTGGAAATGCACTCGCAATGAAGGGGCAGGCAGAATGGCTGGCCTGTCATCTTTGGGACCAACTCAGGGCCCTCAGGCCACAGGTCAGCAGAGCTCCCTTCTAGCTACCCTCTTGCCACCTGCTCCATGCCACGCAGGCTCCCCCTCACCAGACCACGCCAGTCCCTGGGCTCTGGCACTGGCCGTCCCTTGTCTCAGTGGAACTGTCCTTGATGGTCTGCCCTGTGTCCTTCGAGACCCAGGTCAAGAGCCACCAAAGCCTTTATCACCTCAGAACAAGCGAGGCTTGGCTGTCACCCTCGTGTGACAGAGAATGGCGAGGGACAGAGACATTGTGTGTTTGTTGACCCTGGAGTGTGCCAGACAGTGTGTGTGTGAGAGAGGCAGGCGTGGGGGACATGTGGGGATGCATGGCAGATGGGACAGGAGGTGTCCTCGGGGACCGGCTTGTGAAGCATCACAGGTGGTCCCATAGGGCAGGTGTTCAGTAGAAGCCGAATGAACACACGAACCCATGACATGGAACAAAAAGTTGAAGTCAAGACACAGTGAAGAGCCAAAACTGGAAAAAAATAAAATGAGTTGATTCACGTTCTTGGTTTTATTTAGGCTTATAAAGCTCATTAGTTTAAGTGAGACTACAGGAACTGACTCAACAGTTCAAAAGACTCAGGGTACCTACAGCCGGGGGAGCTGGGCCACAGGCTACACGTACCAGAGGAAAACATAATCACAAGATGTGGAATATGCCGTCTGACTCGTCACCCGTGTCAGCCGCCCACCCCCCTTACCGCCCCCCCCCTCGGCAGAAGAGCATACCCATATCATATCAGACTTGACAATAGAAATTAAAACAAACAAAGCAGAATTCACAAGCTGGCAATGGCCTGCATGATACAAGCTATCAACAGTCACTCAAACATGGTATTTGTGATGTCTGTTGATGTCTCCGGATTGCCTGAGTTTACTCCTGCTTAGTCCCAGACAGGCCAGAGCAGGAGGAGTCTGGCCTGGGAGCCCTGGTGGAAGGGGCGGGAGTGGCGTGGGGAGATAGGCAGCCGGGGAGGCAGTCCAAAAGGGGGCGGGCGCAAGCTGGAGAGGCAGTGGCAGGTGGGGCTGTGTCCTTTCTGAGGTCAGGCTTCTAACTGCCCTGGCACTCCGCTCCCACACCTGTGGGCTCTTGATAAAAAGAACATGCCCCCTCCCACCCCACCCCTGTTAGTGCTGTCTCTATCCCAAAGCCCGCTTTTTCTCAGGGGTGTCATGCTGACTTCTTCCTCCCTGTCTAACTTCTTTGGGTGGCTGAGCCCTCCTGCCCAACACTCAGATTCCACACTTTCCTGACTGCTTCTTTTCTGACTCCCCCATCAAAACCCCACACCTTGCCCCATGGGAAAGCCATGTGCTCAGTCTAGGTGTCTAGGAGTTGCCATCTGTGGCCTGGGGATCCTGGGTCTCCACTTGACTGACAAGGGAAATCAGACAGGCATGAGATGTGCTGTAAAGCCAACACCAGAAGGCAGGATTTTAGAGCTAAGGGTAGAGGCCCAGTGACCAGGTAGGTTCAGCATAGAGGTTCAGTGTTTGCATGGGGGCCAAAGTAGGCCTAACCCTATGACTGGGACCAACCCCTCAGGAAGGGACAGATTCGCGTGGCCATGAGCGTGAGTGTTACCCCTGGCCCTGGTCAGGCACTCTCTGCCTTCAGATGGCTCTTTGGTCTGGGTGAGGAAGAACTCATGGTTATGCTGCCCCACAAGAAGGATCTGAGTTCTACAGAATTCTGGGAAGACCACTACAGCAATGGTTCCTAACCCAAGGGTGTAATCAGAATTACCCTAGAAGTTTTGCCAAATCCACACATCAGGGCCTCACTCTAGACCTGGCAAATCAGAATCTCACGTGGGTTTGAGGTAGGGTGGGCAGACACCTATGATTTTAGACTCAGATACAACTTGCCACTCCTTCCGCCAAGATGGGTACCATTTTAGTTGTGCCGTGTTGGGGCGGGAGACCGTATCTTCTTACTTTGTACTTAGCACAGTTACTCCCCCATAATAGACCTAAAATAGTATGTGTTGAATGTTTAAATGAATGAATATGTGAATGAATGAACAAGCACTTCTGGTGACTGAAAGAATTGTTGATTTTGTCAACAAAAACAGGGAAAGAACCAAGGTTCCCATAATAGATTTTAACTACAGTTGTAAGTAAGCCTTCCAGTTACCCATTCATAAGCACAGCTAAATATGACGACACTAATGTGTATTTTATCGACTAGGGTGGCTCAGGAATATATGGTATTACTGAGCAAAACAGGGATTTGTATTAACATCATAGAGGAGAGTGTAAAATGAAAGAAGGCACTCTACCTAACTCACAATTAATTATATAATCTGAGGCTTAATTCTGGCTTTGGAAACAATGGGAACCGTAATTACATGTCTAAAGCCCAAAATGGAATCCCACAAGTGTTTGACAAGCAGAACATAAGGATGATGGAGTGGTTTACCCATGAGCTTGACCACAGGGCAACCCTGGTGAGTCACGATTTCAGGCTGTGGTAGGATTTCTCATTATCCTCCATTCTTCTATGGTGAGTATATTGAGCCCCGGACCACTTGATGGATGGGACTCTGTTTGTGAATTCAGGCTGGCCTGCTGTCTTGGCGGATCTGACCCCGTATACAGAATAGCCATGCAAATAAGCATGGGCCTCCGGCCAGAAAAAATTAATTCAGGCCTAAAAGCAATCAAGTAAAAGGTGTCAAAGGGCAAACAAAGAGGGAAATGTGACTGGGAACACTTGGCCTCCTAGTTTTCAGGTTTCCCTAGCTCACCACCTTGTGATTTTTTTTCTCCTTTGTCACTAGAATACTCACAAATGGAATAAATAGTGAAAGTCTTTTCCAAATACTTACAGGATGAGAAAAAAAGTTCATGTTGAAAGTTGAACTAAGGGATTCAGCGAGCACCCCCTGCCCCCTCCCCTACACACAACTCTAGTCAGGTCTGAAGGGGTCTCTGGGCCAATCCTTAGTGTTGCTCTCAGCGCTCTGTTGTGTCTGGATAGTTCTTGAAGCACTGGGTGGTTCTAGTCATCTGTTTTATGCTGTTCATCTGTCCCCCCCTCATTGGATTGGAAGTTCCTTCCTCAAGGCTAAGAATCATGCCGGTCTTCCCTACCTGACTCCCAGTGTGTGGCAAAGACATTGGACAAATACTCATTAAACGAATGGATGGATGCCGCGTGGGGACCCTGCCCCAGCCTTCTTGTGACAAGAAAAGGCCGTGGGGCTGCCGGGGCTCCCTGACCCATGGTTTTCAGCGCACTTGTCCTTCACAGAGCTCCCCACTGGCCCTGCGGCTCTCATGTTCCCTCCTGCTCTGCCCCAGGATGCTTGAACACTCCCCAGCAAGCTGCCTGGTGAAACATCACCCTGAGACACGGAGACAGAATGTGAGAGACACAGGTCTCTGTACGGAGTACGGAGGGGCTGGAGGTGAGGCAGTGGGCAGAAGGTCAAGGTTATGGAGAAGGAGACTGAACACTGAGGTGCCCTGTTCCACAGAAGGGACCACTGACCCGCCTTCCATAGGGGCACAGCTGACAGTAACAGCAGTAGTAATAACTAATAGTCACTGAACTCTTACTACGTGCACCGCGCAAAGTAGCCTCCTCCTCGGGGGAGGAATTGACCTATACGAGGCTCTGGTAAGTGTCAGAGGTTAGAGGTCAGAGAGCTTTGATGGCCAGGGTGGTATTGTCACCAGAGAGCTAGGAATGCCCCTGGTCTCCATCCGTATTTCCTCCTCCCATGAGGCTGGTGTGTAACGACACACGAGAGCTGTGTGTGTAATAGCACACAAGGAATAATGGCAGAATGGCAATCAAAATACCACTTTATTGTTATCTCCCAATTGTCCCCAACAGAGATCTCACTTGTTAAGCTGGGTGGGACCCATGGTTTAGACTTAAAGCCAAAGAGACCACTTAACTCCCCATCAAAACAAAATTAATCACAGGCTAGCAAATTAAGAATGTCCGTAGAGCACACCTTGACCTTGCTGATGAAGCCAGTGTCCTGGATGAGATCTATCGGAAGAGACTGTGTCAGCGCGCATCTTCAGATGATTGTGGCCTGGGTCTCTCCGTGCTGTGCTCTTCTGCAGAGAAGTCTGTCACACAAGGAAGGGGCAAGGCCAGGATGCAGGTGGACAGGCAGAAGCATGAAGGCATGTGAGGGAAAGCACCCCTCCCCTATATTAATAATAATGATGATGATAAATATTTAGATGAGATCATTTTCAAAGTGCATTTAAGTGTATTGGTCAATCTTAAAGATTTTATTTATTTATTTGAGAAAGTGAGAGCATGAGCAGGAGGGAGGGGGAGATGAAGAAGTAGACTCCCCACCGAGCAGGGAGCCCAATGTGGGACTCGATCCCAGAACCCTGGGATGGTGATCTGAGCTGAAGGCAGACACTTAATGGACTGAACCACCCAGGTGCCCATATTGGTCAGTCTATATAACTATCATCTTAGGTAGCCTATTATGAGCCTTGGAATAAGCATACTATTTAAGAGATTTCTCAAAGACCACAAACCTAGAAAGTGGCAGAGATAGGGCTCAATATCAAGAGGGCGAAGCCCACCAGCTTTCTGGCTGCCATGCGGGTAATTAAGTTACGCTGGCTGGGGACATGAGTCGGATGTAAAGGGAGGGCCTGACCTGACACTGTGCCAAGGATCCCAGCCAAGTCTTCTCCTTCCTATCACTGGCTCTTCTAAGCGTGTTAGCTCCCTACTCTCTCTTCCTTGCTGGCTCCCAGCAGAGGAAATTCTCTAACAGGCTATACCTTTCCAATGTATAATTATACATAATTTAAAATTTTTCCAACAATGGGTTAAATCCCAAACATAGAGCTTAGTCACTAGCCTAGGATTTATGGCAAAAGACACCATCGAAATATATTGGTAACTTACTGTAAATAAAATAGCATGGTCTAGGAGCGGAAACGAAACAGATCTAAGAATATGGTTATTTATCCCAACACAAAGAAGTCATTTCAAATTATTGAGAGAAAACATGGATTTTGTAATAAATGATGATGTAGTGACTAGTTAAAAAGCAGTTCAGTTGGATCTTCTTCTTACTTTTTGCCATCAGCATATAGATGCATCAAATATTTAAGTATAGAAAAAGCCACACGTGTACAGTATAAAAACATGGATGAATGTTCTTATAGTCGTGGAATAGGGAAAGCTTTTTTTCACCCCAAAATGGTATTGATTCAGCATACAATTTTATTATTGTTATTTTTTTATTTAAATTCAATTGGCCGACATATAGTACATTATTGGTTTCAGATGTAGTGTTCAATAGTTTATCAGTTGTGTACAACTTTAAGTTTAAATAGCATTTAAAGAGAAATAATGAACTGGGAAAAAGTAACTGCAAGCTGTATCACAGACCAAGAGTTATTATCTTTACTATACAGGAACTCCTATAAATCAATCAAGGGAAATAGGCCCATAAAAATGGGAAAGGATACATACAAGCTTTTCACAAAAGAAGAAACACCAAACATATGAAAATATACTAAACCCTTACTAATGAGTAGAGTCACACAAGTAAAACAAAAATTAAAGTGTATGTGTGTGTGTGTGTGTGCGTGCGCGCGCACACACAACACATGTGTTTACTCACTAAATACAAAGAATAAGAAGACTGAGAACAGTGTTGGTGATGTGCTGGGCAATGACTATTCTCAGACACTGGTGATTGGAAAGTAAATTGGTGTCACTTCCATAGAGAAGTTTAGTCCATATACATCCCAGTTTAAAATATATACACTAACTCTTCGCCCAAGATCGCCAATTCAAATAATTTATTCTTATTATGTTAAAACATACACACTCTAAAATTTGATTTTAACCATTTCTAAGTGTCCAGTTCAGTGGCAATAAGTTTATTCATACCGTTGGGCAACCATCACCACAGAACATCTACAGCACTTTTTTTTTAATCTTTCCTAAACTGAAACTCTGTCCCCATTAAACACTAATTCCCCATTCCTCCACTGCGCCCCCCTGCCCCTACCACTGCCCTTAGCAGCTAGGTTCTATTTTCTGTCTGTCAGAATTTGACCACTCCAAGAATTTGTTTGAAGGAAAGAATTGTACAAGAAAAATGTGTGTGTGTGTGTGTGTGTGTGTGTGTGTGTTTGGACGAAAGATAAATTCATTCCAAAAAAAAAAAGAAAAATAGTTCTGAGGACCTACTTCGGGCTAGGTGATGAACCAAGTTCCTTGTCTTATGTACAAGTTGTGACCCAGAGAAGGAAGGTCCAGCACAAACAAGCGTGTAAGTTATGAAGCATTAGATTTTTATGCTTTTATGAAGAAAATAAATAGATGAATGTGATAATGGTTGTGGAGGCTCCTTCGGGTAAGGAAGCAAGGAAAAGGTGTCTCAGGCACTATTTACCATGAAAAACAAATTAGAAAACTCTAACCGGGTAAGCGACATCCCCGCTAAGGCTCAGAGCCCACCTGGCCGGATGTCAGGACACGTCAGTTCACGGCAGGCTCTAAGAACCTTCCTCAGAACTACCCCCGATCATTCGGTGTGCCTTCTGGAGACTCTTCTCCTGGAGAGAAAGAGTTTCCAAGATTGGGGGGGTAGAACTAAGCCAGCAGGGCACATGCCAATACTGCGTTATTCCGAGAAGGAATGTGTAGATGACAGTTTCAAGTGTTTGATGTCCAGCCCCTCCTAAAACGGTAAAATAGCAGCCGGCGGATCAAGAGGCTGATCTAAATCTTCTCTCTGTGGTTTTACTTTTGTTCTGGCAGCCTGAGCGACACTGGAAAAAAATTACAGTGTGTGCGCGGGAAACATACTCTTCCCTCTGTCTTGACTAACTGACACACTGGGGAGCGTGAGGGAGCGAGGGGCATTGGTGTCATGGTGTCTGTTCTGCTGTAGCCGAAGTACATGGAATAACTCAGCTTCGAGGGCCTGGCCTGCCCTTAGCCCAAGGCAGGAAACTCTAGGGGAATGTAACACTTTGCTGCTAAGTAATACCATTGGAATAAAAGCATGTTTGGGATGACTTTTGGCTTTAACTTGGAATTTCTGTTTCACTGGCTTCCAGAAAGAACTTTTTGCCCCACCTCGAGTTCTTAACTTGTATTTCAGAAGTTTGTGTAGCTGTATTAATGTGATCTATACAAACTGGCCTTGAATTAAAGCCCTATGTCCTCAGAGTACGCCGAAGAAAAGATTCAGGATCTCCGTTTTAACAACAGACCCTAGGACGGCAGCTTTGTATACATGCCACAGGCTAGGGACCTCGCTCAATGACTTATTAGCTGTGTGTTCTTGGGTGGATTATTGGATCTCTGATTCTGTAAAAAAGGAGGTCACCCTAGGACTTACTCAGAGGGCTTTTGCAAGGATAAAGTGCAAGAACTTGAAAGGCACAGTGCTAGCGCACGATAAGGCCGTCTCCTTTCCTGGGCTTCATAACTAAGTCTGGCATTATTGACGGAGTAGAAAAAGATGAAAATGGAAACTCAAAATTTATTTTTGTCCGAGTAACTTGGACAGGGTCTGACTGATTTTCTCCTGTTGGCTTTGAGCCGTACTCCTCCCGTGCCGCCTCCTAAGCTGAATTTCAGCATGAATTGAAGCATTATCTTCAGCTTCAAAGGGACTTAAACTAACCAGAGCATCTCTAGATAACTTGAGACGGTGCAGGAGACTCAGACCCACAGGAGGGGGGTCGGTGAAGGGGGGCACTGCTCGAGGATCTGGAGATGTTTTAGCTGCGAGAAGACTCTGAGGGGACTGAGCGTTGTCTCCACGTTCTTCAAGGATAATATCATATGGAAGAGAGATTAGATTTATTCTGCATGGCTCTGTTAGTGGAGACAGACTTCAGTCTTAAATAAGGGAAAACTTTATTTAAAAAACCAAGATTGTCAAGGATGGATGCTATCTTCTCTGGTAGAGAGTTCTGAGGGGATTCTATCACAGCATAACTGATCACTCTCTGGGAATGGTGCAGGGAGTTCTGTATCAGAAAAGAGCTGGTAAAGTGCCCTCTAGGGTTCTATCCCAGGTCAGGAAGGCTGTAATTCAGATAGCAACATAAGCACAACATTTGGGGGCAGGAACGTCCAGAACAGCCATGGCGAGGTGTAAGGCACATACAGGAGCGCACAGACTGTGCTTATGTGTGAACTGTAACCTTCTAAAACAAAGGAATGTCATGCACAGTGGGAAAAAAAAGGGCTTTTTAACTGCTGGAAATGGAAATGTTCATACTTTAGACTAGCCTATCGTATTTTATAGGTTCATGCGGACACCGGACGCCAAATGAAATGAACCAAGATTGTAGGCATTAAGTTACACTTTAATTTTATCTTTTTTCCGCCTGTGATTTTGACACAAGTGATTAAAAATGAACCTGGACCTTTGACCTACTCGTCTGTTTCCCCCTCCCCCCCATTCACCTGTGAACCTCTGCTGATTGTTTCATACAGCCTTGGTCAACTGTTTTTAGCAGCTAAACATTAAAGCCACTGAAAGCATAAACAGGAAGCTGGTGTTTAGGTGGGAGTTCCTAGGAATTTTATACTACTGACCACAGAGGCCAAGAGAGAAAGGAAATAGGAAAAACAGTGTAAATACCTGGGTGACTAATGACTTTGCACCGCTTAGCTGGCTTTTCTGAGCATTAATACGGAGTCTCTTCTAGGGGAAAACACCCTGAAAAAATTTCAGGACCCTGCGTGGCATCGAAGGGGCAGACCCATGGGTGTTTACTGCTGGCGGTTTCTTGGTCGGTTTTGTTCACCGACTACCGGGCAGAAAGATTTTCTGCCAATTCCTCCAAGCGATCGGCTCCATTTGCATGCGTGGTGCAGACATTTTGCCCAGAGAGCCGGGGTTCCCAGGGCTCCGATTGTAAAGGATTGTAAGGCCACCCCTTCCCTCGTTCACATGGAGAGCGCCTAAGAGGATTTAGAATCAAGTGGGCACATTTGCAGGGCCTTGTTCTGAAGAGGCAGCTGGAGCGCGGGCCGGCCGGCCTGGCGCAGCCAACCGCGGGTCCCGGGGGACTGCATTGTCCTCCGAGGGGCCGCCACGGGGGCTCCATTGTGCGCGGAGCAGGCCTTTTTCTCCTGCCCTCTGTCTCCCCCCGGGCCTCCTCCCCCACCCCCCACGCAGACTTTTCTCTCAAGCTGCCCGGATCCCCCTGCTGCCGCATTTCCAATGCAGAGAGGAGCGGGCAGGGCTCCGGGCTGGCCATCTGCACGCGGAGATTGACAGCGGCCCCGGAAGGTCAGTGCCTCAACGATTTCTGTCTGAACAGCAGGCCACCCAGGCCTCCCGAGCAAAACAGGGACATCTGCTCCCCTTAATTTAGAACACTGGTTCCAATTTCATCGGAGCCCCTTGCTTAACGCCGCGCGCCGGCTCCGGGGGAGGGGTCGGGGAGGGGCCGAGCAGACGCGCCGCCTGCCCCCAGCTCCCCCGCTCTAGCAGCTGAATCGGGCGGGGGCGGGGGTTCACCCACGTGACCCTGGTGACGTCGTGCGGGGGAGGGTAAGGGGGGCGGGCGGAGGGTCGCGCTGGTTCCCCTCCATCCCTTCGGTGCCAGCAACGCACGATTCGTCCCGGGTCTGCGGAGGCGCGGGCTGCGGCGCCCGGGGAATGGGGTCCGTGGGCGGCCCGGGGGTGGCGATCCGGCTCCTAGAGGAAGGTAGTGCAGCCCCGCCGCCCCGGTCCTCCGGCAGTCGGAGCTCCGGCTGCCTCAGCCTGGCTGGGAGGAACACGTGAAGGGGCAGGAAAGTTTACTGCACCGGGAGTGAGGAATCTAGCTCAGCCCTTCCTGGTGCAGGTCTCTGGGCCGGCAGTTTGAAAGCCAGCGGTCACAGGGGCCCAAATCCCGCGTGGGCAGTTGACATCGAAAGTCAGCCTGCTTTTGCTGGTTCATAGTGCGTGAAAGAGTGAAAGACATATTTCTGATTGTCCGCCACTAAATCCTCAGCTCCTTGAACAGGAGACCCTGCATCTTAGGCATCATTGCGTCTTCGGTTCCTAACACAAATGTTTGGAAACTCATTACCATGTGAAGTGGAGATGGACTTAGGAGCACGAGTAGAACTGTTCTTTCTTTATATGACAGAAAACGTGGTGGAGAATGAACCTGCGTACACAGCTCGGTATTAGTTAATTACTTCCCTCCTTTCTTCCCTTTGCTCCTTTGAATGTGCCTGGGTATTAAAGATAGCATTCGGGGGGCCAGGGATAGGAACAAACACGACTCAGCCCTCAGATGTGGCCACTTGGGGAGGGGTGCTGATGGGTGCACCGGGACTCAGGGTGTTAAGCGCAATAGTGGGGTGCCTCCCTCTAGCTTCCAGACAGAGCAAGAGGTCCAAGTTGAGTCTGAAGGAGCAGAAGCTTCCTGGGAGAGGGCCACAAGTCCCTCTGCATGGACTTCCCCGGACCCTGTTACCTCCTGCTCATTCTTCAGACCTCAGATGAAATGTCACTTCCTCCGCACCTGCACAGACCCACATAATATCCTGTTAAGCAGTCCCGTGGCCCTGCACCCTATAATGAGCACAGTTGGGCACGGTTTACGGTCAACTCCAAGCTTCTTGCAGCAGAAACTGGCCTACTCTTCATGAGTAGGGTCTCGACCTCCAGCACAGTGCCTGCCGCGCCGTGGTCCCTAAATATTTGGTGAAGCTCTGAGTAATAAGACATTCTTAGGGAGAAACTCATTCCTGCATTTTCTGTTGTGGAGGCCAGGCTGTGAGTATCACATGGGAACAGAATGACCTTTTAGAATGTATTATTTTGTAGAATTCGGCAGCGCAGTCATTTCAGAACCGCCTTCTGCAGAATCAGTGTGAGGTTGGTGCGCCTCAAAAAAAAAAAAAAAAAGCTACCATCGTGAGACGAGTTTGGGGGACACAGGAGCACATAGAGCCTACCGTGTGCGCCTGCGCGGAGTCTTAACCCGGACTGCTTATTTACCAGGAGCCTCTAGTAACATTTCGCAGCTGGGGGATATGGATGAAGCTAAATGATAACTTTTTAGCCGCATTCCCCGCCCCCCCACCTCCAGGCCCTGGGAGGTAAAAGGAGCTGCTGGGGGAGAGCTCAATGAGGTTCATTGGCCAGTGTGAAGGTTGGCTCCTCTCAACTGGTTTCTTTGTTACACCTGGGACGTAATTGTTCCTGGTGTTCCGAGGGAACAGAGAGAATGCAGGATGTGGATAAAGAGCCATGGATGGCATCGTGCTGTCTGAGCTAGCCCACGGCTCTACTTATGCATCTTCGCTGTGTGATTTTGGGGCAAGTCCTTTGCCTCTCTGTACCTCAGACACTAACTATATTTGTGAGTGGAAATAGTGGTGTCTAATTTACGATGTTGTTAAGACTTTAAGAGCTCTCGTGTGTATATAGAATTTTCCTGATGGATATAAATTTTATTTAAGTGCTAACAATTAGTTAATTAAAAATTAAATATCCGACCTCTAATAGGTTAATTGAACTAATTAAGTCTCCTGTTGGTGGAGCAGGATCACAGAGGACCATGGCCTCAGGGAGGAATTTTTCTCTGCTTGTTGCCTTCTTAGCGCACATGAAGTGTTCTGAGCATTCATCTTTACTTTTCCAGCTAGGATTCTAATTCTTTAACAGCATTTGCCGAGCTCTCTCTCCAAGTATATTTAAATTGTAATGTCATTATATTCTTTTCTCAAACAGAAAAGTGGAGCAGCTGTATATCAAGATTCAGAAGTTTTGCCTATAATCAATTTTCCAGGACTGACTCAGTAGCCAAGTGCTAAGTTCCTTAGCAACAGGATTATGATCCAGAAGTCCATATTATTTTAAACAATAGAGATCTTCTTACAATGAAAACGTGAATAGGATCTGGTCCCGATTGTTGTAGCTTAATTTGACTATGAAAAAATCAATACTGGATTCTCAGAGAAGAAAAATGTTCAGGGCCTGTATGTTAGAGCACAGCATAAAAATTTACATTGTTTTAAAATTGCACTTAAACTCTGCAGTGTAAAAGAAAGCTGCTTCAATTGTGCACTGTGCAGTGGCTAACTGAACATAATTTTAAAAAAAGGAAGAAAAGAAAGTTGCTTCTGGGAATCCAAAGGTACTCTGAAAATGAACATAGAAATGATTTCTTACCTGTGTATATAATATCAACACTTTAACTCCTTCGAGTCTTTCTTTTCCATGTAGAACATTAACTTGGATAGAGTTTGCTAGACTAGATGTTTGTAGTGAATCTGTTTTCAGATGTAATCTTCCATGTACTCATGAAAGCTTCATATTTTGAAAGAGGGAGCAAGGACATACTTTTTAAATGTTGCCTCATGCTTAGAATGGAGCTTGGCCTGCATATCCTGATATCACTTAAGTCTTACAGGGGGTCACGACTTAGACATCAGAAATTTGCTCAAGATCAAAAGATTCTCTCTTTAAAAAGAGGCTTTAAAAGCAACATCTAGCTTGAGATCTGAAGTATGCACTGGTTGCTTCTAGGGTTCCACTTCTCACCTTTGGGGATCCCCTGCCCATTACTCCAGCCATTGATTCGGGCCCTGGGCAGCCTCGGCTGGAAGGGGGTGCAGCCTGCCAGGGGCTTACCCCGTGCCCAGCCATACACCTCTGCTGGAGTGTCCCATCCACCCTAGAGATTTTCTGACCCACATGGGACACATTGCGACAAAGCCTGAAATGCAGGGGAGTACATTGTGGGGGCAAACCTTTGACCTATAAGGCATAAGCCCTAATAGATCAATGTTTTCCTTTCTCTCCCCGAGATCGACAGCCCCAAGATGTCTTTCCTACAACTCAGGCAGGACAGAAGGAGCCAGTAGCCACTTGCCAGCAACCATGACTCATCCTCATGCTGGGTTTTCCATCCTTCTCTGTTCCATTCTCCTCATCCCTCTGCCTCTCCGGATCATACGCCACAGTGCGATATTTACGCTCCTGCCCTTGTCCTAGGCTGCTGTCTGGGAGACCAGGACGAAATCATTTCGGCATGACTCTTTACCAAAGGAGTGATATTATCTGAAAGTCTTTGCACACACAACTCCCCACCCCCGCAATCCCTGCCCTCTCCTCACTGTGAGTATCTCCATCCAGTTATTTTGTGAGATGGCTCATGGCATCACTTCTCTCCTTCCTCTGGATATGGCGGTCCTTAGTGGGAGTGAGGAATCCTGGCTGCCTCTGCTCCGACCACGGTGGGACCCAGGGGGAATTCTGCCATTTGCGTCTGGCAACTGTCCAGCAACATTGGCCCTGTGGTTTCATCTGCTAACTTTAACCTGGCTCTGTTTAGTTTTTCCAATCTGTATATTTAACTTCCTCCTAAGTTTCTCATTTGTTCATTTTATCTTGGTCTATTTATGGATTTGAAGAGTATAAAGAAGCAAAGATTAGTGTGAGTAGGCCTTTAAAAAAAATCATATGGCCTACACGTCCCCAAGTCACGTATCAGACTCTTACCATGTGACCAAGCTTTGAAAATGATAAGAAAATCATTTCTTCATAAGTAGCAGTGAAAAAACTTTATCATCTTCACTTGGAGACCTTTTATTGCATTTGTTTAATCATTTGTAAGCCTCTAGATTCATACCCTCCATGCTAGGGACCTGCCAAATTGGTACGGTTTTTATGGATGCTGTGCTCAAGGCGTGCCTGGACATCACAGCCCAGGGAAGAGACCAAGTTTTGCATCTTACCTCTCCACCATGAAGACGGAAGTGAAAACCTGATGAGTGCATTTGCATTCTGGAAGCAACATGTTCCACACCTGGGAAAACTGCTTCAACCAGAATACATTTCAAAGGTTAATGAGCTTTGAGAAAGGACCAGAAAAAGGAAAGGTTCTGCATGAGGTCTGGGTTATGGTACTACCCCTTGGACCATAGAAGCCAAGTGGGCTTCTGGTAGCAGAGGTATCTGTGCTGGGAACAGAGTCCATGCAGAGTTATTGGCAAGCCCCAGTGGAAAAGTCACGATACAGACCTCCAGGATTCTGGAGCCCAGCTGTACCATTGGCAGAAGAGAGCTCTACAACTTTCTAACAATGGCTCTTACATGCTATGGGGAAGCAGTAGAGAGGGAGCTCCTAACCATGGGACACCATCTCACCAAGTGGCCGAACCAACCCATCCCAACTGGCTTTTTTCAGAACCACCACCTCATATCGATGGGGTAGGCCAAGGAACAATTAACTGTAAGACTGAATTTATGGTGCTTCTGGAATTAAGCACAAGAAGGACTAAGGGACATGGCCAAGCTACGCAGGGGCTCCTTGTCACCTAGGTTACTGGACTGGGACCTCCCCATCAGCTCACATCTGTGACCATATGGAGGACCCTTTATGATCAGTTGACTGACGAAGAAAGGTCTCAAGCTTGCTGGATGGGCCAGATCTGTGTGACTGAAAACAACAATTGCATAAAAGCCCCATTCAGAGGTGGCCTTGAACAACAGTCATCCCAGAAAGGTTCGGGTGTTGTCCCTGGTCATCTACTTTGTGTTGAAAGAGAAGTGGCCTGAGGTTAGACTTGTGGGTTGTAGCAGATGGCTTGACCAAATGGGCAGGGGCCTAGGAGGAAAAAATGGGCTGATTAGCAACCAAGAAGTCTGAAGTAGACATTGCTTGGACCTGTGAGAGGGCATACTGTGGGAAGATCTTTGTATTGCTTGATAGCATTCACGAGAGGGAGGCAGTAAGTATGCAGGGAGACAAAATGATTGGCCAGTTAATGGCACCCAACCTCGTCATCAGCCACTTCTAGTATTGGCACAATAGACACATGAATAGAAGAACCATGATGGCAGGAACAGAGGCTGTGCCTGGGCCTGCTAGCCTCGACTTCCTCTTACCCAAGTTTTTCTAGTTCATGCTGCTGCCAAATGGCTAACATTTCATTAGCACAGAGCGATACTGAGTTCCCAATATAGCACCATCCCTTAAGGAGACCAACCTGACATGCTGGCGGGCTGCCTACATTGGCCATCTTCCAACATGAAAGAAATAGCAATTCATTTGAACATGAATGGACACACATTCTGGATATGGATTTTATATTTCCTTCTCTTAGGCCTCAGGTTGCACCACTACCCAAGGCTTAAATGGTGTTAAATCCATTGTCATGGAATCCAATATAACATCACATCAGACCACATTTTTTTCAGCAAAAGAGTTGCTGGAATGAGCACATGACTCCACCATTCTGTCTCCTACTGTACATCTCAAAGCTTCCAGCCAACCAGAGCGTAGCTTAGACAGACCTGTTGAAAGCTTATCTGATGTGCCAGCTCAAAGGCCATACTTCTTAGGGTAGAAAATCATTCTTCAGGATCCAGAGGAGACCTTAAATCAAAGACCTTTAAATGCTACTGTGTTCACGATGGGTAGGATGCAGGAGTCCCAGAATCAAAGAGTAGAGGCAGAAGCGGTCCTACTGACCATCGCTCCCGGTGACCTACTTGAAGAATTTGGGCTTTTCATCCTCACAAAATTGAGCTCTGTGAATTTTGAGGTCCTGGTCCTAAAGCAGGAATGGGCAGGGAATTTCCCACAGGAGAAACAGTAATTACCTCTGTGAACTGGAAGTGTGGTTGGTCCATGTTGGTTGGTCCAATGCCAGCCCCTTGCACCAAGAAACCAACAGGCAAGAAGAAAAGTTGCCATTTGGGTGGGATCATTGAACCTGAGCATCAGGAAAAGGCAGGAAGATACCATTATTTACAGGGATGGGAGGAATAATGTAGAACTACATGACCTCTTTAGGTACCTCTTGGTTTCCCTAGTCCAACTTTGAAGGAAAACAGACCACAGCCTGAGAGAGGCACGATGGCTAGTGGCTCAGACCTCTCAGAATGAGGGATCGGTCTCATCACCAAGAAAACCATCAAAGTTCAGTAGAGATGCTTGTTGAGAGTGAGGAAGATCTTGAGCGGATAACAGGAGGGAGAAGATGTCATCCTGAAAGCAGCTACAGCATCAAGATCTATAATCCGTCCTCCTAACCTTCCTTTGTTAGGTTCCCACTAAGAACTCACTGGTATCTTGGAAGAGCTTTTTCCAGAACGTCTAAGAAGAGGAGGATCCAAGGGCTAAAAGGGGTGGACTGTCGTGAATACTTTGATGCACCACCCAATTTGTATTCGAGAAGATTCCTGTTCAGGAATTGAGGTCTCTTTCCCAGGTGCTGGGAGTTCTGTGAGAAGATGGCCCTTAGCTCTTAGCCTGTGGAGTTTGCCTCAAGTAAGGAAGACTGCCTGGTCATCTGAAGCTCCCACTGCCTCCCAGGGACAACCTGCATTAAATGTCCCCTGTCTCCTAATTTGGGACAGCTCTAGTCCAGAGCACCATGTGGGTTGACTGATGTTTTCACTGAGACTGTACTACATCTCAACTTCTCCCTCTGTTCATCCAGCTTTTCCCCCCCTCCCCCTTCCCAGCTGATCCCAAGAGCACTCCCTAATAAACAGCTTCCTGGGAACATGACTTAAAACAGCCAGTACAATTTGGGTTATTACCAGATGAAATAGTTTGTGTTCGAAGGCTGGGGAGCCCTGTGGATAAAGAAACTTCAGTTATAAAAAGTAGTCGATTTTATTAATACCAAACTGTAATTATGAGTCTCTTGCTCGTTGCTAGTTGATTTTCATCAAATATACATATACGTAAAAAAGCATACTCTTTGTGAGAATTCCTGAATACATTCAATCTGGGCATATCTCACTTCAGATGCCAGATTTCCAACTCTGATTTCAATTCTCTGTTTGGATTTTAGCCATTTTGTATGAGAGAACGCATTTCCCCAGAGCTAAGTAGTTGCAGACATTCCTCAGAGTTTTGATACGTGGTCAGAAACTTGAGGAGAATCTGCGGATCATCCCTAGAATCCTAAGGGTCGGTGTCTCTTTTGCAGGCCTGGTTTGTTTTTCAGCTCTGTCCGTGCTTGAAACTGGACCACACTGATAAAGCAAACGTTTAATAATTTCGATATCTGCCGAGCTTTGCATTCCACAGGCAACTGTAGAAACTTGAAAGCATGATTCATTTTTATGAAACTCTCTAAGCCTTTCCTGGAATTATGACCTTATATTCACCCTATAGTAGCTCTCGAAACCCTGTGGAGGTTTGGGGGAGCTCAGGGCAGATCAGGAAAGAGGGATCGGTGTGTTCCCCAGCTGCTGTCTGTTTGCTCACATGTTCCTTTAATGCCAAAGTGCCTGGACAAAACATCGAAGCAGATTTTTCTTTGGCATTTCTTGTTGCATCAGTGAGAACGTTCCATCTTGGGAGACTGGGGAAAAGAACAAGGTGATTCCTCTGAGTTTTGTCGTGAGCAAAACTTATGGATCAGAGGAAGCAGTTCAGAAAGCCTCTTTAACAAGTTTGCCCAACTTCGCACTCTAACTGTGCTACATAGGATAACCCCCCCCACACACACACACACAGACATAGCTTGTGTACAGTCTGTGTACTGAGGGACAGGAGGGGACAAGTATAAAGGAAATGTATGCTTGATCATTTGCTGACACTCTTCTTGCGATTAGCCTGAATGGCCATATTTGGGGGCAAATTCTTCCAATAAATGATACAGAGGAAGTTGGGCAGACATGCTTCTTTTTTTTTTTTTTTTAAGATTTTATTTCTTTATTCGACCAAAAGGGAGAGAGATCACAAATAGGCAGAGAGGCAGGCAGAGAGAGAGGGGAGAAGCAGGCTCCCCGCTATGCAGAGAGCTTGATGTGGGGCTTGATCCCAGGACCCTGAGATCATGACCCGAGCAGGAGGCAGAGGCTTGACCCACTGAGCCACCCAGTTACCCCTCCTTTTTGACTTACGTAAAGAACTGACAACTTTCCCCCCTTTTTGTATGATCCTTCCGAGGCAAGTGGACTAGATTTTCCATTCGCTATCACATGTCCCAGATCTTTTACTGGAAGGGGCATGTGGGCTAATCCACCGTGTAATATTGACATTGCACGTGGTCGTAGGTGGGTCATGCCCCCCTTCCCTCCCACGATTCCTACCAGCCCCAGCTCAGCCCTTCCTGGTTTGGATCATCCTGGCAACTCTAAAAGTGTACAGTTAGAAGGAAGGTAAGCCTTCCTCATGCTTCCCAGCTTGGAAGCTACAAGTCTCCACTTAGAAGGACGGTAAGCACAAGCTCCCTCAGGTTTCCCAGCTTGGAAGCTCGGACACATGAGGGTCAGTAGGGGTGAGAGTTGCAGAGCATGGATGCATCAGGTAGACACAGCAGGAGGACACTGGGAGAGCCAGGCAGCTGGGGCAAGCGATGTAGCCCAGGACTGTGAGATCCTGAGTCAGAGCCCACATCTTTTGGGCCTACATGCTTTTCGAATTAGGTTAGGTTATCTCCCTTGCGTGGACTTCCCAATTGATTAAGCCAGCACGGGGTGGGGCGGGAAGGGGGCAGGGAGTGTTATGAGAATATTGAGCCCAGCCTCGTGTTTGCCTTATCAATATGCATTTCGATGTCAAAATACGCAGTAGTACTTTCCCTCTTGCTTTCAAAACCACCTGCACGTTCCTCTGGACTTTTCCATGGAAGAGGCTGCTGTTGAAAATGATAGTAAACTTTTCTAGTGCTTTTTAGCTCTGACTGGCCATTTGATGGGCCCTCTCTGCCCTGGGCTTCCCCCTCGCATCGCGCCAGGTGTAGCTCCTCCTGTGTTCACCCATGCGATGAGGTGGCGCCCCCCACTTGAAGTTTCTGACTAGAGTCAGACTCTCCCCCCTTGCTCAGATCTAAAAGAATGTTCCTCAGTGTCTTCAGGTCTGTTGTGCACTCGAATCTAGACTGGCTTCCTGATGAACATGTGTAAGCTCCACACAATCCTTATCACCACTGTTTCCTTGGCTGGCAGAAACAGTGCTGGTTCAAGGACTCCCCTTAGATAGTCTTTGTGAGTAAGCGAGGGCCAGAGGGCCAACGGGTGCTGCGCTGGGCTCTGAGCACGCGACTGGCAGAGAGATTGTCCCGCAGGAGATCAGAGCCGGGGATGCTGGGAAGCAAAAAGACTGCCATTCAAACAGATCATTTCAGTGCAACATCTTTAAGTGCTATGAGTGAGGGGTGGCGATCAGGGAAAGCAACCCAGAGATGACGTCTGTGCAGAATCCTGAGGACAGTAGAAATTTACCAATCCATCTATACTCTTCAAGCTAACGACGGGGCCATTTGCCATCTGCTCCCCTTCCTATCCTTATCTTTTCAATCTAAGTTCTCCTTGCTCCCCAGCCAGCCAGCCCTTCTGTTCCAGGGAACTAATCTACTTTCTGTAACCCCCAAGGACTGGCTGGACACTGGCCGCTTTCATCCACACTAGCCTTTCTCCGTAATATATGTGTTCGTTATATCCTAAAAGATCTTCCTCAAACCGAAGGGCTTTAGGTAGCCTTCCCTAATGAATTCTCTTCTGCTTCCTTTATTTCCCTCCTACTCAGAGCTTAAGTTTTAGCTTGTACGGTCTGATTCTAAGAACTAAGATAAATCACACTGGCGTTGGGCATGATTTGAATGTCTGTAGATAAAAATCAGTCAAAGGTGTCAGGAGTCTCCTCAGGTAATTTTACAAAGCAGGAAATGTAGTGCTTGCTGTTTCGCATCCCAGTGTGGAAGCCAGCACGGTAGAAGGCGCCCACTTCCTTTGCCCAGAGACTCCTGGTGTCCTCAGGTCAAGACTTAGTTCTCTCTATAAATCTAGCACTGTTTATAGATAGGAATATTTGGGAGAAATCTGGAGGGGAAGTGTGTTAAAATGGGTTTTATAACCACTATCAAATTTTTATATTTGACTCCCAACTGGGTTATATATTCTTTAGGAATTTTCCATCTTTGGGTCCATATAGAAGGATAGTTAAAAGAAATAAAATTATAATAATAGCTTGATAATTGTGTACAGAGCTTTACAGTTCTCATCTAAAGGAAACCTTACCTCCTCTGAGAAGCCGTCTTTTGTCTCCAGGAGAGTTGCGCCCCCCTTTCTTTGGGCTCCAGCCGCTCTCAGGAGACCTCTAGTGTGGCACCTTCTGTGAAGTGCCCTCCTTTATGTTCTGTGCCTGATTCCTCTGCAGAGAGATTTCTTCAAGAGTGGGGAACTTGGCTTTTCCAGTTGCACGCCTCTGTGGTCTGGCTCCTGACAAGCTCAGTATGCTTTAAAAACACCTTATAGATAAATAAATGAATGAATGGATACCAAAAAAATGAACATTATTTCTACATTAAGGGTTTGATCAAGGCTTGTTATATTCCTCTGTGATGGTGATCAAATAAAAAAGAAATAAGAGCAGTTAATCTCGCTGATGACTGTGGAAAACACATTTGTAGGAAAAAGTTTGGAGTTGTTGGTGAAATTCTCTAAATTTTCCCAAGAGTTCTTTTATTCCCAGAACAGATACCAATGAGTTAGTGGTGCCCATTTGCGCCCTTGTATCTGTAGAGTTGGGAAACTGATTTAATTAAGTCCTGTGTTTCCGTAAGAGTGAGAAGAGAAACAATGTTCCAAGAGTTTAAGAAAAAAAAAAATCACAGAACAAATAGTTACCGTGTCAATTATGGAGTATTAGATGCTTCTCGAGTATTTTCTCCTTCATGATTAAATGTTAATCTCTGAGTTATGCACTATAATAATAGATCCAACTGAAAAAGTGTTTCTGGCCCTAATGCATAAAATATGTGCATGCAATTTGAAGGCTGAAAAATGGCACATTCTTGGGGGGTGGAGAAGATGAAAAATGGTCTGGAAGTCCCTGCCACTCTGGGGAAACAGAACGTGATTATCTACAAGGTTAGCTGATTTTAAATACCGATTGCCAAACTGTTCAATAAAATATGAATACTTATTATGGCAATCTATATCACATGTTACATATCCTAATTCGGGGGCGACGTGTACTTTCTTAAAGAAACAGGCGCTAACTAGGTAATGTCAAACATTATAAAGTGAGTGGAAATGGACACTGAAGTTCCCTTTTTCCTATTGGTTGCTCCGCCGGACTTTAACCTCTAAGAAAAGACTAAAACTATAAACAATTCTCAGTATCCATGGCAACATGCATAAGAAGGTAATTATTTTTTCTTTACATTTTTAAATTTGAGAGTTTAATAGTGTATTATATGCATTGCCTCAGGCCCACAATTCCTGCAGTTGGTTATTAAGTATCAGGAAATGCCCTCTCTCCCAGTCATTATTGCTTAAATAAAATGCCACTTACAAGCCTGGCGAACAAAAGAGCTACAGTGTCTGTGTCAGGCATACCTTGACTCTTGTAGTGATTTGGCATGGAGTGTGCAGAACCCTCAGAGCACCTGGCCCAGGAGCCAGCCTTGTGTCCCAGGAGCAGTGTTCACAAGGAAGTCTTTTTACTTATGGTTAATGAAACTCAAGAAACAGCTTCTTCCTTCAGGTGAACACACCAGAAGAAAGGCCCCAAACCCATGTTCTCGTATTGTCCACCAGCTGCTGTAGGAAGGCTGCAGTGGGCCAAGGGTTCTAGGTAAGTCCCACATACATTAATTCCATCAATATTGTGGAGACCAACTCTCTGAGGTCAAATTTTGAAAGTTTCGGGTTTGTACTATTTAGTTTTTTTTTTTTTAAAGCTTTTATTTGCTTATTTGACAGATAGAGATCCCAAGTAGGCTGAGAGGCAGACAGAGAGAAAGGAAGGGAAGTAGGCTCCTTGCTGAGCAGAGAATCCAATACGGGCCTCCATCCCAGGACCCTGGGATCATGACCTGAGCCAAAGGCAGAGGCTTTAACCACTGAGCCACTCAGGCACCCCATGCACTATTTAATGCCTTTTTAAGGAAGAACCATTCACATGGAATCCAAGCATTGAGAAGGTGTAAAGGGAGAATTTACTTACAAAATCTATCTGAGGTATGTTTTACACAAGCAGAGTGATTGACTCGTAAACCAGAAAATTCAGTCCAAGTTAAAATCAAAACTCCTTTCCCTGGCTCCGGAGGCTCCTTTTCCTCGGCCCCCCCGCCACCCCCTGACACCTGGGTGGCTTATCCCAGACAGGGGCTAACCTCAGGGCTTCTCTTTGCCTGCAGAGGCAGCATCAGTAAGCCTGTCCCCAAATGACTCCTGCAAACAAAAGGAAAAATCTGTGCTGAAAACTCAGGCTAATCTAGGAAGTTCTAAATTTAGATCGGACTTTTCTTCCAAGACTTTGTTTGTAAATCAGTTTTGGGAACCTGGAACAAACATTTCCCATGGAAATGTTATAATAAATGGGACTATGCAAATTGAACCCCTACTGGAGGTGAAATGTTACACATTAGCCAAACCATTTTTTATCAGTTGTATTTTCTCGATCTTTCCCAACAACTTGATGGATTAAATGGGTTTTGTGGGCTGGTGTAGCAGGTAGACCGCCATGTGCAATGGCGCCTGTGGGAAATCAGTCCCCACTCAAAAAGCTGAAGGAGAAACTCTCCTCCTGCTGCCAAAACTTCCCAGAGAAGAGAGAATTCCCTCCGTGGCTTCTAAGATGCCACACAGAAGTAAGAAGGGGCAGACTTTTTAATGTAAGGGACATTCATAAATTTGGTGTCTGTATTTTAGGAGCTGCTGGCACTTAATTTAGAAAGTATTACAACTGTGTTAGGCAGAAGGTGAACTTGACAGAGTTTAGACCAGGAAGTTGAATAAGGAAACATAAACAGTAAAGCAAAATATAGAACCAAGATTTGAACAGAGATAGACACTGGAACTAAGAACTTCATAGCAGAGTTATGAGCAAGACCAGTGTTCTGGTGCCAAACAAGGAAAAGCAAAACTTCTTGACCAGAAAAAGTAAAGAAATTTGAGAGCAGCAAAGCAAAGGATTGTGATGCTGATTGCGCTAGCTTTCTATTCTTCTTTTGTTCTTGTCTGGGTTGATTCTAAAAATTAGTAAGTTCTGAACAGTTTAAGCTGTCACAAGGTCATGTGTCCATCCCACTGTGCCTCCATGTTCCACATCCTGGCTATTTGCCTCACCCCACAAAAAGCTGTGAACAGCAAAGTCTCTCCTTCTAGACAACTCCCCAATTGTTTTTACTCCCAAATGGCAAGAGAGATAAACAATATTTTTCAGTCAGAATGAAGGGTGAGGTGGGATGTGGGAAGGGGAGCTAAAGATGGAACCATGATCCATGCGGAAGAACAGGAATCATTAGTTTAAGGAATTGTCCTTTTGAAAGAAAGAGAGGACACCATGATTCCTGGGGAAAGGAATTGAAGTAGTGGGCCAGGAGGAAGGCAGAGGAATGCTATGTGAGATGCATGAAATGATGTTTGGAATCTTCCAGAAAAAAACAACAACCCACAAACAAGAGTGTATGGGATGAAATCACATGTCTTATAGTACCAAGTAGGGAGCAGAAGGTAAATTCTTAAGTAAGAACAGCAATTGTGGGACTGACCAAGATCTCTCCAGATTGCCAAAACTGGGAGTCTGTGCCTGGTTTGCCTAATACCCAACGTGTCAGGGAGTCTCCCATGCTCTCCAAGCTCCTCAGGAGGGATTTGACTTTCTGTTCTCCTCACCATGCAGTTTGGCTGTCTCTGGGGAATCTGTGTTTACATGTCCAACTCTACCTGGAACCCTGAGGAACCACACCAGCTGGGGTGAGGGCCAAAATCCTTAGGCTTTTGAGGAAGTGGAGAGGGATTCAAACACCGTGTTTTTTGTCATCACACATACCCTGTCATTTTTGGGGGGTGCAGTTTGTTCTAACTGCCACCACTGGAACAATATGGCAGATGATAGAGATTTTTCAAGGCTCTTTGGAAAGTGTTTCTCCAGGTCAGTTAAGAGAAGGGCCATGCCATGTTATTTTCACTGCACCAAAACAAAAACATGGCTGTCCATAAAGATGCTATCAGAAGAGCAGGGGAGCTAGCAATATGATGGTTGGGATAGAGTGAAAGCATAAATTAAATTACATCAATGGTAGGAGACTTTTCCCGCTCTTCGAGACCTGGAATTTTGAGCATCTGTGGGACTGGTTCCAGTCTCATTTTTCAACCCTTAATATAGAGACTTAACACTTTCAAATATGTTAATTTCAGAAAAACACTTCTTGCTACTTAGTTCCATAATCTCTTCCTGGATGAATTAAGTGAAGAGGAATAGGAAAGTCAATTTAAGAAATAGGTTCGTTCCAATCTAATGAGATGGTTGGAAGTCTGATTTGGTGGGAACCCGTAACGCCTCTGGGATGTCTGCCACAGCAGCCGTGCCCTTGTGGCCCGCTAATTTCTCAGCTCCATGATATTTGGAAAGGGTCACTTGGACAACACAGATCGTAAAGAAATATATCAGTCTACTGAATGTTCAGCCCAGAAAGTTCAAGCTCAGGTTAACACCCTACTTGTCATCAGGATCAGAAGGTTTCTCAGTTGGTTTTTTGATGCTCTGACTCATTTCAAAACAGGCTCTGAGTTGGGTAAGAGGGATTATGGATTCTATCCTGTTGGTTATTTCTGCAACTACATTGCGTTTATTCATGGATATCTTTAGAGCAAATCATTTGTAAAAACTTCACTGATTTGCATACATCGGAGGAAGATCTTTCTGGAATTGCTCTGTGTCTGGATTTTGAGACAATTTTAAGCACACGTGAAGTTTAATTGTTTTAAGTAGTTCCACTTGACCGTTAGACTTCCCAAAGCAAGTAATTGAGGAACCACGTCAACAAGGTAATATAAATGATTTGTCTTCATACATCCACCATTTGGTTGTATTCCACATGTGACCTTGGACTGGGCTTGGGTTACAGTCCCTTGGCCTCCAAGAATCACAGATTATCAAGAGGCAGAGAGGGATGGAGAGCTCATCGAGGCCGTGGGCACACTTTACTGTAAAAGAGCGGATAGTAAATATTTCAGGCTTTGTGGGCCATCTGGTCTCCATCACAACTATCCAGCTGCCTCTGTGGCACGAAAACTGCCATCGATGATGCAGAAATGAAGAATTGTGGCTGGATTCACACAACTTTATTACAAAAACAGGCCACACGCAGAATTTGGCTTGTCGGTTTTAGTTTGTCAGCCCCTGATCTAATCCAACTTCCTCACTTACAGATAAGGAAAAAGGAAGCTGAGAAGATTGGGAATTTCCCAGAGTCACTTGATGGTTAGTGGCAAAGCCAGAACCCAAACCTAGAAATTCAGTCTAGAATCCAGTCCTATTTCTACCATGACACACTAGTTCTGTCTCACTCATGAGGCTGGTCCTGTCCTCGAGATGACATACTTTGAGTCAGAAAGCCATGTTTGAGGAAATTATGTGCTAGTGACAATTCAATTATTTAATAAAAAGCACTTTGAAGAAGAGATTTTTATAGGTGACTGTCACTAATTATTGACATTACTCCCAGGGACAGTGTTTTGTTTAAAGACAGCATCAGGAGAGTGACAAAATGAAAGATTGTTATTTTGTCATAGGTCTCATATTAACAGTTTTCACTAGAGTTGGTTTGAGTAAAACTAGCAAACTAAGGTTTCCAGTTTACCAAAGAACCATCAGCCCCCATTACCGTGGGATTCAAAGGGTTAATGAATCCCCCAAATTCATACAGAAGTGTCTGGGCATGTACTTTCTTTCCTCAGGACAGGATACACAGTTTTCCACAGACGGATTTTTTTGACCCCTCAGAAAAGTTGCAGGATTTCAGATGATGGAAGATTCTTATCCCTCCAGGCTGCCTGAACAGTCTATCTGAAGAGGGAAGGAAGACCCTCCAACCAACCAAATCTCTTCCTCACGTGCACCCTCAGCGACAGGCACTCCCGACGGTAGGTAGCTGGCCACCAACAAGGCCCAGAGGAGAAGGGGAAAGTAGTCAGTTTGGCTAACACAGATGGATATAGTGTATAATTGTGAGACAATTTCAGCTTTAGGGGGTCAGAGACAGTAATGCTCAAGGTCAATGGGCAGCATCATTGCAGTTTAGGTTATCAGTCGTTTCAGGGCAAGACTTCAGTCGATGACTAGGTACATGAGGTGAAATTCAGCTCCCAGAAGCTAACACGTGGGCTTCACTCCTGACAATATGGTGGACTGAGTTGACCCACCCACCCCTTCAGTTCCAGACACAGAGTGACCCTAGAGGAAATAGAATGGGGAAAAAATTATGCTGTTGGTTTTTTAATACAAGTTGATTTCAAAAGAAATAAATGGAAAAGCTCTCATGTCTAAAGCAAAGAGCGAACTAAAATCAGAATAGTTAGCTTCAGCCAAAGCAACGGCAGCCCAGGAGGTGAAAAGCCAGACTTTTCGTTCCCATGCAGGGATAAGAAACAGACCCATGAGTCTACTCAAGTTGATGCATGAGAAGAGGCAGAACTCTTGACGTGCTGTTGGTTTATGAGATGGGGCTCAAGAAAACTCCATCCTATCGCCCAGATAGGTATTAAGAAAGCTTTCTATCCAGCCCAGTGCTCTAGGTAGGAGAAAATGTCTACAACAAATAAAATTAAAAGCCAACCTTGCATTTCATGCTCGGGGGTGAGATCTGAATTTATATTACACATGTGGATCCAGACTCCCTGCCTGAGGAAGAAATGCTCCAAACTGAACAGTGCTTGATGTCCAGCGGATGACTGCCCAGAACCAGGACAGACACCTCATTGCCCATGCCTCATAGATTCCCACACAAACAAGCCCTCTACTATGGATGAGCTTCTACCAGAAGAATTCACCTACACACACACACACACACACACACACACACACACACGTAGAAACAAACACCACAGCAGAAACAAAAACCACAGAGACTCAGCAATCTGGTAAAGACTATAAAATAAACATGTTAAAATTATAGAATAAAGCGTAGAAACCACTAGAAAAGAATACATTGAAAACAGCAATAACAAAGGCTCACAAAAGCTCCACAGAGAAATTATAGGAATGAGAATGACAGCCGTTATCACGAATCCCTAAAACAATAGTTCTCGTACCTGATGTACACTTACCTGAACTGGAAGGCCAGATCTGAGGGAATGACTTGAGGGCTACACAGAAAGTGGAATCCATTTTAACTAAGTGCACGGAAGCCAAGGACAGCTCAGGCAACTAAGGGCTTTGGCAGCAAGACCAACTCCAGCACCACCCCTCCCGCCCCCGGGTTCCCACCCTGACAGGGGTTCTGGTTCCTCTCAAGCCTTGTCAGAATGGCTTCAGGAGGGTGGTGGGCCTGAGACTGAAAATCCAGGGTCTTGGGAGCCCCTGATGTGCAAAGCTTGGTAAAGGTAGGCTGTCTTCCTGACAGGTCTGACGTACCTACCTATCCTCTCAAGACTGTTCTCTTCAAAGGTTAGCTCTTATCTTGAGAGAAAGAGAGGGAAGTGTCTACCTGCCCTCCAGTTTCTTCCCAGGCCTGGAATCCTCTAGCTGAGGAGAACCTTGCCAGGGCTGGCAGAGAGCTGTCAAGGGTGGCTTTCTAAAGGCTACACTGATCTATGTTTTCCTGAGTAAGGACTGGACCCCAGGAGGAGGGGACATATTACAAGGCCTGTGGAAGACTTCGTCAGGAGCCTTGGAGAAAGCGGCCTTCTCCCCTGAGCAGAATACATAGCAAAAGGATGAACGGCAGGATCACTCAACAGACTCCCTCTATAAAGTCCCCGGCCAGCAATGAGTCCCTGATCTCTGACTCCCTACTGGTCTGGTCTCCGAAAACTGGCTGCTGCCTCCTCCACATCTGCCTGACCCTCTCTAGTTAACACCTCAGTAAACTGTGACTGCATTCTCCTGCCTGTCCCTTGCAGGCCTGGTACCCAGAACACACACATTCCCTGTGGCCTCTGCTTTGATCTAGCCCCGAGTTGTGGCTGGGCCAGAGCCCACAGACAACCCAGATCCTGAACAGCAGGATCTTTCCAGAAGGCAGACCCTCCCTTGGCTTTTCTGTTCCTAGGAATCAATGCTTTTTCTGAGAACTTTCTGACATGTAAGAGAGCATCAGGAAAAATACACCAGCCACAGGGGAGCCTGGAACAATTTGATTTGGAAGCTGGAGATAAATTTTCACAGGCCCCTTACTCAGGGGAACCCCAGAGAGCCATGGTTATTAGCATTTTCCTGTAATTTGGATAGCACACGCTAATGGCCAAAGAAAATAATGCCATTAGCACTGTAATCACGGGGCAGGCTCTCGGCAGACAGGACGCCCATTGACTTCAGAGGGACCTGGGCCCCAGGTGACGTTCAAATGCCCTCTGTCTCCTTTCCTTGCTCATCATGTACCCTTTCCAAAGCTGAATCAGCAGCGCGAGCCAATTCTGGGACAAAATGAAGACCTTTGTTATCTGAAATTACTTGTACCATCTAACTCCTGATATAAAGCAAAATGTCTCTTAATAAAATCACCTTGATTTCCATAAGTGTGTAGTACATCATCATCGTGCTGGTTTTATTAGACCACTAGACCCTCAGAGAGTGTTAAAAGACCGGGAGAAAGGATTATCCATTTAGGAGGGGAAGCTGAGTGTCCAGCTTTCTACCAGAAATTAAATCTTGATTCTGGAGATCTGAACAGACATTCATTTTAAATGATACCTCAAGACAAAATTTGTGGTCAAGATATCCTTTACTATAACCCCAAATCAAATCCCAAAGAACCACCCCTTTACCACCGATAGGTTACTTCTAGCAAATGAGAATAAAATATTTTCAAGTCAGCTTTTGCTCCTTTGTTAAAAGTCACAAGCGGGAAAGTCACCTGTTTCAATGTCCTCTGCACTCTGCCCCATCAAGTAGACCCCATGCTTTCTGGATCCAGGCTGCAGTTCTAACGTGTGTGTGTGTGTGTGTGTGTGTGTGTGACGCATTTCCTGGGATCTTCTAGTAACAGCAAAGCCAGGGGCCCCAGGGCAATCGGGATGGTGGGTAGAATGGAAGGAACAAAAACGTCCTCTCTGTTGAGTGCCCTCCACGGGGGCAGACACTGGCAGTGAGGCAGGGCTGAGTCCCAGTTCTGCCACTAATCAGCTGTGTGACTTTGGACATATCACTTAACCTTCCTGTGCCCTGGTCTTCTGATCTGTAAATTGGAAATGCTAACAGCCTGTCTCATACAGCTATTTCAAGGATCACTGTATAATCCCCATACAGCACTATGCTAATAAGTTAGCGATGTGAACCTTCCTTCACGTCCCGAGCAAGCACATAACACCACACACCCAAGAGAGGAATCCCTCCTAAATTCCATATGCAGGAGAAATCCTTTTATGGCCCTGTGGCTGCTGGGGAAAATAGAGACATTTCCAAGAGAATTTGGGCTGAAAGGACACGTTTTTATTAAACAAGAACAGGTCTTCTGAGGACTGAAGTTGTAGAGTGGGGACAATTCAGGCAGAGCTAAATGCAGGCTCTCCTGACGAATGAAGGTAGGATTAGCACCCAGCTCACAGGGTTACTGGAGAATGACATAAAATAGCCTATGTGAAAGTGATTAGCACAGTGCTTGGCACAAGGGAGGCACTTGAGATGTTTTGGCTGTGCGTGGGCCTCAGGCTCCGGCTAACGGTGACTTCTCGAATGCTCAGCAGACCCCATTGCAGAGGTGATTTTCGCTGGTGAGGAATCGGGGAGCCTGAGCCATTACATGAGATTTTTATAGTATGTGCTGGAACCAGAGCTGGAGCCAGGCCATGGGACTCCGTGGCCAGTGCTTTCTATGGTATGCCTCTTTGCGCCTCATCTTGGTATTTTGAGAGTGTGAGGGCCTCCTAAACTCCCCCTCAGAGGGCAGTTTTTTGTTTTTTGTTTTTTGTTTTTAATTTCTTTTCAGCGTAACAGAACTCATTGTTTATGAACCACACCCAGTGTTCCATGTAGAGGGCAGTATTTTTGCAGTGTTTCCTCCCAGCCAGCGAGGTAGGCACCATCCACTTAAATGTGTTGACAAGTAAGCTTTCTGACCTCAGAAGGTGTCTCTTTTAGTGGCTGCAGAGGTGTTTTACTAACTAGAGTTAATATCCACGGAGGCTCGTTGGAAAGCAAGCTTATGGGGGAGGCTGCAAGTAGAGATGGGGCTGCTGGGAGCCAAGGGCCAGGGAAGCAGGGGAAGGCTGGGCAGATACACAGCACCATGAGGCATGAAAGCCTTCCCAGCTGCAGAGGTAGGCAATCCCCAGATGAAAACCTAGCTTTTTTTTTTTTTTTTTTTTTTTAAACTCCTTTACCCAGAGGGGATGCCCTACCAGGCCTTGGATCTCCTCCTTCTTGGGTGGGTTTCCCTGTAAATGCTGCTGAGGGTTCCACACCATAAAGCTGTGGGGAAGAAGCCAGGAGAGAGGAGGCCCCTGAGCATGAAAGAGGTGGTGGGGATTAAATCCAAATTTCAATGTTCAGAGAGCACAGGGACTTGGGCCTAACCTCTAAAGGAATGTACACTTTCCCTTTGGACAATTAAATAAATTTCTGACTGGTCTTCAGGCTTCTCACACGTGACCTTCTATGGTCTGCCCTCCAACAGCCGCCCGAAAGATTCTTTTGGCACAGGCCCTGTCCCTCTGCTGCTCCCAGCTGGGGTGACGAGCCCCTCCCAGGCCCCGCCCCTCTTCTGGCCTCTTCTCCTACCTCTCTCCTTTCATGAGCTCCAGCCTCAAGGCTTCCTGCCTCCTCCTGATCAGCCATGCTCAATCCCCCTTTAGGCGTCTGCACCAGCTGGGCTCTGTGCTGGGAATCCTCTTCCCCCCGAAATTAATACCCTCTACACCTTCAAATCTTACATCAGATTTTCCCTTCCTAATGAACACTGCACCACCCTCAGCCCTCCCTGTCTCCTTATCCTTCCATTTTTCCATAAAACCATTCATTTTCAGCCCACAATTCACTGATTGACTATATTTGCTGTGTGACTTCTCCCACTGGATTATAAACTTCCCTGGGGGCGGGAACATCTTCATCTCACCGACCTGTCCCTAGTGCCCATGCAGTGCCTGGTGCATGCTGAGTGATCAGGTGGTCTTGGTTGGGTCAATGGATGCAGAAGTGATGGCCCTTGGTTATGGACTGTGTCTGCTCCAAGGTCCCCAGCATCCCGTTCATGTTGGACACTACAGATGCCTACATCAGCATCCAGGCTTCTGGAAAAGAGGTTGGAAATGCTAGGCAGGGAGCCTGGCTCTTGTCAAGCCAGCTGAGAAGGTTCTCATTTCAGCCAAGAGCTGCAGCGGAGACCTAGTCCTCTAGGCTTCAGACATGAGGTGTAGTGGAGGACTCTGGGACAGGAGACAACCAACCAGCAGCCTATGGTGGGGACGGCAAGGCTCACTCGAAACCCCTCTACTGCCTGGGGAAGGTGACCTCAAAACTTTCAGCCCTAGTCAGGATTGGCCCTAGCGCTCGGCAGGGCTATTCCCGGTTAAGGGCTTTAAGTCTAGCTGGGAAATGATCATGTCAAGTACCTGTTACATAATTTGCAGGGCCAAGTCCAAAATGAAGATGGGGAGCTGCTTGTTTGAAATGTGTTAAGAATTTCAAGGCATGTCTCTGGAAAATGGGGACACACGTGCTGAGGATGGGTGGTGGTGACCCCTTCAGCTTCAGCCCAGAGCCCACACCTGAAGACATCTGCTGCCTCCATTCTGAGTTTGCTCCCAAACAGGACTGAGGCCTGATCCACCAGACTTGGAGCCTCCTATTAGTCTTGGTGGGGGAACTGGGCAGCTCACAGATTCCTTTCAGTGGAAGCCTGATAAGGAGACTGACCCCCAAACCTGTCCCCCACCCCCCACAACTTAGCATTAGCTACCTAATAGCATTAGCAGCCCACTGCTAGCAGCCCACCTAATAGCATTAGCAGCCCACTGCTACTCTCCAACATGGACACCAACCAGTGGGCCCTGCCCTCAGGAATACAGACTTGCCCCAAGAGGCCACCTCTGAAGACCAAGCTTGGGGCCTGCAGACCTTGCCTGTGAGTCAACCTAGAAACATGGTCATAGGACTTACAACTCAACATGGCATTTGAGAAGCAGAGGGCGGCCTGGCCATGGAACTTTGTTCTAGTCCATTTCTAACAGATCATGAGCCTAAGGGCCCTCTTTCCTAAGGTCTGAGGTCCAAGAACCTCGAGAAGACAGCCTCCTGGTATTCTTTTATTTCAAGAAAATTTTTGGTTAGCAAAAAAGATAAAAATAAAAATAATTTTTAAAAATTAAGATGTAGGAAGAATTTCAAGATGGCGACAGCAGAGCATTAAACCATGCACAGGGCCCTTCTGAGGACTGACAATGTGAATGCCATTTCACAGATCTCCCTGCCAGAAAATTCCCCACAACAAACACAGACCACTTGTGCCTCAGATGGGTAGCACATTTCTCCTTGAGGAAAGCAACCCAAGGCTACAGTGGGCGAGGGTTCCAAAGACTATCTGTGTAACTAGCCAAAGGACCTGATGTTATGTTGCAGGATGAGGGAGGGACGAGGGATGGCAGAATGAGGTGACATCAAAGGTGGCATCTGGGGCAGACTGGGTTGACCTCCCTGAGAAATGAGCAGCCAAGACTCTGGAGCATTCTCCATTCAGAAAGGTGGGCGGTGACCAGCAACAGGTAAGTAAAGAGACGAGCAGTGAGAAGAAATAAAGCTGATGTTGAGTTGTGTAGCTATGGCTTGTTAGGCTGGGAAGCACAGGGCTCTTTCCACACGAATCAGCTGAGAAGTTACACTTAAGTAGGCATCCCTAGGTAACAGATACCGAGGGGGTTTCCATCACCTGACATTTGGACGGCACTTCACAGTCTAAAAAGTGCTTCGATATGCATAATGGTTTCAGCGAACTCTCTCAATAAGCCTACTAGGTTAGCAGATTATTGTTTTCCCCTGATGAGTGGACAGACTAGTCCAGGTTCATAGTGTCAGTAAGGGCCACAGAGAGCATGAGAACTTGACTCTGCTGCCTTGGAGTCTAACACTTGTCCCTTCCCTCCATGATGCTTCTGGGAAGCCACTGGTGGCGGTGGCCATCTTTCCAGAGCTCATGGCCTGAGACAGACGGACAAACACTGCCCAGGGCAGCACAAGCATATGGCAACACACTGATTAATTCCCTCTGACATACGAATATCCCGCTGGCACAACAAAAGCGACAGTGAGCTCCTAGGGGTACAGAGGGTTAGCTCTCCTCTCCGGAATATGTAGATGTTCAGAGGGATTGGATGTCTCCCTCATGCAAACATTGCCTGAACCACTTTTGGGGGTCAGCTGATGATTGTCAACCACAGATTAAGTAAAGTAGAATACAGAGAGGCTGTCCTGAGTGAGGATGCATTTTAAAATGGCCCATTAACCTCTTACCAGAAGGATTCCTTCCTTCGAAGCGTGTTGGTGGCTTCCTGCCCTAAAAGGCGTGCAGACAGTTTGCCAAATCACATTATTATGCATAGCTAACTGCTTCGCAAAAACTGGTTACCCGCAGTTGCTCAGTCAGTGGGTTTGAGTTAAATACCTCAATCATTAATGTTTTCTCTAAAAATTAACAACTGCAATTAGCCCGTATTAATGAAACAATCTCGAGGAGTTCTTTTTTTTTTTTTTAAACTGAAGCTCCATTTGAGACACACAAAAAAGAAAAATGCAGCTAAAAATCATTTCCATTTTAGACCAGGCACATGTTAAAAACAGCTGAACTTATTTTTCCCTCTTCAAATTCTGCAAAACTCACCCCCAGGTTTACTCTCTATGCCAAGTTTCAGAGCTGAGCAAATTTTTATGGTCTAGTTATAAACCCTAGAAAAACAAGGTTTATAGGAAATGTTGACACAACCTAACTAAAGTGGTACGAGCTGACACCTCTATATTTTCAATTTGGGGATTTCTACTGGGAAAATATAAACGCTAATTCAGCAAAGGAAGCCAACTGTAATAAAAATGTTGTAGTCTTCCTGTTCACCCCATGAAGTTCGACTTCAAAAGATGCCATTGCAACGTGGAGGTGAGTTAGAATTAGTATGCCCAGGATGCAGGACACCTGCAAATAGCTCAGCCTCCTGATTCCTATAAACTTTGCCTGGGAATGCATGACCTCACCGTGAGTCATGGCTGCCCACTGCAGCCGGGTCGGAGAGGAGCTGGAAGCTTCCAGGTCTTTACGCAAAAGGCGTCTACTATCCTTGAACTATGCCCCTTCCCCTCTGCCATCAGTCGAGACTAGAGCAAGTTTTTCACAGACCAGAAGAGCAAGTCTCTGAAACAGAGAGAGACCAAAATGCGAAAAGTTGACCAAAGACGCATGGTGGACATTGATTTCTAACGAGGTGGGCTCAGACCAAGACCAATAGCCATGCCAGGGGGACCCAGGTGTGAGGGCATGCCAAAACATCAGGACAAAGAGCCAATGACAGTTCTGATTTCCCCGATCCCTCTAAACAGCCCAGATGAGAAGCACATGTGTTCCATATATAGGCTTGGTTTTTGTTTTTGGTTTTCTTTCTTTCTTTTTTTTTTTTTTTTTTCCTTCTGAAACAGGAGGAGATGGGAGAAAGGGTGAAGTTTGACTCAGGTCCAGAGATAAAGACTGACATACACAAATGGGCCATAATAGGGGGCAAACGAGTTAAGCTGAAGTAAATGTTTGAAAATCCTCAGCTAGGTAGACTAAACAGTATTGGCCCAGGAGCCAAAAGACCCAGCTGTCTGTCCCGGTGCTCCCACCAGGGAAATGCGACTCCAGGCAGCCTGCGAAGCCTCCCCTGGTGTCTCTGTTTTGTCATCTGTAAAATGGAGGCCAACCTCCATTACGTGATGGTGGTGACGAGTGAGTAATGTGCCTGGAAGCGCTTTGTGAATTTTAAACTGCAAGATGAATGGGAGTATTATGTCACGTTGATTGCATTTCTGCTTCGAAAAGCCATGTCTGGAAAATGGAAATATTTTGAATCGAGGGACAAATCCATCAGGATAAAGGGAGGAAAAAACCCTTCCTAACATATTTGTAATTGCTTTTAGTTCATCCTAGAACTGATATGGAGGGCCACTTACCGCTGACATCTTTGCTTTTGTGCTAAGTCTAATACTCTACTAAAAAGGCCATTTGGGTCACACCCCAATTACCATCACATATGTCTAAACCCCACTGGCTCACGAGGGACCACTAAGTTACATATCTTCATGGACAGAAAGTGTTTTGGAGGATGATTTTTTTCCTCCCAGGTTTCTAAGTCTGTTGGCAGCATTTTCCCAGAGTGTTTTCAAAAGCTTTCACAAGATATCCTCACAGCACTGGCAAAAAATATGAAGCATACTTTAAAGGCTAATGCTTAACTTCTGCAGACCCTGATTTTTTTTCAGGTTGAAAAGGAAGACAGTGAGTTTCTGGATGTACCTGTCAAGACTAAATGATTGTTCATTTCCTGTGAATTGGGAATAACGTAATAACATGCAGCTGGGGAGCTAGGCTGCATTTCTTGCTTTTTCCTCTTCCAGAAGCTGGGTCCCTAACCAGCTGGGAAATATTACTGTATGAACGTGCTGAAAAACTGAAGGGAAATGAAAAGAACAACAACATTCTAGATGTCAGCAATCAGTTTGATGGTCTTACCTGTACCAACCTGAAAGGATTTTAAGAGCAAAGGTTTGCAAAGATTAATTTAATTTAAAATGAGCTCTTAGGAAAAGAAGGAGGAGGAGGAGGAGGAGGAAGTGGAGGAGGAGGAGAAGGAAGAGAAGAAGAAGAAGAGGAGGAGGAAGGATTTCCAAAGTCACAAAAATCTTTCTCTAGAAATGAGCTGATTAGAATTAACACTGCCACAATTATGCATGCCAATGACTGGGTAAGTTTGAGAGAAACAATTTAAAATAATAAAGTATTTTCACCCAAGAGAAATGGATTAGTGGAATTAAAGTATCCATGTCTTGCTAATGCAGTCATTACCTGGCACAGAAAAAAAAAATTCAATGCTGAGTTTAAAATTGGAATTCAGCAAAATGTAATCTTGGGCACTTATTTTAAATGCACACTTATATCTTTTAGGATAATAAATTTTGTTCTGTGTTCCATTAGCCATTGCACTATACATTGTGATTATATCAGATATTAGATGTTGAGAGATGGAGCCAATGTTTCACTCCTGTTCCAACTCATCATCACGATTAATTAAAGAAAGAGGAGGAAGGATGGGAGAAGAAGAGGTGGTTGGATGAGTCAGGTGGCTGACTTCTCCTGGGGAGGTGAGGAATGCAAGGAGAGAGAGGCCAAGGCTGTCCCTGACAGCGGAAATCTTATAGCATCACTGCCCTTTGCACCCAGACTTATGTTGGAAGAAAAGAAATGTGGGGCCTCCAGAGAATGCAGAGGGGCTGGCTCATCACCCCGGATCATCATGTATATGTGGTTCTCGAATCTATCAGAATTACTGGGAGAAATTTCAAAGATAGAAACAACTGGGTCCCATCCAGTCTTGGAATAAAGTTTGTACATGACATTGGTATGTTTTTTAAAAAAAAAAAAAAAGTATGTTTTTTAAAAACCCAAACCTACAATTTATTCTGAATGCTGAGCCAAGGTTGAAAACCAGGGGATCGGTGATAGTTGGAAGAACCCCGTATGGTGAGTTTGACAATAATGTACCTTATCTAAGTCTCCGTCAGTGTTTGAATCCAAAGAAAGAGTTGTATATCCTGATGTAGAGAAGACTGACATTAGATGATGAGAATGACATTAACAAAAATTACCAGACACTCCTGGAATGTCTTGGCACTCATGCCCTCTGTCTGGCCTGATAGGTGATTTTGCACTATGCCTGGGTGGGAGGCAGGGTGCTCTGCTCTCAGATGATTTTATGCTCTTGCGGCCGAGAAGGGAAAATTCAGCATTCACACACTTAGCTCCCAAGTTGACAGCAATTGGATCAAGAAGCTTTGTTTTGCTTTCTTCTTAAAGAGTTGGTTGACTTCCAGCATGCAGAATAGATTTTTGGGTTTCCATGGTCCACACGTCCTTTTCTTAAACTAACACTTTGTTTCTCCCTTGTCTGTGCCTCCTGGGATTTAAGAGAGAAGAGATAGGAGACAAACCCACGGGGATTTCGAGCAGCAGGTGGTCCCTGGCAGGCCCCATGGAGCGAGCAGCTGGGCTGGGCTCCTGCCTGCCAGCTCCTTTCACATCATGAGAAGGAAAGACTCCCTAGGTGAAGGACGGGAGAAGACAGAAATCTTCCCATCATCTTTGGGTTGATTTCCCTGCTGCCTGAGTGAGAGCAAGTTTTCAGTAACCTTGATCTCTTGATTCAGCTATGCTGATGGAAAGAAAGCCTGATCCCAGCATCTGTGTCTCATGGATGTTTAGAGATGGAGGTTACCCTTTCTGGGAAGACTGTTTGGGAATGGACCTGGGGGCAAAGCATGATGCTGGAAGCTCTGTTTTTGCTGATCTGACTTACCTACTGAACAACATTCTCATTTTACATTAGCATAAATGAAATTGCCTAGATGAGATCATTGTTTAAAGGTATGTGATGCTATAGTAGCTACCGTTGTGGCCAAATAACAGTGTTCAGGTGCACTAACTCTCCCGCAAATAATAGCTCACATGTCAATACCTCGTTCACCCCATGATATAAAAATATATTCATAAAAGGGTGTCGTTCAGGCTTTTGTAAATTAGTAGACTGATCATTCATTGGGCCATATTTTCTTTTTTTTTTTTTTAAAGATTTTATTTATTTATTTGACAGACAGAGATCCAAGTAGGCAGAGAGGCAGGCAGAGAGAGAAAGGGAGAAGCAGCCTCCCCACTGAGCAGAGAGCCCAATGTAGGGCTTGATCCCAGGACCCTGGGATCATGTCCCGAGCTGAAAGCAGAGGCTTTAACCCACTGAGCCACCCAGGTGCCCCTGGGCTGTATTTTCTATGTGTCTGAATGTATAAAATGTTGGTGCTGTTTTAGTTATATCAAAATCATATCTGATTGCACAATAGCCTATGGAGAAATTTATTTTGGATAATAATAAGGAATATCATATAGAGTTGAATATATGAAACTTAGCAAACATTTAAAAAAAAGATTTTATGTATTTATTGGGGAGGGGGCATGTGCATGAGTGGGGAGAGGGGCAAAGGGAGAAGGAGAAGCAGACTCTCTGCTGAGCAGGACCCTGGGATCATGATCTGAGCTGAAGGCAGGTGCTTAATGCCTAACCGACTGAGCCACCCAGGCGGCCCTTAGCTAACCTTTTAAACCAAGTATGTAGAGCTACTTTGGGGGACAAGAATGATAAATGGGTTCTACTTGAGCCCGGAGGGGCACCTGGCTGAAGTGGTTTCTCGGAGAAAGCTGATCTGGGCACACCAAACAACTGTGGCACATTGATTAGTGTTGTCTGCCATGGAAGAAAGACCAGGTCCTGGCACCCATTGTTTGCCATCTCTGCCATGGGAAGAAAGGGGAAATACTAAGATATGTAGCCGTGCATACCTCACCATGCACAAAGACTGTGAGGATGCCTAAAGAAGTCCCCTGATGGCACAGTTTTTGCCAGAGCCAAGACCCAACTGACAATTTCAAATCGTTCTAGATTTGAGAGTATTATTAAAACTACTTAATGCCTATCTGGGTGTCTGAGAGAGTAAGGATTATTCACTTTTTCTCATCATGTTACACGGTTATGTGAAATTCTGGAATTAAGTCTGTCATCGTTATGGTAGTGAATGTCAGTCAGAATCTCCCAATTATGTAAGCGGCTCACAAAATAAGCCTTTTTCCTTGAATTCCTTCAGCACTCAGGTACACGGAGGTACATGGTTATTTTCATTAATTCGGTTTTTATTGCCCTCAAAGCAAAGGCCATCATCTGGTGATCATGGCACCCTCAGGGAAGTCATAACATCTGTCCTATTTGTGAGTTCCATCTTACAGTTTCAATGAGGATGCAAATCTTCCAAAGTCATTTGTTTCTGGTTAACAATAATACCAATTGAAGAGCAAAGTGGGGTTATCCCTCTGGAAAGACCATGAGTGTAAGATGATTCATATTGCATAGTTTGGCTATTGTGGACATTGCTGCTATAAACATTCGGGTGCACGTGCCCCTTTGGATCACTACGTTTGTATCTTTAGGGTAAATACCCAATAGTGCAATTGCTGGGTCATAGGGCAGTTCTATTTTCAACATTTTGAGGAACCTCCATGCTGTTTTCCAGAGTGGCTGCACCAGCTTACATTCCCACCAACAGTGTAGGAGGGTTCCCCTTTCTCCGCATCCTCGCCAGCATCTGTCATTTCCTGACTTGTTTATTTTAGCCATTCTGACTGTTGTGAGGTGATATCTCATTGTGGTTTTGATTTGTATTTCCCTGATGCCGAGTGATATGGAGCACTTTTTCATGTGTCTGTTGGCCATCTGGATGTCTTCTTTGCAGAAATGTCTGTTCATGTCCTCTGCCCATTTCTTGATTGGATTATTTGTTCTTTGGGTGTTGAGTTTGCTAAGTTCTTTATAGATTCTGGACACTAGTCCTTTATCTGATATGTTGTTTGCAAATATCTTCTCCCATTCTGTCAGTTGTCTTTTGATTTTGTTAACTGTTTCCTTTGCTGTGCAAAAGCTTTTGATCTTGATGAAATCCCAATAGTTCATTTTTGCCCTTGCTTCCCTTGCCTTTGGCGTTGTTCCTAGGAAGATGTTGCTGTGGCTGAGGTCGAAGAGGTTGCTGCCTGTGTTCTCCTCAAGGATTTTGATGGATTCCTTTTGCACATTGAGGTCCTTCATCCATTTTGAGTCTATTTTTGTGTGTGGTGTAAGGAAATGGTCCAATTTCATTTTTCTGCATGTGGCTGTCCAATTTTCCCAGCGCCATTTATTGAAGAGGCTGTCTTTTTTCCATTGGACATTCTTTCCTGCTTTGTCGAAGATTAGTTGACTGTAGAGTTGAGGGTCTATTTCTGGGCTCTCTATTCTGTTCCATTGATCTATGTGTCTGTTTTTGTGCCAGTACCATGCTGTCTTGATGATGATAGCTTTGTAATAGAGCTTGAAGTCCGGAATTGTGATGCCACCAACTTTGGCTTTCTTTTTCAATATTCCTTTGGCTATTCGAGGTCTTTTCTGGTTCCATATAAATTTTAGAATTATTTGTTCCATTTCTTTGAAAAAGATGGATGGTACTTTGATAGGAATTGCATTAAATGTGTAGATTGCTTTAGGTAGCATAGACATTTTCACAATATTTATTCTTCCAATCCAGGAGCATGGAACATTTTTCCATTTCTTTGTGTCTTCCTCAATTTCTTTCATGAGTGCTTTATAGTTTTCTGAGTATAGATTCTGTGCCTCTTTGGTTAGGTTTATTCCTAGGTATCTTATGGTTTGGGGTGCAATTGTAAATGGGATTGACTCCTTAATTTCTCTTTCTTTTCTCTTGCTATTGGTGTAGAGAAATGCAACTGATTTCTGTGCATTGATTTTATATCCTGACACTTTACTGAATTCCTGTATAAGTTCTAGCAGTTTTGGAGTGGAGTCTTTTGAGGAAGTGGTGATGCAACATGGGGGCTTAAGTGGGTAGGAGAAGAATAAATGAAACAAGATGGGATTGGGAGGGAGACAAACCATAAGTGACTCTTAATCTCACAAAACAAACTGAGGGTTGCTGGGCGGAGGGGGTTTGGGAGAAGGGGGTGGGATTATGGACATTGGGGAGGGTATGTGCTTTGGTGAGTGCTGTGAAGTGTGTAAACCTGGTGATTCACAGACCTGTACCCCTGGGGATAAAAATATATGTTTATAAAAAATAAAAAATTTAAAAAAAAGATGATTCATATTGCAAAGAAATAGCTTTCTCATTGAATAAATGGCCTTTTCATCAGATTGTTTTAAATTGCAAAGTTTAATTTCAGATGGAAGAAAACATTCCTCAATTGTGTTGCAAATAATCACATATTTACACACATCTTTAGCATGTTTTCTACCAAAGACTTATCACTTCAGACCATTTTCATTGTGAATTTCTTAGATGCAGATTATTCCTCTTACTTTTCAAATGTAAGGACACCTTTCACTCTCCATTGATTGGGTCCTTGAAGACAGGCAGTTTGGTTCTGGTTATGTTATATTGCCAGGCAGGTGATTAGTCATGAAAGAACCTTCCAAGAATTTGTTATTCGTTCCCCTCCCCCTCTCTATTGGCTAACAAATCCATTTTCTGGGACCCTAATCATCAAATCACAGTCCCAGATTTCCAGCTGCCAGCTAACCCAGTGGGCATCTTGCTGCCTTCTCCAAACCAACATGAGCCCAACCAGAACTTTCTTTTAACTCATGCTCTTCTCCTTTTCCTCAGGGGTGTTCTAGCTACAAGGCTTTTTTGTAGGGTATGGGGGTGAAAGTGGAGTTTGCTTTAATTATGAAAGGAGGAAGCAGGACACAATTTCCCTGAATTCTTACCTTGTCCTTCTAACAGGACACATTATCTCTTCTGTTTCCATATATCATTTGTCTTTGCGGATCTCTGGGGACTGAAGGCGGAAGCCAGCACTGGGTCCTGCCTGAAGCTGTGAGGGAAGCGAGGCATTCCTCCTTCGGTGGGGAGGGGGTCACCATTTCTGAGATAGTGGCATTCACCAAAATGGAAATTTTCCCCAAAATTAGGTATATGCAGAGTCTCCAGGAGAATAGGGGTAAGGCATAATTTACTTTTATTCAACTCTAGTGACTAGCACAATAGACCCCCCCCAAAATAGCCTTTATTTCATATGTAGGTATTTCCAGCTGGATAAGCACAATATGCCTTAATTTCAGCATTTGACAGAAACTTCTTTTAGAGTTGTGTTATGACCCTGGTTGCCTGTTCCCTCTCCACTCTTGCTTATTACCAGCCATGTGCCAGACTCCCTTGTAGGTGGGGAGGGCAGGGGGCCACTGAGCCGGAAACCTATGGTGTTGGGTGAAACTTTCTCTATCGGACTGGACGTTGGCTCCCACCAGGGAGAAGCTTCTCCTTTCATCCTCTATCAGTGGATTGCTGAGTCCTTAAAACTCATCTTAGCTCAGGGCGCCTGGCTGGCTCAGCCGGTTAAGCTTAAGTGTCTGCCTTTGGCTCAGGTCATGATCCCAGTGTCTGGGATGGAGTCCTGCGCCTGGCTCAGCAGGGAGCCGGTTTCTCTCTCCCCCCTGCTCATGCTCACTATCTTTCTCTCTCAAAAAAATAATTTTTTTTAAAAAAAGTGGTCTTCACTCATGTTCTGGGACTGTGAGGCTTCTCCTTCCAGTGAGGAGTTTGATAAAGGTCATTAGGAAATGGGGAAGGACCCAGTTACGCAAAGATGCGGTGAGAAGCTTACCAATTTAAATCTAATTACAAACACATTGCCTTGGAAAAATTTAGGTATCATAAATCCAAGTGAGAAGGTTATCTGCATTAACAAGGATAGATTTGTTGTTTTAGTTAGAAAACATTAAGCACTGGGGCGCTCGAGTGGCGCGGTGTGTTAAGTGACTGACTCATGGTTTCAGCACAGGTAGTGATCTCAAGGTCATGAGATCGAGCCCCGAGTCAGGCTCTGTGCTCAGCAGAGTCTGCTTGAGACTCTTCCTCTGCCCCTCCCCCTGCACTCTCTCTTTCTATTTCTCAAATAAATAAATAAATCTTAAAAAAAGAAAACATGAAGTACCAATAGTTACCAGCAATAGTGTCAGGTGTCGAGAGGAAAATCATGAGCAGGAAGACATGGTCCAAGACATTCTGAAGTTGACAATCTAGTGGGGAAGACATATAGTAAAAATAGGCAAACAGGGTGGAGAGGACAGCCACGCAGGGTAGGCACTGGCCAACTTCAGGGGACATTTTTCACATACAGTGCAATAGAAATGGTGTCCCACTTCTAGGCATGACCCATCCAACCACAGTGGTGGTGGCCCTTGAAGTGAGTTTTCTGAAGTATGCTAAATAAATAGTGATAAAGGACATAATGTGCCGTGGGAACACAGCGCCAGCACTCGGCCTCACTCAGGAGGTGGTTTCTCCTGAGCATTATACCATAGAGTTCAAGATCAGCTTGAGCTAGCCAGGCCAACAGGAAGACGAGTTCTCCAGGTAAGAAGAACAGCATATACAAAGGCTGGGATAAGGGGTGGTAAGGCCGAGGTAACCAAGGAATAAATACAAGGGATAGTCCTTCTGGCCATCTGGAAGGCTTCTCTTTCTCACTTTACAAATCCTGATCAGCTGCACTCAGACATGATGGATTGTGAAAAAGAAGGAACTCCTCACCTCCCACCTCTGTTTTAGAAAGGTCTCTGCAACATTTCCCCATATAGTACAGTTGGTTCAAATGCTCCAGGAAGATTCCCTGCCTCCAGACAGATGGGTCCCAATGGTGGGCTCCCGTTCCTGCCACCTGTTCAACTTTATCAAATGTCAAGCATTTTGATTCAGAGAAACTAAATCAATCCAATTGTGACATTTCTCTGTTTCAGATCTTTTAAGGCTTTGGGGATTAAAAGAGAGAACAAAAGACTTGGCGGTTCAAGTTCAAAGTTCTTAGTGTGGCTTACAAGGTATCGTCATCTCCCACAGGGCAGGACCATTGCTATCTTGTCACTTAGCATTTGGCACAATAGCTGGACAGAGTAGCATTGTGGAAGAAACAGATGAAAGAATGAATGGTCAGGCAACCTTGCTCTGCCCACGGTGTCGCCCTTTAGACAACTCCAGAAAGAAGTAGACTGGCTTCCAGGGACGGCAAACCCCCATTGAGTGAGCGCCTTGGTCTTCACAAGAGAGAACCTACTCCCATCACAGCTTGCTGACCTTTCATTTCCCTGGCGTGCCCTTCCCAGAGCTGGCTCTGAGAGCCCTGGCTTTCCAGTCACAACCAGTCAAGGGACATCACTTTAATATCCCTGCAACTTGACACTTCTCAGAATTTTGGTTTATTGTCCTAAAGAGAAAACCACACAAGTGTGAAAACTGTCTGCACAGGAATATTTGCTGCAGCATTGTTTATAGTAGAGAAAAATCAGAATGACCCAAATGTCCATTAATAGAGGGCTGGTCCCACAAATTATGGAATGTAACACACAGCAGAATATGAAAGCAACCTTAAAATGAAAGGATGAGAGTCTCTTGTATTTATTCAAATCTGAGATACCATCATTTTTCAGATGCATCATTATTTTATGATACTAGGAAAAATAAATGCTGTCAATTAAGACAAAGTACTTTCTTGTTACCTAGAATTTTTATTTAATACTTATTAGCACTTTTCAAGTTAGGCATATATATATATTTTTTAAAGACTTTATTTATTTGACAGAGAGAGAGAAATCACAAGTAGGCAGAGAGGGAGGCAGAGAGAGAGAGGGGAGGAAGCAGGCTCCCTGTGGAACAGAGAGCCCAATGCGGGACTCGATCCCAGGACCTGGGATCATGACCTGAGCCGAAGGCAGAGGCTTTAACCCACTGAGCCACCCAGGCGCCCCAGGCATATTTTTATATATACTCCTGTGCATGCATGAAAGAAAAATATAAGCATAATAAATTAGTATGTGCCTGAGGGCCCCTGGGTGGCTCAGTTGGTTAAGCGTCTGCCTTGACCTCAGGTCGTGACCCCACCACGGTCCTGGGATCAAGACCTGCATCCGGCTCCCTGCTCAGCAGGAAACCTGCTTCTCACTCTCCTCTGCAATGACCCCTGCTCATGGGCTCACTTGCTCTCTCTCAAATGAATTTTAAAAATCTTTAAAAATTTCATATATTTCTGGAACTTCTTCATATTTAGATTCCAGAGCTTCTGAAGGCCTCTTAACTTAGAGTTGTCAATGTCCATGCATTTCTTAATCCTTTTAAGAGTGTCTGGATACTGAGTTTCTTAAGAATGACTGGAAGGGAGAAAACCATGGGCTCCTCAGCGGGTTTTGCTGTTATGTAGCATCAATCGGTTTTGGACTTGTGCTGGGGGAATATTGATAAACCATTTCAGATTTGCTTCCAACAAACCTTCCATCCTCCTCCCTCAATCATGTGCGTCTTGAGAGCTAAAAGGAAACTCACCTCTTGCTCATGGATTTTCTTCTACGTCACTAGCACCCATTCTGTTTGTTTTGATATTTTTGTGAACGTGCCTGCAAGGCTGCTGTGTGACCACGCACTGTGTGTTCAGACGCTGCCCCATTCCAGGAGTGCAAAATGTCTTTTTATTAAAAGGCGCTTTTAGGGACACCTGGGTGGCTCTGTTAGTTAATTAATCATCCGCCTCTTGATTTCAGCTCAGGTCATGCTCTCAGGGTCGTGGGATCACGCCCAGAATCAAGCCTTGCATCAGGCTCCGAGCTCAGGAGTCTGCTTAAGATTATCTTCCCCTCGGAGTGCCTGGGGTGGCTCAGTGGGTTAAAGCCTTTGCCTTCGGCTCAGGTCATGATCTCAGGGTCATGGGATCGAGCCCCCACATCGGGCTCTCTGCTCAGAGGGGAGCCCCCTCTCTCTCTGCCTGCCTCTCTGCCTATTTGTGATCTCTGTCTGTAGTGGGTTAAAGCCTCTGCCTTCGGCTCAGGTCATGATCCCAGGGTCCTGGGATGGAGCCCCGCATCGGGCTCTTTGCTCAGCAGGGAGCCTGCTTCCTCTCCTCTCTCTCTGCCTGCCTCTCTGCCTACTTGTAATCTCTGTCTGTCAAATAAAATAAATAAAACCTTTAAAAAAATAGTAATTTAAAAATAATAATAATAAAAATTAAAAAAAAAAAAGATTATCTTCCCTCCTCTCCCTCTGCCCCAGGGCACACATGCGCACTCTCCAAATCAATCAATCAATCAGTCAAACCCTTAAGAAAAAGGCATCTAACCGGGTGATTCAAAGACCTGTACCCCTGGGGCTAATAATACATTATATGTTTATTAAAAACTTTTAAAAATTATAAAAAATTAAAAAATAAATATAAAAAAAGATTTCTAACTGAAAAAGAAAAAGGCATCTTAGAATCAATGAAAAATTTTATATGTCCAAAAACATGTTGAGGAGTGACAAAATCCATAGTAAATAAACGTACGTAGTACATATACAAGTATGTATGTACATCCATTTGTATCGATATGAAATTAACATAAGGGATGTTAAATATAAGCATGAAGGATGTTTATTCAAATATCAATAGTCTCCTCTAAGTAGTGCCATTTAAGATGATTTTATTTCCTTCTTTGTATTTTTCTGTATCCTTAGCACTTCTTTTTACCGTAAACATACATCATATGTCCAAAAATAACTTATTTGTTAAAAGGTGAGATCATATTTATGGAAAATTGCCTAACATGTATGCATTTCTATTTAAAATTTAATTCTGTATCCTATGGATAAGTTTTAGGAGGTCTGCAAGGCCCCTAAAATTAAAGCCATTCTTTTTACTTTCCTATCACAATTAACATAAAATCTGAACTCCTCCCCAGGACCCCCACACCTTGCCCCCTCTACAGTGCTGATGTGACCCCCTCCAACTGTTCTGGTCCCTCTCTGCATAAACCACACCCCCTCAGTCCTTAAACACCCAGACCTCTGGTCCCCCGTGGCACCCTCTGACGCTTAGCTACATGCTTAAAAAATGAGACCATGCTGACTATTTGATCGAAAACAGTCTCTGCGTCATTCTTCATCATCTCTCTCTGTTTGGTGTTCTTCACAGTACTGATTACTGTCTGAGAACCACCTCAGTCTCAGGTTTGTCATCTTCTTTATAGTCTGCCTTTTGCCACTAAAATGTAACCTCCATGCAAGCAGGATCCCTGGCTGCCACAGGACTTTGAATGGTCAGTGCATGTGGGTTAGTTCCTTTGAAAAGCAGGTACTGAGATTTACTGGAGAACAAAGGGGAGGGAGAAGGCAGGGAGAACCTTTAGACCCCAGTGCAGGTCTGATGCCAATGAAAGGAGAAAGGAATGAAGGAAGGTCAGAGTAGAAGACTCCCAGGTCTCAGTAGAGCTCTAAGATAGTTTTGACCGGGTCCACGGAACTCTATTCCAGGACTATTGCTTCTTGCAGGAATAGGTTGCCCCCTCCTCTCTGCTGTGCTCTCTCACTGACCAGACTGGTAGCAGCTCCGGGGATGATGGCCTGGGTGGACATGGTAGTGGAGCCAGAAGGGAGGCCTCCTCCCTGCAGGAGATCGAAGCAGCTGATTCCCAGGGCTGGCATAGCCTGGAACAAAGCACAGTCTTTGCATAGATGTGTTTTTGCAGCGAGTTTTCACAAGTAGAATACAAATCGGAAGGAATTAGAACTATTGCTCAAAATTTTCCCCAGAATAACGTCCACACTCGTACCTTATAATTTTTATTCCCATAGACTTTCTTATACTGAATTGGGTGATGGTATTTTGTCTTCAGTCCTTTTGACAGTTGATACAAGAAATAGCATCAAAGAACTCATTGTCTTTTTTTTTTTTTTAAGATTTTATTTATTTGACAGAAATCACAAGTAGGCAGAGAGAGAGGGGGAAGCAGGCTCCCTGCCGAGCATAGAGCCCGATGTGGGCCTCAATCCCAGGAGCCTGGGATCATGACCTGAGCCAAAGGCAGAGGCTTAACCCACTGAGCCACCCAGGCGCCCCTCATTGTCTTTTTTTACTTTGAAAGGCAGTTGGGAGAGTTATCGCTGGATTACTCAGTGCCTTCTTTCATAAAGACCCATGGGGAAAAATTGGCCCCTCTAGTATCAATACCAGGAAGGGTTGTGCTTTACTTTGGCAATTGGTTTATACATTTCACTAGTTAAATAATTAAGTAAATTAAGTAAGTGATTAAGTAATTGACAATAAGATCAGAGTTCTCTTTTTTTGAATGTGTCTGAAACTTGGAACTGAACTTGTAACCCATTTTCAGCAAATGCATAGAAACTCCTATATATATTTATGTATATTATTTTAATAAATGTTGATTTTTGGATCAACCTCACTCATGAGCTAATCTTATTTTTCCCACTCTAAATCTCTTGCCCCATGTTCACCACGTACTTGTTTTTACTTTCTCTTCTTGTATTGCATTCCTTTTTATAGGGTACATTTGTTTTGAAATGTGGTAGGGTATACATAAGTTGGTTGTTGTTTTGTTGTTTAATGCTGAGGATGACAACATGGAGTCATGATTTAGCTCCAATCTTCAGCCTCACATCCACCCCACACTCCTCTCTCCCTCTGCCCCAATGATCATCATTTTCTTCTTGATCTTCCACTAGAGTCTTTACCACATTTTATTACCAAGGATTGCTTGGGAATCTTGCCTACTTTGAAGAAGAGTATTTTGATGTAGCCTATTAATTTAGCCATTTCAAAAAAGGGAAATCACTATTAATTACCAACTGTCATGCTCAACCAAACCTTCTCCCTTGTCCCCTCTCCCATACCCTCCACTGCTAATTGTGGGAGACTTTCACCATCCACTTCATTTGCTTCCGAATGGCTTATAATTTTTATGGGTGTGAGTTCTTCATCATCAGAGGGAAAAAATTATAAAGATAGAGAAAAATCTACAGGGGAGTTAGCCTCTAAAAGGCTTTAGTCTTGCCCTCTCAACCATCATTATAATGGATTTTTAGTGTTTGGGGTTTTGTTTTGTTTTATTTTGTGTTTTGTTTTTTTTTTTGAAAGAGTGAGAGAGAGAGAGAGACTCTTAAGCAGGCTCCATGCTCAGTGTAGAGCCCAACATGGAGCTAGATGTTATGACCCTGAGATCATGACCTGAGCTGAAATTAAAAGTCAGATGCTTAACTGCCTGAGCCACCCGGGTGCCCCTATAATGAAGCTTTAGAATATTAGAATATTACCTAAGATGTGTGTATACAACAGAGAGTACAAAAAAAATTTAAAAAGTTAGAAATTTTTTAGTCTAGAGCTGAGAATAAAGGATCATATTATAGACAAAATATTCCCCCACTCAGATGTCCTATGTATAGTAAATCAATAAGGACAACCAAATATGAAAGAAAACCAAAAAAGCAAGAATATCTCTACTGAAAATGGAATGAGTCCCCTTACTAAATAGCTAAATCTTTTTATTACAAGAGTAAATGCATTTGACCACTGCAACTTTAAGGGAGAATTAAGAGAATCTGATATGTGCACCATTCGAGATTCATGTGAAATCAAGAGAAGGAGCAGACATCTTATTTGGAATGATTGATGGCTCCTGCTGTGATGAGCAAGTGTGAAAAACATATGGCGCCTGGTTTTCTGTGTTTTGGCTGCCAGATGGTGCCTAACCCTGCCCCACCCCTGAACCTTCCCTTACTCCCACCCACGCCAATCCCTGCTATATCCCAAGCCCTCTCTAGTCATCCCCGGTCACTGTAAAGGAGCACCCCCAGAGAAGTGGGGGAGAGGAATAGGGCTGTGGGAGGTTCAGGTATGAAGTACAGATGTCTGTTTTGCATATTACTGAGCAAAATTAAAAGCTTAAATTAGACTGATTTGTTTCCTAGGATATATGTTGACAGCATCTAAATGTCACATACCTGTCTCCCTTAATCGAAGCTCATCTTTCTATCTTCATTGCCAAGACAGTTCCTAGAACATAATAGGCATGTAATAAATGTTTGCTGTATGAATGAATGAATAAATAAATAAATGAATATAAGATCAACAAAAAAGGAAATGAAGTGAATTTGGCATAATCTGGTCTCTGTAAATCCAGACTTCTTCCCAGGATTCTTGAGTCATCTGTGTAATAGGCTGCTGTAGAATTTGCTGGAGAGTCACATCAACCTTCCCGTTTTTATTATTTAGGAATTATATATACCCTTTTCCCTTCTGGGAGAGCGGTGACTCCACTGGCTTCACTCCAACCTTCCTGAACTGCTCCTCTTTTTAAAAAGACACCCATCCCCCCCCCCAAGTGGAATTGGGGTCACATTTTTAATCACTTTTCATTACTCAGATTATAATTCATCTAGTTTTACAGACCAAGCTCTCTTCAGGCTACATACTCTTTTACTGGGAATCAAATCCTCTCTTTTATATGTATATAAATAAATGTATGTTTTTACTATGAAAGTAATGTAATCACATTACCAAGAAATCTAGAAAATATGGATGAAGGAAGAAAATAAAAATCAGTCCTGAGATTAACTCTCTAATACAACCACTATGAGCATTTTGTAAATTTCCTTACAATACTTTTCCCTATACATTCGTTTTTAAATAATTTCATATGGTTACATTCAGTATACATACAATTATATTCCCAGATTTTTCTAGTCGACCAGGAAAGGGGAAACAACACTAACGATTTAGCAGAGCGAATTTAATATAAGAAACCAGTTAAACACGTATTGTAGCGCTGAGGACTCTGAAATAAAACAGACATGGTAAGTGCAGGAAGCAGCTACTACCCCCAGAGTTGGAGGAACAAAGGGAAGGGGTCAGAGTAATGAGAACCTAGAAGCTTGGGGGAGGTGCTGCAAAACTGAGACCCAGACCTCTGGGATGGGAACCCCACCTAGGGCTGGGCTCACAGTTCTGAGAGGAGAGGTGATGGACTTCGGTAAAGAGTTGGAACTGATGAAATCAACCACTGTCCCTGGCGGAGTAACTGATAGGCGCGTAGGGAAGAGTCTTGCCCTTTTCCTCCTGCCCTTCTCCCCACTCCCGCCTTCGAGTCCCCTCCAGCGCCCCCTGTTGGTGGGATCTAATAAGGAACCGGCGCGCAAAGCAGAAATGTATTAGTTTGCAAAGTTTGATCTAGCTCGAGCACCTACGGAGCAACGCGCGCGTTCCAACACCGGGGCCAACAGCTTAGTCACCAACCCATGCCTTTTAAGCTTTGTTTTGGGGGTTACTACCTAGCCTATGTTTTAAATGGCCTTAACATATTTCCTAGCGATTGTACCTCATTTACTTGACCGTTTCCTTCCTGTTAAACATTCCACTTTATGGCCAAGATTTTGCTTTGGAAAGTCAAGATGCAATGGAAATTGTGCATTTGGTTTTCCCTTCTCTTAGGATAAATTCCCCAAATACTCATTCTGTCCCAGGACAGACGAAAGCGGCATGATGCTTAGAACACACTGACAAATGCTTTTCAAACCAGCTGTTTCAGCTTGAGCTGCCACCTCTGGCATACCCAAATACAGCTTGCGGTGCTGTGGTAAAGCGACCCCGCCCACAGACAGTACAGGTGACCCGCGCCTTTCAAGACATCGCCTTCGCTCCTCCTACTTCACATCCTCATTGCCTAAACCAATAAACAGACACTTTCTCTATGTAGCTTACAGCAGTAATGATCCGTGTTAACACTCTGGCTAACATTCTAGGCTAGTATATGGTGATTTGACCTGCAAATCTTTTGGTATGGTTCAAAGTCCATCTCCGTTGAAGAAGCTTCTTTTTCTCTTCTCTCTTCACCTTTAATTGTTCTTTGAGCGCTTGCATCCCAGGAGTTCAGCTCCCCTCATAAGAGCAGAAACTAATCAGAAGGGTCCTACCTAGGCTTTGATCCCAGCTTTCCCAAAGCCATGGGAGTAATGGGTGGAAGCTGGGATCCATTCAGTTGGTGAGCTCGAATATAAAATATAAAGAGCTTGAGGTAAATACAAAACTCTTAAAAAAAAAAAAGATTTTATTTATTTATTTGACGGACAGAGATCACAAGCAGGCAGAGAGGCAGGCAGAGAGAGAGGGGGGAAGCAGGCTCCCCACCATGGAGATAGCCCAATGCAGGGCTCGATTCCAGGACCCCGAGCTGAAGGCAGGGGTCCACTGAGCCACCCAGGCGCCCCAATACAAAACTCTTGCCAGACTCTATGCAAAAGCCACCTTACTGTCTCCAAAGCATTGTGAGTCTTTTTGACAACAATAGACATTCACCACACTATGGGATATCACTCGATTCCATATCTTTCTAATGTTCTTTGTATGAATAAATTTAAAAATCAAAAAAATCCTTTTGGGGCTCAGTGTTTAGAATCAGAAGATTTTATATATATATATATGCAAACACATGCTACAGATCTACACACATACTACCGTGTATCCACACACAGATTTGTACATACATTTGTAAATTCATATTCACAAGCTCTTCCTTGGAGAGCTAGATTCTGATAATGGATGACTATTTCCACTTCCTTTAATTAGCTTTAATAAGACAGATTTCATGTAGCAGTTTGTTCTATTAAATCTAAGTCATCTCCTCTCAGCTCCCAAATTTATGACCCCTCATTTCAGCACACCTCCTACTTACCAAAACCAGGAAAAAGATGGCACATGTTTCACAGTGACTCAGGGTGCGCTGTAAAGATTTTCTTTGTTCCTTGGTCCAGCAAGGTCCATGGAAGTCAGTCGGGTGCTCTCTCAGGGAGCAGCCTCGACATGGCCCATGGACCTTCCTTAGTGGGAGATGTGTGACAGGGTGTGGAGTACAACTGTCACAATTTTATGGTCATTCCCAGCTTACATGGTATTCAACAGCAGAGGCAGAGATCGGGAGAGGAGACCATTTTGTTTGTGGCCAGCATCAGGTTTCAGGGCTGGTGACCTTACCCCTTAAAGATAAATAAATAGAAGAAGCAACATTTGGAGCCAATTTTGAGGGACAGTCACCATTCTGCAAGTATGTGGTTGAGAAGAAAACCAGGTAATGGGAGAAAACAGAAGTTAATTCCCAGGCAAGCCCCCGGAAAGGCCTAGAAAATGTGGCCGATGCAAATGCAGGGTGCTTGGGATGTGAGTTGGGAGGGAGGAAAGGCAAAGCAGGGGTGACAGAAGAATTCTGCAGAGAGGTCAACACTGTTCCTCTGTCGACAAAGGACTCATTCTAGTGACATGTTTTGTTGTCAAAAGCACTGTTATCAGAAGCAAGAAATGACATAAGAAACCTAAGAATGTTCTTTGGGATGACGGCACAGAGAGGATTATTAAGAAAAAATTCTACAGTGCTTAGGAAAATAGAATGGAATGAGTTGAGATGTGCTGAGTGTTTGGATAGTAAATATAACGGGAGCGTTGGCTGTTATTGTTAGCAGCAACATCACATGGGCCAGATGAGGAAAAGGCTGGAGGAAGGGGAAAGGTTCAGAGGGAGGACAGAGGATGGACAGCGGGAGGAAAGGCGTCCAAGTACGCATCTGTCTTAGGTCTCATGGGGTTCCAGGCCACAGGGTAAGCTGATAAGAAAGCTGGCCAAATATGTGCAAGTTCTGAAAATAGGGCTGGCAGGGGGCCCAGGCAGCCCTGAGCCGGTCCTCCTCCCGGATCTCTGGAAGAAGTGGGTCAGAGCCTACCGACCTTTGCAGATCACCTACTCCGGTCATACTCAGAAGATAATCAATCTGCTGGCCTTCTACAGTTTCACCCATTCCATCCGCCAGCCCTCCTTCCCGCTGACTCCCGTCCTTCTAGTTTGGGACACACACTTTTGTTCCACAATCGAAGAGAAAACATCTTAAAGTGTTAATCCTCATAGTAGCATCTGGCCTAAAACTTAGGTTCACTGGGTGTAATTCATCCACGTGTTGCTGTAACCCCTTTTTACTGGAACCTCAGCATAGGGCAAAAAGCCTGGGCTTTGGTGTCAGACAGATGTGGATATAATTCCCAGGTCTGCCCGGTTGCCTGTTATGGGACTTCGTGCAAGTTGCTTAATCTTTACGAGTCTCAGTTTCCTCATCCATAAAATGGGAATAATAATACTTTCCTGGGGTGCCGGAGTGGCTCAGTGGGTTAAGCCTCTGCCTTCAGCTCACGTCATGATCTCAGAGTCCTGGGATCGAGCCCCGCATCGGCCTCTCTGCTCCGTGGGGAGCCTGCTTCCCCTTCTCTCTCTGCCTGCCTCTCTGCCTACTTGTGATCCCTCTCTGTGTGTCGAATAAATAAATAAGTAAAATCTTAAAAAATAATAATAATAATACTTTCCCTTTGCGATTGTTGCAAAGATTGAATAATCCAGTGCAAGTGAAGGCATTAGGGTGTGCTACAGCTCCACATGGGGGCACAGCCATTGCTGTTACTGTTCCTAAGGTGAGTGGTTTGGAAGGCAGAATGGTGCTGAGGGGAAGGGAATAAAGACCCTGGATTGGCACGAGGTTGGCCTGTTCAACTTCAGCTTCAGTGCCCACCAGCATTGCTCATGTACCTGATGAGCAAAATGTCATTTCATTTTTTAAAATTTATCTATTTATTTTAGAAAGACAGAAGAGAAGGAGGGGAGAGGGACAGGGAGAAACTTGAGGCAGACCACACTGAGTGTGCAGAGCCTAGTGCGGGGCTCTATCTCATGACCCTGAGATTGCAACCTGAGCCAAAACCAAGAGTGAGAGGCTTAACTAAGCCTCCCAGGAGCCCCAGAGCACAGTTTCATTTCAAAGGACTTTTGGTAGTTAAGGTGTGGAGGCCCGGTGAAGGGAAGGCATCAGAGTTTAACCTTTGGGCCTGCTCCTTTCACTCTCAAACTTCAAAAGATCTGTGTTTCTGAAGAAATTACTCATTTGGACTATTCAATGGAGTAAATACTGCTGCAAACCTCTACGAGAGAAGGCCTGTTCCCACAGCGTGCGGCTGGCCCCGATCCCAAAGGCTCCCACATCCTCCAGGCATGTGCTCTCGGGCTACATCCTGACACACTTGCCTTGGTCCGTCTTGCCAGCCACTTCCCTTCCGCAGCTGCTCCTGATTGTCCCGGGTCGTGGCCCAAGACCTGTTTCCTGCTCCTTTGACCTGTGGTCTGATAGGGTTTCCATCAGGCTGACCTCTGGCTTCCTTCCTCCGCTCCATTTATCGCTTGTCCTCTCTCACGTGGCTTCACGGTGGCTCCAAGCCAGGCAGCGTGCTCCCCCTGGTACTGGCTCCCAGGTCAGAGCACCTTGCCTTCCACGGTCACTCTGCCTTCAGGAACGGAGCCCAGACCCACATCTCCTCTTACCCTGCAAGAAATGAGTTTTGAGCCACTTTCAAGAATTGGCCGACATGAAGACTTTAGAATTTGGCCATCACTGAGCACCAAAATATGGATCACGTAGCTAGAAAGGCCACATGTGCATGAGAATTGATTTTCTCCAGGTGTACCCATGGTGCGCACCAGAACGCCCTTATATAATAGAGAACAGTAACACATCGTAGAGCTTGGTATGTATAGTTGTCCACCCAATACTCAGAAAATAATTATAACTGATCGATTGGGAAAGGGTAACATAAAGATGACTTTAAAGACTTTCTATCAGATGATGTGGTATCCAAGCCAGGCCCTGTACAATGGCTTTCTGGGCCCCCTGTCCACATCCCAGCATATGCAGTATTTTCTGAACATGTCTGTATTTGCTGATGAAAAAAAGTGAAGCCTGGAAGTCAAGTGTTTACCCAAGGTCATGGCTTGTAAATGCTGGAGTTGAAATTTGAGCCTAGGTCATCTAGCTCCAAACATCCTGCATTGTATTACCTCTCAAAAGAACCATTTCATTCAAACATCTTGCAAGAGTCATTATTTTTATTTTTATCATTATTTTATTGATAAAATATTTTATTATTTTTATCAATACCCACTCTATAAGGTGGGTGTGAGTTTATTGGGCAGGTGGGGCTGCCTTACTCAAGGTGGTTACCGACTGTTTTCAAACACTAAATGGGTGAAGCATTAAGGAACCAGATATGCTAGGAAGTGAGCCTTTTAAATCAATTAACTCAGGCTGGGTACCTACAAGCTGAGAAAGAGTGGACATTATGTCAAATGTTTGATAGTTCAGGGTCCTGACCTCCTATCCATATTTGGGCAGTGAGACATAGAAAAACCTAGAATTATCTGTCCCTGGCTTACCAGAACCTTCAATTATTGGAATTTTTTTTTCTTTACCTGGTCTTTTCACAAAGAGTTCACTATCAACAAGACACTCTGAGACCCAGCCTGTTTGTTTACTTATTTATTTTTAGAGCAACTTCCAGTGGCTGCCTTGAGTTCATATAATTTGGCCCAGCTTCCCCCATCCAAATGGTCTTTAGCATGAGGACTATTTTGTCTTCCATTTTATCTTTGGACAACGTTTACCAAGTGAGGCAAGCAGACAGGAAGGCTCGATGGGTTCCCAAAAGTATTGGCTCTGAGAAAGGGTCGGTAATATTATATTCCCTGAAGTTACTGGTTGAATACATCCTTACTGTTAATCAAAATTTATTTTGTTTTATGAGTATAATTGATAAGAAAGATATTTGGCATACTTACTGGTTGTAACATGGGCCCAGGTTGCCATGGGTGCCCTCTTTGTGAAACTGTTTCGTGACAGTGGAGAGAGCACACAGCTTAGGAATACTCAGCTAAATGGTGCGTAAACACAAGCATAAACCATCACGTGTCAGTGATAGAGAAGATTGAGAATTTTGGTGGGGTGGGGCTGTTTCCAAGTATCCAAGGTTTCATGCTATGCACTTAAAAAGTTGTTGTGGCTTCATTTGCATACTTCTGGAACTTTATCATTAGTAGGAAATCACTGCAACCCTCACCACTCATCCCAACCAGGTTGTTAGGACACCTCCACTGAGGACAGCAGTTCTGGAGGCTTAAATTCCAAAGACTATTCCAGACCAAGGGGAAAGAACAAGCTAACTGAGTACACCACCTTAACACATGGAGAAGTGACCGACCCAATCCAAAACAAACTATTCCCTTCCCTCCACGTTCCTGAGCAGCTGTGTATTTTCTTCCTACACTTAGATGCTTACAATTCTTGGTTACCAAGTCAGTTATGACAAGTAGGAGCCAACACGTTGGCTTTTTCATTTATAGACACCCTTCCCCACCACACCCCCCACCAAAAAAAAAATATGAGTAAGGCAGGTGTGGCAGCTTCCCATGGTCTTACCCTGTGCCAGGCTTAGCAACATCTCAAAGCACTTCCCTACCCTCTCCAGGAGAAACCTGACTCCACGAGGCTCAGGGAAAAGTGAGACACTTCGCTGAAGTTTCTTAAGGCTTAATGTCTGCCTTATCTCCACGGCCTAGCGCAGAGCCTGGCACACAGCAGGGGCTCAGCAAAGATGTTCAGACAAGTGAATTACTTGATGAACGAGAAATCAGTGAAGCTCTCATTGCACATCTCTGCTCCCCTTCCAGAGCTTCTCCTCAGTCGCAGTGGCCCCAGCTTGCTCCCCATCCTTCCCCTTCACAGATCCAAGCAAGTCTTTCCTGCTTCCAGAACCTCCCCCTTCTCCCCACCATCCAATGCATCCTTTCCCAGGCAAGCTGTAGGCTCTGTCCCACCCTGCTGTCCCCACACCCGCCACCTTACTCAGCAAAGGGTCCCCTTTAAGGATCCTCCTTCCTTCGAAGGCAGCTAAAAAATAGTAAATACCCAAGAACTTCCCTCCTGCAAATAAAATTTTCCTGTCATTTTCCTCCTCCTCAAAAGGAGTAATCTCTTTAAAGACAAAGGATTGTGCCTTTTACTTGTAATGCAAGTGGTCCGTGGGGGTGTGTGTGTTGGGGGAGGGTGACTATCACTATCATATCCTGCACAGGAGGGCTCTTTCAATACTTTGTGACTCTCAGAACACTGCCAACACCACAGCCTTAGAAATATTGATACTGTTTACAAATACAAGTGTGTTGGCAATTAGACGGAATTAGGTTCCAACCTCATTTCCCAGGAGACAGAAGGTCTCTTCAAGGAAGTGGGATCTGACAGACTTAGAGTAAAGAAAGCATGAGTTTGCCTTTCTTAAGACCATAATCTAATCAGCATAAACTCATTAATTTAGGCAGATGTTGTGAAATTTCTTCAATTCTCTCCAGTCACATGCAAAGACAAATACAAAATTCCCATTTTGTTAGTTTTTTTTTTTTAAGATTTTTTCTTTATTTATCTGACAGAGATCACAAGTAGGCAGAGAGGCAGGCAGAGAGAGAGGAGGAAGCAGGCTCCCTGCAGAGCAGAGAGCCCCGATGTGGGGCTCGATCCCAGGACCCTGGGATCATGACCTGAGCCGAAGGCAGAGGCCCAACCCACTGAGCCACCCAGGTGCCCCCCATTTTGTTAGTTTTTATTCTTTCCTCCAACCTCTTCCAAGCCTTCCCCATCCTTGCGTCCTTTCCTGCCCCCCGCCCCCCCATACCCCATACATCTGTATCTACGTGTATGTGTGCCATGCAGAAACAGGAGGAAGATGTGTTAAAGTTGTCAGCGAATTTAATGCAGTCAACACTGTATGATTTATGGTTGAAAAATTTATTTTTCTATAATGATTTTCTACTTAAAAAAAAGCCAGTTCCAATAGCTCAGCTCCTTTTCAAATGCACTTTGTGTGGTAATATTGCCTATCTCCATTCCATTCCTTGGAACTTAATTTTTATTTGATTTTATTGACGCTGCTTGATTGGAATGTGTATCGCTTGAGCCCCCACAGAGAACTGAGCAGGTGTGAGTAAAGCAAAACATCTTTTGTTAATAGAAGTACACCCTGGGAGTTCATGGAGATGCTGTAATTTCAATTGCTTTTATGAAAATTCTGTAAATTCCCATGTTGTGAATTTCAAACAGAGCTTGGGAGACCAACAGTCTTTAACACAAGCCAAAGATACGGTCATTTCTATGACTGAAATAAATGTTCTGCTTTCTTTTTGCCAAAAAGAGAAATTCAGGTATTTAATTAGAATGTTTAAACTGTAGAAAATCACATTAACTTGAGTTTGGCTCTCATTGCTAAAATGGAACTCTTACTGGGATCACCCGACAGAAAGGTGACTTTGGATTTCCTGAGTCATTTCTGAAGCACGAAGGATCACTCACCCCACTTTCATTTGGGTCCAGAATGACTTTGCAACAGCATCGCCCATTTCCAGCCTAAGTCCTATCTAATTTAGGAACCGCGGAAACGGGAACTGGTCCCCCAAACCTCTCAGCTTAAGAGGGCGATGTATTGATTCTCTGCATCTAGGCCTCTTGGATCAGCTGCCACAGAGAATCCAAGGGTGAGGCCAAGTCCAGCTTTCTTCCTGGTTTGGGGCCAGACACATATGGTGTTGCACTCTCCCAAGCTGGAAGGAAAGACGTAAGCTTGGTATATTACAAAATTGCATGTGTCATTAGAAAAAGATGTCAGAACGCTTTATTTAAAACTTTGTTTTCTCAGGTTGTATTGGCCAAGTGTATCTTGGCATGGACAGCGTAGCTTCAAAAGGTCCAAGATGTATAAAGAGGTTCACATAGCTGAAGCCATTACACTCGGTTCTTTGGCACTAACACATTTCCCCCCCTTCATTCTTGCAGAGGAGTAAAGTGATAACTGAATTTCTACTAAAAATGTTCTCTTCCCCTTGCATCCATGGGGTCTCGCCTTGACAGGATCATTTATCTGCTCCAACAAGACAACTGGAGAGTTCACCATGGTGTGGGACTTCAGGGGACTTCTTGGATAAGGTCTTTGGAGTCAAAGCCTTCACAGTTCTGGGACAACCTTCAGAAGAATGATCTAGCAGTCTGCCCCGGTAAACTTGCCAAATTGCTTAGACTTGGCTAGAAACCACAGCTGCTTGAAGGCCTTTCTTTCCCCTGTAGAGCCATAGAGTATCACTTGACAGGAGCTAAGCATACTCATGTGATGTGTCTGTGCGTTTTTCAGACTGAGGATAAACTCCTGCAAAGGACCTGTTTCAAATGACATCCTCACATCCACTTAGTCCCGCTAAAACAAAGGTCACCCATGGAGAAACAGATGTGCCTTTTTTAAACATATGCCCTCATGGTTTCATATGCTACTTGACAACTGGCTAGAGAAGAAACAAGGGCTCTGATTATTTTTTCTCCAAGCTTCGCCATCAGGCTCTTATGGAGCACAGTTACTCTTAAGTGCAAAGATTCTGACTGACTTGTGGATGCTCCCATACAACCTACTAACGTCTCTGGAAATACTGCCCCAATGTCTAGTGTCCCAGGAAGTTCCCGGGCCTTGCCAGTTACCACAGCACAAAGAAACTGAACTGGGCTCGGTTGAGTATAGTCATGTCTGTCCCCGGAACCTTGTTTCCATGCCAAGCTACATTACCTCAGCCATTCAGAGTTACCACAAACAATGCTGGAATTTCATTTTGGTCCCCTTGGCCACATTGCGTCTGAACATTGGCTAGTCCTGAACATATCTTCACTCCTGTACTGCCCATCATGGTGTCCCACCACAATTCCCTCTCCAGACAAGCCATGGGGAGGGAGAACCAGGGCTCTGGGAAGCTCAATGATGAGTGTGATGAGGTTCTGGGAGAGAATCAGGGGGCTAGGACTGTAAGAGGACATTCGCGTGGGACAGGAAAGCCAAGATGGCGGCTGGCTCCACCTTCTATCCAGGAAAGGAAGAGATGAGTTATGACTTCCCATTTCTCTAGTATCTCAAATATAGGAAACAGCCCACTTAACTACCCAGAGCCTGAACACCTGAAGAACCCGGGTGTTCTTCAGCTGTGGAGCTCATGCCTGTCTCCTACTGACTGCAGAAATGCTGGGTTGAAATGTTTTAAAGAACATGGTCCACAGATTCACATTTATGCCTAATTATCATGCAGTAAAGTAATGATTATGTGTGCTGAGGACGTTGCATTTGTAAAGAGGGCTCTTGTTTTATTTCGTTTTGTTTTAGTTATAATACTATGGCCTGTTTGTGAATGCTCAGTCTTCACAGTTCTGGAAAATAATTGGATCCTTGTTCTCATTTATCATCCAGGGACCCACATGTCTAGATAATAAAACCTAAACCAGTAGTTCTCCAATATTAATCTATAGAAGAATGTTAAAGTTTTCTAGTTTTGTTTAAAATGCAGATTCCTGGGCCTTACCACCAGAAGCTCAGACTTTCTGGGTCACAGCCAGGCACCACCCTGTTGACTCAAGAATCACATACAATATATCTGAGTTCCAGTCTGTCCTGTTACAGCCTCTGTCTTTCTCATTTGCCTCATCCTTTAACGATATTGAGCTGAAACTGGTAAAGCTGCATGTTTTTTATTTTGTTACATTATTTTTTATTTATAAATACCTCTACATTTCTTTTCAGAAAATGCCCTCCAGAATCTAAGGTGAGATTTCAGAGTCTCTTTTCCCTGAGCGAAGCCTTGACAGACTCCTCGGTCTTCCCCCACTTCCTAGAGAATGGGAATAGAGACCTCTCCCTCCCAGTACTTAGTGAGTAGCTCCTAGAGAAGGGGTTCTCTGGGGTGTAACGGGAAGGGGGTTGCTGTGGGGGCTCAGCTTCCAGATGGCTGTTCGCTAGGCTTCTTTGCCTTGAGTCAATTAATTCTTTTTTCCACAAGAATTCCTGGGTTTGTCCCACTGCTTTGATTTCCACTGTACCCACCTGTTTCTTGGGATCAAGGTTTCTTTCCTCCTCTGGCTCCTAAGCCTTGGGATCAACCATAAATACCCTCCTACTCTCCAACTCCTGAAGCAAGCCACAATCCTTTAATCCTTTTGAAGTTGGAAACAGCTGGAAACAAGCTGGGGGTAAAAAGGGCAAACAGAGACCCACGGATATTAAGTCCAAAGTGTCTCAGGGCACTTTGCTCCTTCAGGCTCCTCATCACGTCTCTGGGGCTGAGAGGCCCGGATGCTAACCCGAAAGTTCCTTGTTCTTCCGGGGCCCTCCCAAAGCCCCGCAGCTCCAGCCCCAGGGCTGAGCTCCCTCAGCACTGCTGCTCTCCCTAGTCCACAGTTCCGCTTCCTGTTCTGGTTCATTTATTCATTTCATGCTCCCCCCTGCCCCACCTCTCCAGGAGAGAAGGACCTCAGGACAATGCAAATGATAGATTTTAGGATTCCCAAAGAACCCCAGAAAAATCCCTTTATGTTCTAGAGAAACCAACCAATTGTCCTTCCAGGATCTTTTTTTTTTTTTTTTTTTAAACCAAAAGTGGGCTACGCACTCTTCCTTTCAGGAGCCAGGGCTGCTATGAAAGCAGGAAATGCTCAGGACTTTTGGGGCTGGCCTCTGTAAGGAAGGAGAAGTGGCAGATGACAGCACCCCAGTGTGCTAGACCTGGGAACTGTGCTGTTCCGTCCAGCATGCTCTCCTCTCCTTCCTGCTTCAGGTAACAAAACACTTCCTCGTGGCTTCTCCCTCCTCATTCATGTCTCTGCCTGTGCAAGGGGAAGCCTGGTCTGCCTAATTCAGGGCTCACTGCAAGCCCGAAGGCTGGAGACTGAAGCCCCAGGTCCAAATGTGGCCAGGCAGCAGCTAAGGCAGCCTTTTTTGCTGTGCATCCTTCCAGAGGGGAAGGCCTGGACTCAAATCCTAAATTTAGCCCTTACATGATGCCCGGCAAGTCATTTAATAATTCCGTGCCTCAGTTTCCTCCTCTGTAAAAGTGAGGTCTTAAAAAACCTACCTTATGTTACTGGGAGGATGAGGTGGGTTAATCCACAAAAAGCATTTAGGATTTGCTGGAACATGTCAGGTGTTTCTAAGCTTTTTGTGGGTTAATCCACAAAAAGCATTTAGAATTTGCTGGAACATGTCAGGTGTTTCTAAGTAGCTTGCCTCCATCAGCCTCATGTCTGTGTTTCTTTCTCAGTTCCCTCCCAAGTCCCCACCATTTGAATTCGAATCGAGCCCAGAGCTCTCTTTCAGATCATCCAAAGCAACATGCTTCTTAGTCAATGGCTTTGCAATTTTTCCAAAAGTGCATTAAATTTCTTAATGCCATTTTGGCCACATTAGATAAGCTACAATTCAAATTGACTTGCATGCAATTGATCAATAGGAAATGAAGTTCGCAGGACCAGGAAATGGCATGGGTTCATGATCTTTCTCTGGGTAAAGGGCACTGTTAGAGCAGCAATAGAACCATCACTTCCAGCAGGAAAGGAACAAGAAAACAGCTTGATTACCACACCAGCACTAGGAAACTATAAATGGGAATTTTAAGAAAATAAACATCGCTGGTCTCCAGGGCCCCATCCCCGGAGAAATGAAGACCCACTGTCATCTTGGGTAGCTGAGACTTGGGAGGCCCTTTTGGCAGCCCCAAGCCTCCCCCACCTGCTCTGTGGCTGCCCAGCAAACTCTGTTCTAATGGAAATGTTCCCAACACTGCCCTGATTTTTTGATGTGGCATTTTCTAGACTCCCTGAGAGCTGCCTAACTAGGCTCCTGAGGTTATTGTTCCAAGAACCAATTTTTGTTTTTATATCGCTCCGGTTACATAGCTTCTAGTTGCATAGTTTCTAGTAGCCTGCTCCAACCTTATTTCTTCAGAAACTCAGTTACTTAGCACATCATTTGCCACACCATAGTTTTTATAAGGAAGCACATAACACATTAGAGCAGAAACAACTGTATTATCCTTACCTTGAAGACACATTTCAACACTTGATTTCAATGTGTCTACATTATCTTTGTAAATGGATTTCAAGTCCTTACTTTATGCCTTGAAATTACTGAAAGGAAATTTAGATGGTCATTGGCCTGGAAATGAGATGCTGTTCTAAATACTTTTCACCCTGGGCAGCCCAGATTCCATGTTGACTCGTTTCTAAGATCAGCTGGCAGCATCTGGGCTTCAGTTTCTGAGCTGCACGATGATCGTATGTTTACAGAAGTGTTTTTATTTTACTTTTATGTCCTCTTCGCTCACTGTCATAGTTTTTCTCTCCCTCTCTCCTTCCTTCTTTCTTTCCTTGTTGTTCTTGGGGAGCAGGGCTGACTTTGTTAAAGCCTGTTTCTTAGTGGCTATTTTGTTTTCAGTGTTATCAATAGGATACATCATGCTAAGAGAATATTTTATATTCTTTGAAAAAGAAATGAAGAAAGATACGCCATGTTAATGATATGAACTTAGGGATATCTGTCAATATTCACACATCAATATTACCTTATGCGATGTGAGTCATTTGCCCATGATGATGTTATCAAATCAGAAAAACTTGGCTGGTGTTCATACAGAATATACCTCTTGCTACAAAATATATTCAGATGAAATCCTTGCTATCGCATTTATGGAATGCTTATTTTCTTTATATATATTATTTAATTTAAAAATTATGATAATAGCTAACAAAGAGTCATCAATGCTGTTTTAATGCTATCTGCCAAGTATTCATCTTTCAGTGATATTAACTTATTTTTATATTTATATTTTATATTTATTTTTATATATAAATATTGGTATATATTATATATTATTTATATATATTTATAAGCAATATATTATTTTGTGAGATATAAATATATATTTATAATAAATATATGTATATAAAAATATATAATGTAATATATATCATATTATATATAATATATATAAAATATATAAACATATTTGTAATAAATATTTTATATTATACTATAAATAAATATATTATATTGTATTGTGTATTGTGTATTTATACTTATGTTATATTTATGTTTCAGTCATATTAACTCATTCTTATTTCAGTGATATTAACTTGTTTAATCCTTAAATTGCCCCCTTGCAGATAAAGACCCTTACTGTGCTTATTTTTCGGGAAAGGAAGCGGAGGCACAGAAAGGCTAATGTGCCTAAGGTCATAGAGAAGTGATATGTGGTAAAGCCAACATTGAAAACTAGGAATCTGGACTCAGGAGCCTGTTGGATACACATCCCTAGCCCTCACCACCATGATCCTGCCATACCAAAGAAAGTACTACATCCCCATTATATAGTTAAAGAAACTGAGGCTTGGAAAGATAAAGTACTTTGTCCAAGGTCATAGACGTTCCGTGGTAAAACAGAGATTTGAACTAAAAACATAAGTACTTGACCATTTTGGTCTTTCCTGAATTTCTACACGTCTCTCTTATCTCAGACTCCTGTAACTACATTAGATCCCCTTGTCTCTTGAATATTTTTGAGACTTCAGGTGGAAAGGCTTCAGTGCTTTTCATTTACTAATTTTGAATTTGTATATTTATCACTTATTTCTAAAGTATGTGTAGAAATAAGAATATCAGGTTTAAACTGGAAGTCTTTAGTAAACAGACATCCATTTAAAAGAACTCTCAGAAACGTTCTCAGATGTGCCAATACTTTTTTTTTTTTTTTTTCCATTTAAAAAGCCTTCTGAATGAACTTGGCAGAAGACGGGCCGGACCTGATAGCTTTGAGATTCCTTCCAATTTCTCTTTAAAATTCCCTTGAAGATAGACAACAAGATCGGGATTAGAAACTAAGGCTGAGAAGACCACATGCAAAAGGCCAGCCTGATTCTCCATTACCTGCATCACTCCAAGGGTTGTGAGGAGAGAACATGTTTTTGGATTGAAACTCACTCTGCAGCCAAACCCAGATTAGGACTGATGCTCCCCAAGGAGACTGGACAAGCTTCTGACTCACCATTCTATTGTGATACACCAGCTTGGCACTCACAAATAAAACAGACACATTCTCAGCTTCTGAACTAGGAAAAGCCACATTTCTGCCTCCCACCTACCAATGTCTCCTTTTTATTTTCATCAATTTCTTCAGCCATTCATCGATGACCAGAGTGACGGCTGAAGGTGGGGTGGAGACAAAGGATGGGACGAATGAGAGAAACAACTTAGTAGCTCCCATTGGAAGAAACCATTTTCAGATAAAGGGCATGATTTTCTGAGAAGAAAAGGGGTAGGGTTAGGCTGAGAAAACCTGACTGGAGTCCAGGAGATCTGCCCTTGGTAAATACTAGACTTTATAAATTGAACTAGGTTCCACACGTTGGTTATGTTCTCCAACCTGGTTAGCAGAGAGTGTTTGCCAGTGTCCAGACCTTTTACCTGGCTAATGCATCCTTCCTCAGGCTCTGTGGGCTGAATTCTTCTCCAGAGTTGACAGGACCTGTCTTGTGTGGAAGTACAGGGAAGATAAGCCCTTTCCCCAGAGACAATGTTTAGCTAGTGACCAGCCTTGCGCCAAAATTCAGAGCCTTGTTCAAGATGGGTCAGCGCTGGGCACTGTTGATACTCCATAGCTCCCCATGGGTTCAAGTTGAGACTAGACCTCAGCTGAAACCATGGGTTCAGCTTGCTTCTTCCTCAGCCCAGTGTGGGTCCCTCCCCTCCTCGTAAGTTTGTCCTGCAGGGGCTCTCACTAAATCACAGCATGGCAATCCCCATCTCAGGCTCTGCCTCAGACAATCTACTAAACTAATTAGTCACAGTTCCAGGGACAGTGAATATCTTGTAAATAAAGGTGATACAAAAACCCTTACAAGGGTAGTTTTTTTTCTTGTTTTAGAGGTGTTAAATTCAATTCCAAAAAATACGGAGCCAGTGTGGCTCTTGAAATATATTGCCAAATTATTTTTTTATAAGGTTTGTCCCAATCGTCCTACCTCCAACACTGTTTCAGAGTAGGAGTAACAACCAAGCAGCCAGCACTAGAAACCAGCAGTATTCCAGAATATTAAGGTTATCATCTTCCTGTAGTTGTTATTTCTATATCTTGGATTGCAAATGAGGTTGAACATTTCCCCATATTTGTTTACTCATGGTAGATCTTTCTTAAGTAAATTTCAGATCTAAGACGAAAATTCCGTGCCAGGTTTCCAAAAGTTTGACACCATGAGATTAATGTCATTGTGTGTGAGGGCTTTTCAGTTCCATGTAAGACAATTCCAAGTTTAGAAACTGGGCAAAATCATCAGGACTGTTTTTCCTGTGTAGAAAGGTTAAAGGAAAGCAGATGTGAAACTAGCCTCAAATCCCTTTTTTCACATGGTATTATTTGTCAGGGATGTTAACTCTTGAACCTACACACAAACGAATATGGAAGAAATAAAATTAAAATTACATTTCATGTCATTTTTTAAATAAAAACAAATACCCTGAGTATTGCAAGCATGATTGTGATAAATGACCTCATTGGCTTTCCTCTCTCAGCTTCCATGGCAAATTTCCTTGTTTTCCTGGTTCTATGTCACCCCTTTTCTTCTGTTCAAGTGCCCTGTGGGGGTTCCCCCAAATTTCTCGCCTTTAGTGTTCCCCTGTTATTTCCTTGGCGATTTATTTACAGTGTGACACTATCAGCAGTGATTTTTTTCTGGATATTTCCATTCCACTCATGGGTGCAAAATGCATCAGGGTCCTCCACAAATACTCTCACACTATTAGAGAACTTCGCAATGAGGACACAGTCTCCCCAAAAAGTGTTGCTCACTAGGAAAGCCCACAGAGATCAAATGGGTGTTTCTATACAATTCCCACATCATCCTGTACCTGTCCACTGACCTGTTTGTCAAGACAGCTTATTCTCCACAGGTTTCCATGCTTCCTGTGATGGGAGTAAAGCAGAAGTTGTTGGACAAATTCAGCCCAAGACTATGTTTCTAGCCTAAGTTAAGACTTTAAATTACCCCTTGCCAATATTGGAAAATTGGAAGATTCTGTATTCAACTTCTAGCTTTTCTTTTAAAAAAAAAAAAAAAAAGATGATCATATTAGTTCAAAATTCGCACATGAGAAGAGTCTATAAAAGCCTCCGAATGGCTCCCCCTTTAGATGAGGTATGTACCTCTGGTTTACTACAGTTCCCACGGCTCCCCATTTGCCTTAAACCTCATATTTCTTTGTCTCTTTTCTTGATACTCTTCTCTCCATCCTTCCTTTTCTTTCTTTCTTTTCTATTTTTCTTAAAGATGTATTTATTTATTTGTGACAGAGAGCAGGAAGAGGAGAAAGGAAGAGGGAGGGAGAGAGAGAAGCAGACTCCCCCCTAAGTGCAGAGCCCATTGTGGGGCTTGATCTCAAGACCCTAAGATCAGGACCTGAGAACGTGACCTGAGCTGAAATCACGAGTCAATTCGGACCCTTAACTGATGGAGACACCCAGGCACTCCCCCATCCCCTTCTATACATGCTGTTTCCGTGCCTGAGATTCTCTCCCCAAAAGCTCCTGTCAACTTACCCCTCTGTACAGCGTACCCTGTTCAGTTTTAGAATCCTGTTTGGTTTCACCCCTTCTTGCAGCCTTTCCTGACTGCCCACTAGCACCACTACCTAGTAAACCATTAACTCCTCTCCATACTCTCTGTGATGGGTATACCCAGGTGTATTTATCTATTAATACTGGGCAACCAGTGTATATTGAGAACCTAGCATGCAACAGACCCTCTACGAGGGGCTGCCCATAGAAAATCAACTCAAATATGGTGGTGGGAAGCATGGAGGACCCAGTTTATGGAAACTGCTAGAAGAAAAGTTTGAGCACAGGGTTGTGAAGAATATAGGAAAGGCTACTCCTTTGCAATTCAGCTTTCTGGAGCAAGTGAATTTGAATTACTTGATCTGACATTTGAAGGACAAGGAGGAATTAGCTTAGCTAATAAGCTGAGGAAAAGTGAATTTCAGGGAAAGAAAGCATAATCTGTGGAGACACATAAGCATAAAATACACAGTGTAGACAGGGAGTGGTAATTAGCCCTGTATTGCCACAGATGACAGCGCACCCCTGACGTAGCAAAAAATGAGACAAGAATCACTTTAACGTATTTCCTTTGTTTGAGATCATGGTTTCTTTTGATTCCATTTTAAATGGGGGAATGAATTAAACATCACAACTAAAATAAATAAAAACCATTTTCTTTTAGAAGAAAAATTTAATTTTTAGCATGAAGCCTACATTTGAATTCTTTGTTGTGTGATTTTATGTGCATATTGAGCCTGCTGTTGAACTTTCTTTAGAAATAAGACTTTGGAAGCAAGACCACAACATAGGCCATTTTTTTTTTTTTAAAGATTTTATTTATTTATCAGAGGGGGCCGAGAGAGCGAGCACAGGCAGACAGAATGGCAGGCAGAGGCAGAGGGAAAAGTAGGCTCCCCGCCGAGCAAGGAACCTGATATGGGACTCAATCCCAGGCGCTGGGATCATGACCTGAGCCGAAGGCAGCTGCTTAACCAACTGAGCCACCCAGGCGTCCCAACATAGGCCATTTTTAACACCAAGGTTCTCATACTACTTTGTTTTCATAGCCAGAAATATAAAAATTAAAGAAAAATGTTTCACAACTAGAGTGAATGAAAATTGGATTCGGGCATGCAAGGTCTGCTTACTTATTTTGGGTAAAAAAAGAATGTATTTTATCCAAAAGTTTTCCAAATTACTTTCTGGAAGTTACAGCTAGATCAAATTTGATTCCCCAAATCCCTTGGGGATCGTTTGGCAAATACAATATGTTAGCGAGTAAAAATTCCCTTCTAAACTTCCAAATGGATTTTTCTGTCACAATATCAGAAAAATATTACCTGAATTTATCTTGCAGGCAGACTAAATGACATCTTACCTTTTTCCTTTGAAATCACTTTCAAGAACTAAGTCAGAAAAGAAGAGACCATTTTTTAACGATTTGGTTATAACTGCCTGAAGTATATTTAACACACATTAATATTGGTGTTTACCTCTTAAAATGTCAGGTTCTATAAACAAAACTCTAAATGTACCTGCCAAATATGCCAAGTACCAATGGAAATTATTACTTCTGAAAGTTTTAAGTAATTGGTAGTTTCCTTGATGTTCTAAAAATAAGGCCCCTACATTCTTCAGCCAAATATCTTTCCTTTTGATAACTAATAAACGTCAGGATAGAACATAAGAACTTTGTCATGAACATCCAAATAATCACAAAGTAAAACATAACTCTAGTACTTTTCATGGGGCCAATTCAATATTTTCATGGGGTCTATGAAAATTTTCCATGAATTTTCCATGCAAATTTTCATGGGGTCCTTGAATAATTCTCATAGTTTGCTGGGTAGAGTTTTATGTGGTTAGCAGCGAATAATTCTCATTTTCTTTCCCCCCTGTGGAATTCTTCACTATGAACCCTGTGTTGCTGGAGCAACATCAATACACATTCCTATCAATTTTTTTTTAAAGCTCATTTGTTCGGAAGAATTTTGACAGGGCTTCAAAGATATTATTAGGCTGAGTTGTAGCCCAAAAGGTTTGAGAAACAGCTTCTTTTCTTCTTTGCCATCCTTAACCACAAGTCATGCATTAACACATGATCCTGGCCATAGTTTTGAGGGGGCAGTCATAAGATCCATGAAACTAATACTAAGCAAAGGCAATGATTGGATCTTCTGCAAAATTTAATGTTGTGATATCATCAAGCTAGACATTCTAAAACCTGACTATAACAAGGACAATTCTGGAAAAGCTTCAAAAAATCCTCTCAGATGAACTTCAGGCAGTGTTCAGAAATCATAGTTCTTGAAAATTTCTTCAGCATTGTGTAGTTTGGTCCTCCAGTGATTAAAAAGGTACTTTGTACAAACTCTTAGCAGTTATTATTGTTTTTTCTTTAAATCTTTTCTGATATTATTTAATAGTAAATACTGCAGAGAACTGCACTCTAATAATAAAGGCTACCCATATAAAAATGAGCTTTGTGTGAATTTGATTTAAATATCATTAAAGCTAGGATAGATGCAATATGGTTGCTTTGATTCGTGTTTTTAGGTATAAAACACACCAGGGAATTTACACATTTGTTTGCAATAAACCTAGCCTTGATATATCTGTGTTCTTGCTGCTATCTTCAGCTGCCTTATAGAAAAAACAATTTTTTTTAACAAAACATATTTTCAAGACTACCAAGCTAATGTGGAAGACTTAAGTGATGTTGATAGCAGAAGATGGCTGCCTTCCTAAGCCCAAAGAGCAAAGTATTTGTTCATTCTATACATAAACTTAAGTCAACATCCTAAAACATGCCACTGTTTAATGGAGACCTAGACAAGATTTAAAATATTTTCATGAATCTCTGATTTTCCTGATTTGCTGTTGGAATAAACTCCATTGTCAAACATACTGAGATACATGAAGAGAAAAGTCATTCCCCTAGTCTCCTTACAAACACATCCCTCTGATGTAAATCAAGCTATCTATCCACCCTATTCTTCATACTCCTACAAACATACATATTCATATTTATGTTAACACACATTTAGTGTTTTTATTTTATAGTAGTACTATCTTGCACATTTTCTTGCAACTTGTTTTATCACTTAAGGATTTCTCATGGATGATCCAGCTGGTCCATCCACAGACATATAACTCATTTTAAGGAATTCAGTTTGAATTAAAATGTATTAGAATGGAGAAAGAATTTTTAATCGTACTATATTTTCATCTAGTTACATGGCACAAGTTTTCATTTATCAAGTTTTTATGTCTTCCAAGAGAAAAAGTTTTTCATACAGCTATTATAATTTTTTGTTAAATTTATATTGTTTTTGGTTTTGTTATGAAAAGGTGTGTTTTATTTTCTATTTATAGTTAACTGTTATTGCTAACATGGTGAGTTTTATTGATGGTCATTAGCTATTCCCTCTATGGTAAAGAAGATTATACATCCATGCTTATTAGGTATAATTTGCAATACCTTCTTAGAGATGAAGCACACTTCCTTCTCCCAATTGGGCTGGCCATATGACTTCCTTTGGCCAATGAATGTGAGTGAACATGACATAAACACATCCAAACAGAAGTTCTAAATTCAGTTGTGTGATTTCACTTGGCCTCTTGAGCTTCTGGTTTTTGGCATAAAAATGACCAAGTAGGAGCTCTTCAGCCTAGATCCTGGAATGAGAATTCTTGTGAAGAAGACCTGCAGCCAACTCATAGCTCAGAGTAGAATAGCAGCCAACTGTCAAGAACTGTGAAAAGTCTCATATTTTATCTACTTTGAGGCTAAGAAGGTACCTTACTAATTTCATGGATACTTCCTGGGTCAGAGACAAAAGCTATTATAACAAAAGAAGCATCCAAATGTCAGCATGATGTTTTTCTTCCCTGAGTCTCCATTCTCACATTGGTGATGTGAAGGGGTTCAGATGGATGCCTAAATGCACAGTAAGTTACATTACAGAAGAACACTGAACTTGGAAGTCCATCATTTCATGGCAAGCAGTAAGCAAGCTTACTTTTTACCCCAGAGGTAGAAATTATCTCTTCCCTCAAGGCTGTCTACTGCAAACACCCCTATGAAATGGCTGGGTTAAAAAGTGATCAGGCTAAAAAAGGTCTTAAAAAAAAAAAAGTGATCAGGGATTTTCAGATCCAAAAGCATGTAGGAACTTGAGACTTATAGAGCAGTGTTTCCCAACACCAAACCTCAGCCCCCAGGTAATGTCAGTGAGAAATAAATGTTTGCTATTGTATGCCTCTGCAATATTAAGTTTATTTTGTTGCACAGTAAAGTGAACCAAAGCAAAAAGCACAGAGAAAAATCCATTGATGTTTGTATATTTATCTTATATCCTGCCACCTTACCTAATTCTCTTACTTAGAAAAATAATTTACTGTAGTTTCTTGGGTTTTCTAGGTATAACATCTTCTGCACGTAAAGTGATTTCTCCCTTTTTTCACCCAGTATTTATACTGATCATTATTAGTTTTCTTATCTTCAGTATTAGCCTAAATCTCCAAAACCAGTTTTGAATAATAATGATGACAGTAAATATGCCACTTATTAAGCTATTTTTTCTCTTAGTTCTAGACCTATCCTTTGATGCTTCATTTTTGATGCCCGAACTGGAACTCTACAAACCATGTTTTGCTTTGCAAGGTGGTTCCCTGTTAATCTCTGCTGATAAAGGTACTGCTGGGAGATCTCAGGCTGGAGAAGAAAGACTTGTTTCTTCCTATTTGTTTTCTGGGAGCTTCTTATTTGCTCCCCATTCTTATGGCTGTCATCTCACCAATGCCTCTTCATCACAGTAGCAGATTTCCTTCCAATAGCAGCAGGAGAATCTCATAAATGATTTTCCAATATGTGCAGAAGCCATCTTATTGCACTCCCCTCCCTTCACTCAGAGGTACCAGAGGTCAGAGTTTCATTGCCACAAGGGCCTTTCTTCAAGCTTCTAAGTTTTCATAAATCCAACCTCTCTTCTTGATACCATTCAATCATAGGATGGTAGGTTCTCTCTGTAATTGCTACCTCTGATTCCAAGTTTTCTCTCTTTTTAAAACTACCTTACAAATAATTTGACACCTAGTTAATAATTCCTCCTATTAAGTTTTTTCTGCAAAGATAACTGGTGTGATTTCTGCCTCCTGACAACCTCTGATTGATAGTCAGGCATTTCTATTTATTTTCTGATTTTAATAATGATAACTGAAACCACTCACCTTTTAGCACGTGGTTGTTGGGTTTTGGCTAATTGCTGCTGAATTTTATCAAATGTGTCTATTATATATTGACATATTGACAAATACATTTTTCTTTAATTGTTAATGTAATAAGCTAGGTCTTTTTCACAATGTTGAATCTTCTTTATATTTCTGGAATAAATAGCTAACGCTTTTGTAGCACTTCCTACGTAAGAACTTCCAATGTTTAGATTCACTTAACAAACCTACTTGACCATGGCTTATAATTACATTGCCAAATATGAATTGCCAAATGTTTATTTAGGACTTATATTCATAGCTGAAATTGAGCAAAACTTAGAGTTGTATATAATGTATGGTTATTGTTTCCTACCACCTTATTGTCTCTATTAAACTGAAGATCCTTGAAAATCATGCTTTACTGATATTTTTCTCCTATTCAGTCAATATCACACAAGACCATAAGACTGATAAGTGCTACATGAATAAACACATTTAAAAGATTTTAAAGTAAGTCTTCTCTTTGGAATATCAGTATTTATTCTGTAATAAATTTTAATTTTACATATTCAAAGTATAAAAAATTAAGACATATAACAATAGATATATTTAATATTAATTCAACTAGATCTTTCAGGGCATATATGTTCGTATTAGAACACTGAAATTTTGTAAATTTTTGCTGATGCTCTCTCCTTAAACATGTTTTCAGAGAGTTTTTAAATTTTCAAACACTTAATAGCAATAATTACTTTTGCATACTTTTTAGTTACTGCATTATGTTATGTAGATTATATCAACATTATTTTTCTTTCCAGAAGATTAAAGACAAATTAGTAAAAGATATGCATCAAAGATTCTTAATGTATGAAACCATTTTAAACAAAATGCTTTTTGTTAAGGTCAAAATTGGATTTCCATGGTTTGGGGCTTCAGGGCTTCTCCTGCTTTGCTCCCACAGATTCAAAACTTGAAATAGACATCAAAGGTTATCGTGTTGCTCCTGTAAGGTACTAGCTAAAGGATTTGGCAACTATTTCTATGACTTAGCTTTGCTTGGATTTTTCCCAACAAAACATCCATTAATATGTCTTTGTAATTAAGTTTTAGGACAAGATATGTTATTATTTATTTGTGTCTTTTAAAAATTGCATTTTAATGCAATTTTAAAATTGCATTTTAATTTTGATGTGTGTACATCAAAATCTTGGTGGACAGATAAGTAAAAATGTATCCTCTATCACTAAAGATCTTGAAATATAAGGGAGAAATCATATACAGACTCAAATTTTATATAGAAATATTAGTGTAGGACAAACTTTTTTTTTTCAATCTCAATAGCAATAGGAAGAAAAACCTATCAAAATTAGAGGAGCACATAGCAAAAGTGGTAGTCTGAGGGTTTTTTTCCTATTTGTTTTTGTTGTTTTAATTCTAGGTTCTAATTTTATGTGGTTTGGGAGAGGATTGGGCATTTTGTAATAATAATCCAGAAGACTCTTTTTTTCATGTTGTCATGTCATGTTTAGGTGTAGTAATACAAAGATTATAATCAGAACTTTTTTTTTTTTTAAAGATTTTATTTATTTATTTGACAGAGATCACAAGTAGGCAGAGAAGCAGGCAGAGAGAGAGGAGGAAGCAGGCTCCCTGCTGAGCAGAGAGCCTGATGTGGGGCTTGATCCCAGGACCCTGGGATCATGACCTGAGCCGAAGGCAGAGGCTTTAACCCACTGGGCCACCCAGGCGCCCCCAGAACTTTTTTTTTTTACCACTATTTTTGTTTTTACCTTCTCTACTTTTCGAAAGTTTATAACTCAAATTTTCATTGTAAGGAATGAATAATATGTACCTTTTTACGAAAATACAGTGTTATAAAGTTTGGGCTGGATTTATTTAAGAAAAGACTATTTTATTTTATTATATAGTCTGAAAATGACCTCAAATACCTCGTACCAGTTTAATTCTGTTTGTATACCTCAGCTTCGGTGGTGTGTGTGTGTGTGTGTGTGTGTGTGTATCATACTCCCAATGATGGCAAAAACCTACACAAAATTTTTGAAAACGACAAACATGGGGAACTATTTTGATGATATTCATCTAATCTTAAAATGAAATTATGTCAAAGAATTATAGTTTGATTATATTAAATACAGTCTATATTACTATCCTATATTTTTATCTCAGTTTTCTGGAATTATGATTTAAAGACAAGGAAATAAGAAATACATATAGTTTACAGGGTGTTAAGTGACAGACATGGAAATCTACTTCAGGAAATTAAAATGGCAACTTGGAGGAATTAGTGTTTCTTTTAAACTAGGTTTATTAAGAAATATAAATTGTCTCATTCACATCAATTACGTGATATTTAAAAACATTAGAAAGTTTGTAGTTTAAAATTGACTTATAGAAAAGGTTTGTTCAGTTTTTCACCAACAGTCTGGAATGCTAACCAGAGGATAAAATATAAAACCCATTATCTATTTTTAATATAATGTTATCAGCCCCTTTATTGTATTGCTTACTTATTATACAGTTTTTTTTTTAAATTTTTTTGTTTGTTTGGTTGATTTTTTTGTTTTGGTCCTTTAAAAAATGTTGATGCCATTTTCACAGGGAGGAAAAAAAAAAAGCATAGACCAGAGGGAGCAAAATGATGTTGAACAAATGTTAGTGGAAAATTACTTAGGACACTTTCTTGGTTTTAAAATTGAAGTTGACATCTTTGAGTTGTAAAGTTTTTTTGTTTGTTTTGTTCTGTTTTTTGTTTTGTGTTATTTAAATTGAAATTTCTAAGATTTTAGGAAAACAATTGAAGTCAGGAAATGATCCTGAATGTGTAAAGATAAAATATGGGGAAAAGGATGAAAAGAGAATAGTGGAGAAATTTCAACAAATGTCTTTGTTCCACAGCAACATCTTTTCTGTTTTGCAAATGTCTTTGCAGGTGTGTTTCCTATCTTGCTTTTTTGGTGAAGGAAGAATGTTTATCATTTTCTGAATTTACCAGCAATTGGTGTGTGCTGAGGGCTCATTTATTTCTTACAAAATGTCGCTAACCCACTCCTGTCCTCTTAAATTTAAAACAGCTGCTACCCACTGGCAGGATCTAAATCTTAACAGAGACAGAATTCCAGATTCTCTGTATGCCTGTATTACACTATTGTTAATAATAATCTCTGTCCGTCAAGGTAACAAGAGCACAATGTGTGTCTATGCACATCATTTCTCTCTTAAGTATATAAAAAGCTAAGGCTTTTATTTTGTTAATAAAAACTCATGATTTAATTAAAAAAGAAACCTCTGATTGTTGCTGCCATTTAAAGTCCTATAATTTAGTTTTGCTTGAAGCACCGTATCTTTCAATGTTGTTTCCTTTCTCTGCAGTTATTATTTTTTAATATTATCTATGAACTAGAGTGGCTTATTTACTGAGAGAAAAGAGGAGAGGGGTCCCAGCTTAAAGGTTAAAAGGTAAAGCAAATTTGGAAAAAGAAACATATTTTTAAATTTTTTATTTATAAATTTATAATTTTATTTTTAGAAGACATTTCATAATTTAGAATTTGTAATCCTCTCCACATTTATTTGTAAAGACAGCTCCAACTTTTTCAATGAATGCTTCACTGTTGAAAATATGAATTTTGTCATAATCATTAAATACCTGGATTTTCAATGATACACAACTTTTTTTTTCATTTTTTTACTTGTTTTTACATTATCTTACCGAAAAGAATAATTTTGTTTTTTCCTCCTAGATTTTTCCTGCAGAAGAACTGTTCAATTTCTATAAAGGTAGGTTCATCTGTTTTGAAAAATGCTAAAGCTTATTTTCATTTATAAGATAAATCACTGAAAGAGACAGTGAAGAATTCAAAAGGTACTTCATGTTCTACCAGAGTGAAATCCAAATCATTCTTCTCCACAGTGGATTCATGGTTTCCTGCAAGATAAGATCTCATCCTGTTAAAGACTTCATCTCTGAAGAAAAAAGAACATAATTTCTCAAGGGAACTCTAGTATCATAATTCATAAAATCAAATATATCAATAAGCACAGCTCTTATTTTAAAATAGTCATCCAAGTCTCTGGAAACTAGAGTTTAATGCATTGATGTTACATTGTAATATTCTATAATAATATAAATATGTAAAACAGAACAAATAGTTGTTTAATTATTAAAAAGTTTTCATTCTCATGAATAAAATTAAAATGCCAGTAATCCTTAATTAATACATTTAGAATCCCTTCCTTAGTGATGAGAATTAACTTTGCAATTTAATTTGACACTTCACGGTGTGAAAAAGAAAGATAAAAAATAAGCCTCTTGGGAAAGGGAGGAAAATTTCCAGTCTCTAACCAGCCAATCCAATTTAATCAGCTCTTTCTCCACCCTTCTCTCTTTCTTTCTCTTCCCTCCTCCCACCCAATGAAAGCATTGGTGTTTCCACCTCAAGCGTTTCCCAGTACCCCCTCTCCTTTTTGTAATAAACAGAACTAACTTTAAAGATCTGTGGTTTGAATTTCATTTCATCTTGAAGTGTTTGCCTGGATTTGTTTCCAGCCAGTATGGTAGTCCAGAATCTTAAAAAGATTGAAAAAATATATAGCCTCTATTAAAGATGATACATGGCCTTCTAGATATAAGACACATGAACCAAATATGGCAAAAATTTCCAAATATTTAATACCTTTTTACAGTGCCTCACTTAAAAAAATGTATTGAAAATCTATCCATGATGGCATGAGACCCCGGATTCAGTCTCTGCCTAGAGAAGTTCACAATTTAGTACAAGAGTCAGATAGGCAAACATTGTAAGATAACAAATTCTTACATAAAGAGTTTTATGGTGTTGTGAGGAAAAAATATGAAGGCTTCCTAGAGGAGGTGACATCTGATCCAATCTGATCCAAGGCAGAACAGAAGGATAAGCAGGAGGTGGGAAATTTATCGTTGGCAGAGAGAAGTCCACATGCAAAGAAGTGAGCAATGGGGAATTGGGGGATATAAATATATAAAGCTTTCTGAAGGACAGAGTCAATGGTGGCAGAGGAAGTAGAGGAGAGAAAGATAAATTGGAGCCAACCTATGGAAGCCTTTGTATGTATTGTAGGCTAAGGACTTTAAGCAGAGAAATGACATAATCAACTTTAAGATGCTAAGAGTTCAGGCTCTCTGAGAAATTGTCACACAAGGCCTGAGATTTGCATGCAGCAATTTATATAGGGAATAATTTTGGGAACAGTTTTGGGAACTCTCTTTTACAGAGTAAAAGGGAAGAGTACCAGGAAAAGGGGAAGTTGGGCCTCGATGCAGATGCATCAGAGGCTGCAAAGGATTCCATGGAGCCACAGTGGCTATTCAGAGTTGTCCTACCTGAAGCCAAGGCCTCCACTGAGAATCACTGAGCACAAACTGACCCCAGGGACGAGGGATAGCCTTGGGCAAGGCTGATTCCTGCAGATGATAGCCATTCCTGGAGAGGGACACAGCTGTGAGCCATCACCAACCAACATGTCCAGAAGCTGGAACAAATGTCTCCATTCAGAGGAGGGATCTGAGCAATGTGTCATAGAATCCACGACAGAGAGAGACTTTATGGTTTTTTGCTGTTCTTGGTGGTGGTGGTGGTTTTTTTTTTTTTAGCCTAAACCTGACCATAGTGAGAAGATTGGCCTTGAGTGAGTGAGTTAGGAAGAGTTCAGATTGAATTTTGTGGGGGAAAAGAAGATAATGTCAGAGATGATGCCAAAGGTACTATGGTAATTCAGTTGGGGAAAGATAGCTGTCACATAAATGGCAAACCTGAAACAAAAGCAAAAATGAACTATTGGGACTTGATCAAAATAAAAAGATAAAAACCTTCTGCACAGGGGCGCCTGGGTGGCTTAGTGGGTTGAAGCCTCTGTCTTCGGCTCAGGCCATGATCCCAGGGTCCTGGGATCGAGCCCCGCATCCGGCTTTCCGCTCAGCGGGGAGCCTGCTTTCTCCTCTCTCTCTCTCTCTGCCTGCCTCTCTGCCCACTTGTGATTTCTGTCTGTCAAATAAATAAATAAAAATCTTAAAAAACAAAACAAAACAAAAAAATAAACCTTCTGCACAGCAAAAGAAACAACCAACAGAACTAAAAGGCAGCCTATGGAATGGGAGATGATATTTGTAAACGACATATCTGATAAAGGGTTAGTATCCAAAATCTATAAAGAACTTATCGAACTCACTAGGTAAGCAATCCAGTTAAGAAATGGGACAAGGCATGAATAGATACTTTTCCAAAGAAGGAATCCAAATGGCTAACAGACATATAAAAAGATGCTCATCATCACTCATCATCAGGAAAATACAAATCAAAACCATGATGAGATACTATCTCACACCAACTGGAATGCCTAAAATTAACAACACAAGAAACAACAGGTGTTGGTGAGGATGTGAAGAAAGGGGGAACCTCTGGCAATGTTTTTGGGAATGCAAACTCGTGCAGCCACTCTGGAGAATAGTATGGAGATTCCTCAAAAAGTTAAAAATACAACTACTCTATGATTCACCAATTGTAGTACTAGGTATTTACCCAAAGGATACAAACACAGTGATTCAAAGGGATGGATGCACCCCAATGCTTATAGAAACATTATTTGCAATAACCAAACTATAGACAGAGCCCAAATGTCCATCAACTGATGAATGGATAAAGAAGATGTGCTCTCTCTCTATTTATATATATATATATATATATGTATATATATATATATATATATGATGGACTATTACTCAGCCATCAAAAAGAATGAAATCTTGCCATCTGCAATGATGAGGATGGAGCTAGAGAGTATTATGTTAAGCGAAATAAGTTAGTCAGAGAAAGACAAATACCATATGATCTCACTCATATGTGGAATTTAAAGAACAAAACAAATGAACATTGGGGAAGGGGAAAAGAGAGAAAGGAAAGAGGAAAACAAACCGTAAGAGACTTACAGAGAACAAACTGAGGGTTGATGAAGGGTGGTGGGTGGGGGATGCGCCCAATGGGTGATGCATATTAAGGAGCGCATTTGTGCTGAGCACTTGGTGTTTTATGTAACTGATGAATTGCTGAATTCTACTCCAGAAACTAACACTGCACTCTACGCTAACTAAAATTTAAATAATAGTAAAAAAGAAACTGGTCTGGGGGGCCTGGGTGGCTCAGTGGGTTAAGCCTCTGCCTTCCGCTCAGGTCATGATCCCAGGGTGCTGGGATCAAGCCCCACATCAGGCTCTCTGCTTAGCGGGGAGCCTGCTTCCTCCTCTCTCTCTGCCTGCCTCTCTGCCTACTTGTGATCTCTCTGTCCAATAAATAAATAAAAATCTATTTAAAAAATTTAAAAAAAAAAGAAACTGGTCTACTTTACATGACAAGAGTAATATATTTCCAATTTATTTTTATTTATTTTTTTTTTTAAAGATTTTATTTATTTATTTGTCAGAGAGAGAGACAGGAAGCACAGGCAGACAGAGTGGCAGGCAGAGTCAGAGGGAGAAGCAAGCTCCCTGCGGAGCAAGGAGCCCGATGTGGGACTCGATCCCAGGACGCTGGGACCATGACCTGAGCCGAAGGCAGCTGCTTAACCAACTGAGCCACCCAGGCGTCCCTATATTTCCAATTTAAAAAGAAGTAATATATACTTTAGAGGTAATATATGAAAGGAAAATTCAAAGCAACTTAGTGTAGAATGGATGTCTCTTTTCCTGCATGTTTTTGGTGTGTATATAAGTAAAAATGTGGTTAGGTACCCATTCAATCAGATAGATATAGCAGGAATGAAAATTTTAAAGTGAAAAAATTATTTTTGCTTCTATAAGTAAGAAGATATTGATAGCAAGGAAAATCTCTAGTTAGGAATATACTTGACATTTTTGTCAACTGTAAGAGTCAGAAACCACAAATATTTTTCTGAGTTTCACCATCTTTATCTGGGGTTCTTCAGGTATTATCCTAAATTTCTACTAACATCACCTCTCTGTTCTGTATTCACTCTAAAGGGTGGCTTTGTAGTTATAATCAGATAATAATTAGAGCACGGAACAATATAAGACAATAAACTATTGTTTAAATATAAGGTATTTTCCTGCACATATTATCAGCTTTTGTCACATCTACAATTTTGGTCCATAAGATTTGAGTCATAAGAACCATCATATGTCTTTAATTCTTCTAAATTAAATCCAATCTGATTTAGCTTCCATACTAGAGAGGTTGAAAATGCTTGCTATCTCTCTCTGTCTGTCTGTCTTCCTGGCTCCTATTCCTTCTCTCGGGGTTGTACACAAACCCAGAAATGATGGCGAAGAGCCTCAAATCCTCAGTGCCTGGTGGCTGCCACTTCTGGTCATCCTGGCCCAGGGGTTTCTGTCATCCATTCACAGTTATGAAGCCTCATGCCTCTGCATCATGCTTGGCCTCAGGACCCTCTATATAGAACCCTAGGCTGATATTTAGCTTCCCTGGCACACATACTCCTAAGTGAGCCCCTGACAGAACCTACAACTGGTGTGAATCCCCTCTCAACAACCCCATTCTCAAAGGTGGTCTTCTTCCACCTTTGCAGATGTTTTCCAAGTATAGATCCTGGACCAGTGGCACCTGAGGACTGTTTTTCATTTTACAGTTTGTCAGGCAACTCTAATGTGTAACCAGGGTTTAGAATCATTGTTAAAGATTTAAGAACGATGATGACGACAGAGATGTTGAGAATATTCATAATATAAATACATTTTAAGTATTTAAACAGTTACAGTCCAGTACAAATAGGTTTTAAGGGAATTTAGAAGAGAAATCAATTGATCAGTCTCTTCATTTGCTGAGAAAAGCTTCTTTGAAAAAGTGGGATTTGAGGAGTACTAGCTGCAGAATATTCTGGAGCTTCTCCTTCCTGCATGCTGAGGGATTATTGGAGTTAGGCTGCCATCTTGGACTGTGAGATGACTGGGAATCTAGGTCATGCATGACTGAACACAAGATAGAAAGAACCTGAGTTGCTGACATTTGACATGGGCAAACTGGCCCTTGGATCACATATATCCAGACATTTTTTACACATGAAATAAATAAGCCAATCCCGTTGAAGCCTGTTATCTTGGGGTTTTTCTGTCATTTGCAACCAAGGTCAATAGCTGTACCTACTACATATCTAAACAAGAGAGCCAAAATAACAAACTGATGAATTACTCATATTCTATATAACCTCAGAGCTTGAAGTATAATGTAAAAGTGACTGTGACTACCGTTTGTGGTATAGAACAAAACATAAACCTGATAATTTTTTTTTTAATTTATTTATTTGACAGAGAGAAATCACAAGTAGACAGAGAGGCAGCCAGAGAGAGAGAGAGAGGGAAGCAGGCTCCCTGCTGAGCAGAGAGCCCGATACAGGACTCGATCCCAGGACCCTGAGATCATGACCTGAGCCGAAGGCAGCGGCTTAATCCACTGAGCCACCCAGGCGCCCCAGACAAACCTGATAATTAACAGATATGCACTTCCCTTCTCCCATGTGTCACAAGAGAACTGTGAGGCCCGGGAAAGCTGCATGCTGGGTAACTGTATTCTGTGAGTCAATCAATACAACAGTCACACATGCCATGCCATATTGTGAACCCGACTGTGTATTTTGCATTTCAATTTCTCTTAAATATTTTTCTCTTTTGTTTACACACCAAAAAGCAATACAGTATTGGAAAATCCCTAATGCACAAGAATATTTCTTCTCTAGAAGAAAGATATAAAAATTGTGAAAACTCTATTTATAAAGGAAAATGTGACTATTGACTATCATTAATTCGCTTACAGCATTACCGAATTTCTGGGCAAAGCTGTTCATTTTTAGGTTTTATGATCCTTCTTAAGCTAGAAACTTAAATGGTCAAGCCCTTTACTTTCAAGATCCGTCATAAACTCAAGTGCCTTTAGGGGCCAAGTGGGTAGGTTAAATAGTCCCCAGGTGGGGTAATGGGAAAATGGGGAACATCTGTGCCTCTGAACCAGGCAGCTTCACTCCAGTGATGAATGCCCTGGGTGAATGGGCAGCCAACATCATCAGAGCTTCTGACTTTTTGGAAGAAGTCAAATGCTTGCTTTTAAAATGTGTTGTCTTCTGACAGTTAAGTCAAAAACGTAAAAACATAAATCAAAGAATTTGGTGAGCTGAATATCATCTCCAGTTTAAAGTCTAAACACAACTGGATCTGCGTTTGCTGAATCAGATTTTAAAACATTGTTTTGATTTGGCCTTAGTATAACTGCTTTAATTGGTTAAAAATTGTGTAAGCCCAACATAAAGGGTAAGTAATAAATGGCAATTTGTCAAGTGGAGAAGAGACATGCTGAATTAATTGCCCAGGGGGACTGTCACATACCTTTAATGCCAGATAGAACTTAACTAGGACAAAACTCAGAGGAAGTTGTGACTTCATTTTCCCAGGCTAGTGAGGTCTTAGGGATAACCACAAATTTTGGTGATAAAAGTCTATGACTTTTGTCTTCTAGATTGCACCTACCTGTCAGTCCATCAGGGAGATGACATTCCCTCTTCAACTGATTGCGAGAAGTCTGTCAAATGTTTTTTATGTGCCAGGAGCTACATTAGGTGCTAAGGACGCAAAGTTGAATAAATCCCTCTCGTCTTCAAAGAATTCACAGCTTCGTGGGATAGAAGGAAGCACATACAAATGTAATACAACACACTATTTGTTACTAAACTGAATATGCCAGCAACTATAAGATGCACTATTAGTTTTTGTACATCTAAGAAAAAATTAATAGTTGTCAAGATTAAAGGTTTCATTGGAGAGTACACCGCTTTAGATCCAAGCAAGCGCTCAGTTAATGTTGGCAGTTATTAGCAGAGGTAATTAATGATAGAACTTGAACTTGAAGAAAGAGTAGGTCTTTTCCAAGAGATAAGGGAGAAAATAGATTCCAGGGAGGAAGAACAGAATACACAAAGACCCAGAGGCCTGTTTCTGGAACATTCTGCCTGCTGGTTATGCCGTAGTAGGTGAGGTTTTTTCCTTGAGTAATTGTAAATCTTTTTGACATCCTCTTCTTTCTCCTGCATCTTGCTCCCCTACCCTTCAATCACAACACACACACACACACACACACACACACACATGCAGCTTGATTTTTTCAACTTTATACTCAAAAAGCATGCACCTGGCCCTGTACTCAATCATGAACTTGGCTCCTGAGAGCAATGACACTAGTTACTTGTCTTCCATTTCCCTCCTCACTCCCCCATTCCACCCTCTTGTTGTTGGGGGAAGCCTTTGTCCAACATCTTTTGTTTAAGAGGATTAATTGCCAGCTCCCAGTGCCTGTCAGTTTCTTTCAGAGAACTTCATGCAAATAAGGCTCCAGGTGGCCTGCCCTGATTTCCCAGAGTTCCCCCAGGGTAACACTCTATTAGGACATTCACTACAAATAACATTTATTGAGCCCATTAAAGACTCAGAAAGTTATTGGACTTGCACAAAGCTACCCATTTAACAACAGAGCTGACCCTGATCAGTGTTTTGCTATGATATGCTTGCATCATCATTCTGAATGTTTTTTCTGCTTAAGGATTTTTCTTCTCAGTACTATTTCTATTAACACAATGCCTTCTTTTAAAAAAAGAAACAACTAGCATCTTGAGTAAGAAATCTAGCCAGTCTTAAAATTTGAGTTCATCTGTCCATTCACTCCTCCCTCCACACACAGTTCCTGAGTCTCGATTTATGGTATGTTCAGCTTCAAGAAGAGGATTCGACTTTGAACAAGACCAACATTGTCCCTACCCTCACAGAGCTTACAGTCTAGCAGAGAAGGAAATGAAAATAATTTTCAAGGCCAGGAGCAAAGAGTACTTAGGGAAATCTTCTCAGAGGGAGTTCCTGCTAAGAAGAGACTGAAAGAATGGAGAGAGTTAGCTAAATAAAGGGGTTGGCAGGGAGAACTGATAAAATGAAATACTTTGCAAACTCTGTGCCAGCAGACCTGTGAAAGATTATGTGGTTCTTAATCACACATACTTCTATAGCTCTCCAATCTTTGTCTCAGGTCTTCCTTCCACCAAGCTCCTTATCTCTGCCCCCTTTTCTGAACGACCTCTCTTTAATTCTGTGTAACTCTTGGCTTCTCGATGCTTACTATACCGTCAAGTTATTAGTATACTTTTGTGCTTGTGCTGGAGACTGCAGCCTTTCTGGATGTAAGAATGACCTCATCATTTGTCTTGATTGCCTGGAGAGAGACCTCTCAGACCAGATCTTGGAGCTGAGACTGATGCAAGGGGGTTATAGAGTTGGATTTGGTTTCTCTTGGTCTTGATTCTGAAGGAAGAAATATGCATAGAAGTCAGGCAAGGGGTGGTTGTAATAGCGTTTTTCACACTTTTTTTTCACTGAGACCCACAGGAAGAACTACATCAGCACAGCAACAAATGTGTGTGTGTTCTGAAACAATGGTTTCTCCTAATTTATGCTTTTGGAAAAATTACACTTATCACATGCAATACAGTTTGATATTTTATATTTTGGATTCTAATGAGTGTTTCTCAGGGTGGTAATCTATTAATGGTTACAAAATCAACTCAGTGGGTTATGATGAGCACCTTAAACAATGATATAGAAGTATCCATGCAAAGACAGGCTGAGGAATAGTGAAGAAGATACCCATGGTATCAGTCTTTGTGAGCTAGAATTTATGTATCTTGGACCTTCTCAGTCTCTGTTTCTTACGTTGTTACATGAAACTTCATATAGATCAGTGGTTATGGCTGTCGATTCTGGAGTATGGATTTAAATCTTGACTTTGCTACTTAGAGGCTGCAGGATGTGACATACTTAGCATTGGGAACCATGCTTGTCTTCTGTGTCAAATGGAGATAATGGCAGCATTTATCTCATCCAGTTGCAAGGATTAATCAGATAATGCAGGGTTGGGTATGTATAAAACCCAGTAAATAGTAGCCATTGTATTTCCACCTTTTATTTTTCCCTAGTAGTACAGTTAAGGTTTTCTCAGTTTGCAGTGTAGGACCAAGGGAAGAGTTCTGAAGTAGAGTGCTCTGGGGGCTAACTTGCTTAGGGGCAGCAGATTTTAAAGTGAAAGAACCACCAGTGGAGAGTGAAGGGCCGGAGTGGAAGCCCTTAGTCCCTCCCGTGCTAACCACTGAATGTCTAGGGTTTTATTTTCTTAAAGTAAGAAGTTCTTCTCAGAGTTCCTCTCTCTAATATCAACACACTTTTTTTTTTTTTTTAAGATTTTATTTATTTATTTGACAGAGATCACAGGTAGGCAGAGAGGGCAGAGAGAGAGGAGGAAGCAGGCTCCCTGCTGAGCAGAGAGCCCAATGCGGGGCTGGATCCCAGGACCCTGGGATCATGACCTGAGCCGAAGGCAGAGGCTTTAACCCACTGAGCCACCCAGGCACCTCTATCAACACACTTTTGACCCTACCTCCTGGCTACTTTTTTTTTTTTTTTTTCTGGCTACTTATTTAGATCAGATTCCAGTTTGTCACGGAACTTGACAGAATCTGAATGTGTATATTTCCACAAATTTGACATTCCCTGAAGTTCCTCTTTGTTTGGGTACCCTTTCTGCTTGTCATTCTTTTCTTGAACACGTTACTTCTTTCCTGCATCTAGCAATATAGGAAGTGGGAAGTGTTTGTTTTTGTTTTAAATCTTGAGGTAGCAAGGGAAAAAACATACTAAATAATAAGACATTTGTCTTCTTTCCCCCCACCCATCTTATTGAAGATATTTGTCTTCTTTCTTGTGTTCCTGTCTCCAGCACAAGCTCAAAAGTATACTAATAACTTACCAGTATAGTAAACATCCAGAAGCCAAACCATCTTAGAGAAGCAAATGTACTCTGTGTTAAAAATGTTTAATGGGGGACGCCTGGGTGGCTCAGTTGGTTAAGCAGCTGCCTTCGGCTCAGGTCATGATCCCAGCGTCCTGGGATCGAGTCCCACATCGGGCTCCTTGCTCCGCAGGGAGCCTGCTTCTCCCTCTGCCTCTGCCTTCCACTCTGTCTGCCTGTGCTCGCTCTCACTCTCGCTCTCTCTGACAAATAAATAAATAAAATCTTTAAAAAAAAAAAATGTTTAATGGACTTGATGTGTACTTCTTAAAAACGAGAGATGGCATTTACTTGTGAAATACTCCCATAGGTTTATCTAGAATCTCAAGAGAATTACAACTTTTGGCATGATACACATAAAACATTTTATAGGTATGTTAACAAACGTACAATTTAAAGTTGTCTAAAAGTTGTTGTTTTACAAAGAAAAATATAAATATCATTTTTAAAAAAATGTAGCACTTTTAAAACGTGATAACTTTTCTATAACTCTGCTCCACAGAAAAATACTTTACTCTTAAATTATTTACACATTTCTTACATCATTTGATAATAAAGATCTTGTATAATATTATATTAACTAAAAATATATTACCCAAATCAGAAACTTTTCAAAACTTTAGATTTTTCCTGAACAATACACATACTTATTTTTAACCCGCTTAGATGTCAAGAGTTAAAGACTAATATTCTCCTGTAATCACTCGTTCCTATGAAAATACTACAATATTTTCAATGGGAGTGTAAACAAACCATTGTTTCAGGTTTTATTTATATTGGAGCTGCCTGGCAAAATCCCATGCCTGATCTAACAATTTGTCGTGATTCCAAATACGTTTTTAAAAGAGATTATTGGCATCTTCAACATTTCCTCCTTAGGGTCTATTTCCAAGGCCTGTTTTTCCTATTATTTCCCCCCCAAGAATGATTTGCCCGAGCCACTTTTAACCAAAACGTTTATTTTTTCCCCCTGCTTCTGTGTGTAATGTAAGAATCCTATAAGCCAGAAATAATCTCTTACTATATCGGCGTTAGTTCTTCGAGCCTTCATTTTCCCTTCTGCTGAGCTATCTTTTAACACCAGAATTCGCCGTCGGTAAGAGCATAAAGAAGAGCAGAGACCCAGGGCACAGGAAGGCATCATCACGTGAGTGGGAGGTGGTGGAAAGTTCACACTGGCCAAAAAGTGTACGTATTTGTTTGTTAAATTTAATAGAGGTGAACGGTAGCCTGTAAGTAGCTTCACTGAGCCCAAACGGGAAATCCAGTAGGAAGAACACACTAAAATTTCCTAGCGAGCGCCGGGACAGGGCGGGGCAGGGGGAGCCTGCTGGAGCTCCGAGCGGGAGCCGGAAGGGCGGACTCGAGGGGAGGGGTCTAGCCGGCGTGGGCGGGGCGAGCCGAGGCAGGTCCGGTTGGGGCGGAACCGGGGGCGGACCCAAGGGCGGGGCTGGGTGGGAGCGAGGACCCGTGGGAGAGCCGACTCCTCCCGCCCGAGGGCTTGCCCGCACCTGGTGGGGAGCAATGGTTGTTTCCACACGTGGAGAACTTTTAATGAACACGTGAGGGAAAGGAGGCAATGTCTGCGGAAAATCTACCTCACAACCCTGGTGTCCGACTCCAGCTCCCTGGGCGACAGCTTGTTTGCTGCGCTCCCGAGGGTGGGGGAGATGGTGGGGAAGGGGTGTATGTCCACGCCCCCTTACATTGGCGCCCCCGCCACAGGCTTTCGGCGAAAGTCTCTCAAACAGTCCCCGCTCTAAAAGGCGGCCACGCAGGCCGTGTGCGCCTGCGCCTAGCGCTACAAGGTGGAGGGCGGGGCCGCTGAGGAAAGGGGCGTCTCTCCCGCCGTCGCGCACGGGGCGGAGCCGTGGGGGTGGTGCGGCCCGGCGCCCAGCGGCCTGACCTCCCTGAACGCCGGGTCCCGTGACGTCACCTCGCCGTGACGCGCACGCTGTAGGAAAACTGTAAGTTTCTGAGGATTCCTGCAGCTCTCTGGGCCTGCGGGTCTCGCCCTGCTGCTCGCATTCCCGGTGTCGGTGGTGGCTGCGGGCGTTTGATTCTTGGGCGATCGGGGAGCCGCCGAACGTGGTGAAGGGACAGGTGCCCGCCCAGAGTGGGAGCGCGCCCTCTGGGGCGGGCGGGACCGGGAGTGCGAGGAGGCGAGGCCGCGCCCCGCGGGGGCAGGCCCGCACTTCTCCCCTGGGGCCGAGAGGGCTCTAGGGGCTGGCGAATGAGGACCGGGAAAGAACGGGGAAAGTCCAAAGGGGAGCGACCCCCTTTTTTCTTCTTCCTTGATGAAGGGGCTTAGTTTCCCCCTCAGCCCTGGAGTTTGACATGAAGTCTGGAATGGAGGGTTTCTTCAGACACTCCACATCTAGGCTTTCTTTGGGATCCTGCAAGTGACCAGATCGCTGAGGACAAGCTGTAAAGATAACCACCTGCTGCCTCAGTTTCCTTTTTGTGTAAAATGGAGGTGACGCAACCTCTGGCCTAGTTAACATTCTCACAGAACCGGGAACATTGTGAGAGCATATGAGGTAACACAAGCATGTAAACTTGCTAAGTGAAGGTTCAGAAAGATAGTCGTTATTCTGAGAATGTGCCGGCCAATGGCCATTTAACCAAGGTCTTGTAGGTAGGGATCTTCACGATTTGCCCCCTCAACCCCCTCGCACCCACCTCCCATCTGATCATGGACAACATTTGAGTCTGATGGGCGACCTGAACTGTTGTCACTGAACTTTGTGGAACAGGGATCAGGAAATGACTGCTGCCCTTATCACAGTGTTTTTGACGAGTATGCAGTCTCCTTGGCTGGGTTTTTCAGAGAAAGGTTTTATCCTGTTGGAACTAGTACATTATAGTCAACATGGATACACTTAATTTTAGAGGTTGTTTCTGTGTGGACTTGGAATATCCCATTGTCATATCGGACTTTGAATGTTTTGGCTTGCCAAGGGTTAGTACATTATAGAGGAGTGAGTACTCTAATACTTCTCAAATGTAGAGGTAAGTATTTGTTAGGAAGTTTGAAGGGAAGACTGTTGTACACATCTCAGAGAATATTTATTCCAAGGATTGAGAGGTCACATTTCTGTAAAGTCAGTTTATCCTTCTTTGAGAAGCCTTAGAATTAGAAAGCGGAGGTGCTAATTTTGGTTCTACCAGCTAATAGTTTTGTGTCCAAAGACAAGTCACCCAAATTTGGGATTTCCTTTTTTGTTCTAAATTGGGAGATGATGGTGTATTTGCTGTTGCTTTTTCAAGGATCAAAGGAGATGATAAGTTTAAGAACAAAAGACTAAGTATGGTCTTGTTATTAAGAAATTCCCATAGGTCTTCTAGCCTGGATAAGAGGTATGTTTATTCAGAAGTCAGGTTCTGAGTCAGAACCAGAAATAGAGCAGCAAACAAGATAGTCCCCAACCTGGTGGAGCTCATTTTCCAGTGACTGGGCTACAAAGATTAAGTACATAATATTATTTCAGAGAGTGACTAAGTATAGTGAGGTAAAGGAAGATAAGGGAATGACAGTGGGGGAAAAAGGTAGGTTGTTTTAGATATGATCTATAAGGGAAGGCCTTTCAAAAAAGGTGACAGCTGAATCAACTGAAGTGAGAGGAAGAGCCTGAGGTAACATTTCAGGCAAGGATCATAAGAGCAATCAGCACTTACGTGGAGCTTAAGTACGTGAGGCAGTCTTCTAAACACTAAATTTTTATACCGACCTTATGCTGTAAGTACTAATACCTCCATTTTTATAGAAGAAGAAACTGACACACAGGAAGCATTGCTCAAAGATTGTACAGCTAAAATGTGATAGAGACAGTATACAAATTTGGGCAATCTGGCTTCAGAGTCTCTGCTCCAGATGACAGTCCTGTAGAACAGGAGCAACAAAGAAGCGGTGGTCTGAGGGGGAAGGTAGCCTGAGGTGGCCAAGGCAACGCAAGGTGAGTGTTTAGATCACTGCAAGGGAGAGGGAAAGTGGTGGCAGATGAAAACCAGGCCAGATTATGGCGGCTATGGTGAAGTAAAGGTGTGATTCTAGGTGTGATAGAAAGCCACTGGAAGTTTTATATCAAGGAAATCGCATTTGATTTTACTTTTATTGGTTGCAGAATTAACTTGAAGGTCATGGAGTGGGGGAGGGTATCAAAAGTGGGGAAGTAGGAGGTGTGGCTCTACCCTGGAGGAGAGCTGCTGCTGTCTTGGCCTTGAAGAAGTAGTTGCAGAGATGATAGTAAATGATCAAATTCATGACAAAATTTGAGGGTAGAGCTACTGGTGTGGATTTACTAAACTGGAGAGTGAGGAAAAGGAAAAATCATGACTAACTAGGTTTTAGGCTGGAACACCTGGGAGAACAGTAGTGCTATTGACTGAGCAGGTAGAAAGGGATTTGGTGAGAAAATCATGAATTCTGTTTTGGACGAGTTTTAGATGCCTTGTAGATATAGTAATACTAGAGCTAGTAGTAATAGTAAGCACTTTGTAGGCATAAACTGTACTGGGCAGGGTTTTAAGCATTCTTAGGTGTGTTAATTAATTTAATCCTTAAAACGGTTGTATGTGCCAGGGACCATTGTAATCCCCATTTTGCAAATGAGAACACAGAGGCACAGAGAGGTTGAAAGTGACCCAGCTTGAGAGTGACAGAACCAGGATTCAAAACCCAGCAGTCTGGCTTCGGAGTCCCCACAATCGATGTCTATAAAGACCTGTAAGTCAACTTGTTGAGTAGGCGGTTGGATATATGAATATGGAACTCAGGGGAATGGTCAGAGCTGGAGACTCACATGTATATTTCTGAAGAGAAAGCCTGGTTTTATTCCTCACCTAAACCTTGGTTAGCCGTGGAGAAAAAGAAATGGGCAGTTGGGCTGTGCTGACTGGGCTTTAATTCAGTTCACACAACCAATATTCAATATCCTCCTTCCATGAAGTTCTGTGAAGGTGAGGTCTGTATCTTTTTTACTTCTCTGTCTCTAGTTCTTAATCCAGTGCCTGCCGTGTAGTAGCTGTTAGGGATGACTTTATATGTGGGACATTTGGTTAAGTTTTGGGAGTTTAGGGATGAATAATACATAGCACTCTCCTTGGAGGAGCAGTCTGAGGAAAAACCTGTGGGAATAAAACCAGAGTAGACCAAATGCATAAAAGCATGCTGATCATTTCATTTTGACCTTTGCAGCCCCCTCCATCCTATATACTGGAGGGATGGGGCATGAAGGGGTCAAAGGAGCAAAAGAATGCCTAACCAATTTCACAGTGAATTTGAGGCTCCCCAAGAGTCCTCTTTAAGAATTACTCATAATCTTGCATATTTTACTGTATTTGCATTAGCTTTATTTGGCAACGATATAATTTTTACCAAATGAAATAAATTCTGATATTTTAGTATCATTGTGGAGTGATGAGATTTTCCAGTTCTATTACCTCAGTGTTGACAGGATTTACTAGTGAAATAAGGGAGTTGGCTTGAAATGTTGCAGCTTGCATAATACAGAGTGATGGAGGGGCTGTGTGAGGTATTTAGGCAGGTTTCCATTGGTTTAAGTGTATCACGCCAAAGTTCCATATGTTGGAGTAGGCTTCAGTTTCTCTGCTGCTCATCTCTCTAACACTGAACTATTTTTTTTGTCATAGAAAGGGGATCTTGTCGTATATGTCATAGGTGGAGTTATAGATGACCTCTCCCATCTGGAACATTGTAGAACATGGAAACTAGAACAATATGCACAAAAATTTGGGTCTTACTTCTGTACATCTCTTTAAGAGTATACTCTAATGTCAATATATTTGTCATAATTTTATTACTTCCTACCATATTTCAAATTTGAACCATTAAAACATTTTATAGAATTACACCATTGTAGATTTTGTGATTAATTTCAGAGTTTTTTTTTTCTTACAATATATAAAATATCTTGTTTAGCTTTTTTAGCTGTCAGTGGGATAGCTGATATGAATAACCAAATCCACCATCACTCTAAATTGGAACCCTCCGCAAATAGAAATGCAGAAATGTGCCATTTCATTTTGCAGTTCACAGAACCTTAAGTCCCCTACCATGGCTTCCCTAAGTTTAGTAGGGTTGAAATGGATTATTATTTCTTTATCTACAGTTGCAGCTAGCTTTCCCAGGAATATCAGATATTCATATATAGTATAAAGTATCTTGAAGGGGCTCCTGATTGCTCAGGCTTTGTCATTTTTTAAGTTCAGGCTTAGTGAGGGCATTGTTTGATCATTGTTTAATTGTGCTACCCGCTCCCAGCAGGGTGGGCATAATGGTTAAGTCTTCCTGTTTGAAGACAGGAACCCCTTTTTCTAACACTGACCGTTCTAGATAACTTGTAAAATTCAAATTATTTTAAAAATCTATATTTACATGAACAAATTTAGAATCTACTAGTTAAGAATAAAAATGCAAGTGTCTGGAAATTGTTTCTTTTAGAAAATTATTTATCTCGCCCACTGATAACATGTAGTGGGCACTAAATATTTTTTAATATTTAAATATCTTGTAGTTTCTTTTTTTTTTTTCATCTTGTAGTTTCTATTAGTCAATTCTGTTATTACCTTTAAGTCATATATGTATGTGTGTATATATGTGTGTATATGGTGTGTATGTATATATACACATTATATGTATATATACATATATATACACACAGAGTGTACTTGCAGTAAGAGCTAAATATACTAGTTTGTGTACTTTTCTTTAGCATTGTAAATGTTTAAATATATTTAAATAATGTAAACACTTAAGTGTCACTTAAATTTGATTCATTTGATACATGGTTACTTAGAAATTAAGATCTTGAAGCTTGATTTTTTCCCCCACATAAATAATGACTATTAATTAGAAGGACTGGGTGGAGACTGAGCTTTAATGACAGATTAACCAAATTATTATCCCAAAAGAACATGCAAGAAGAAAATACTTAGAGAGTTTAAGCAAAAACTACATGGTGATGGAAGGGATATGTTAACCATAACTCCTTACCATAGCTATAATTGTTAAATATTACTAAATATTACTATCCTACAGATAGCATTCTTTTCTTTGGTCCTAGCAAAGGTGCTAGCTTGAAGCTGCATTCTACATAAATGTGATATAAATACTGGAATATATGGAACTATGGATTTACCTCAGTGGTTCTCTACTGGGGATGATTTTGTTCATTCCCCCAAGTCACTCTGGAGATATTTGGCAAATGTCTAGAGACATTTTTGGTTATTACAAGTATGTGTTGGGGGCACTGTACCTGTCATGTAGTCAGTGGAGGCCAGGGATATTCTTAAATACCCTGTAACGCACAAGACAACCCAACAAAAAAAATTATCCAGTTCAAAATGTCAGTACTGCTGATACTGAGAAACCCTGCAATATGTAACTTTTTTCTTTCTTCCTTACTATTTTTTTTTTTTTTTTTACAACTACTGCCTCAGCCTTTAGAGGTTGAGGCAGTAGTTGTAAGTGGCAAATACCTGACTTGAACAAAAGATTGTGTTCAACTGCTTTTAGTTTGTTGAAGAGCTGAGCCAATTTGGTTCATTTATTGCAAGGAAAATAGTTTTTGTACCTAATAGCCTTGAATTTTTTTGGTTGTCAATATGTCTAGTGTTTTGGGTTTGGTATTTAGCTATGAATATTTTTTCTTAATAAAGTTAATTTAATTTGGGCATTATACAATTCTGGGTTGTAACAGGTTTGCTAATATAAATCTCATTCATATATTGAATTAACTATCTCACAGTTACATGGTGGTTTATATATTTCAGAAATACTTTCACATTAATTTTTATATGTGATTTTCATGAACACCCCATGGAATGTGTAGGACATGCATTATCCTCACTACTTGCCAGATGGGGAAACAGACTTAGATCAAAATGACTTGCTATATATATTATAGCAAGTTAGGGACAAAAGCAAATCTAGGAGTCTGCGAGGTTTTGATGCTTAGGACATTTTTAAAGTTACTAGTTGTTTCATTTGATCTTCCTGTCTTATAAAAACTAGGAATTTACTTAAGATCACCTAACTCATAATAAAGTTTTGACTATTTTTACTATCCTGTGCTGCCTGTCTGGATACCCTCTAATAAAGAAATTTGACAATTTCTGGATAAATTCACCAAATCCATTCTTAACCTAACTAAGTAGGTCTCTTGACACCGTAAGGGAGGAAAAAGTCTCCATCATCTTTGGGTCTCAGTCTGGGTCTCAGTAGTAAACTGATACAAGACAGATTAGCAGTAGAAAAACATACAAACTTTATTAAACTTATACAGGGGAACCTTCATCAAGACCCAAAGAAGTAACCAGAACAGGAAGCTTTTACACATTTTAGGCAAAGAAACAATAAATTTGTGAAGAACTGACAGGATCCAGAAGAGTCTGGGCTAGGGGTAGTAAATAGTGAAGAAGTAAGGAGGAAGATAAGGATTAGTTTAATAAGATTTCTTTGTACAGGTTTCTCTGCTCCCAGATCCCTATCTCTGGTGGTAAGAATGTCTTCCTCCTGGTACAAGGGAGGATACCTTTCACAGGGGAGTTTATCTTTTACTTTCAGGACAAAAAAAAAAAGGAGAGTCAGAGTGTCCTTGCACCTGCTGTTTCTTAAGTACCTTTGATTCAAAATAATCAAAAGGTCAAAGTGGCATATTTGGGGGTGACTACAACACCTAGTCAGATGTTCATGTTGTCACTTGAATCAGTTGGTAATTCAGTGTTTGTACTGTGCTTGGAGTTGAGTGGGATCTTTACTGAGTTTTGATAAAGCATAAGGTAGTGCTGCTTGCTATGTAGAATTTATTTTTTTGAGCACACTCAGGTCCAAAAGCAGTGTGAAGAGATGGCTCTCAGCTGTATTTGAGTATACTTGGGTGAAGTAACCTACTTGGCATGATTCTCTTTGCCATTCTGATAGAGGGATTTAGATTTAGAATAGGATTTCCATTCATTCTAATTTTTAAATTAGAAACCGTATTATTCTCTTTAGCCCTTACCATCTTTTAGTCACATTTGAGGCTCTCTTACTTTCCAAAAGAATATCTACTTAAGTTTTTGATGAGTTATTATTTCGTTTGAAGATTATTTGATGATACTCAGTTCTCGGTGTGAGTTTCAGTGATTGGAAGAAAAATTTTAATACCCAGAAGTGGAATTGCTGGGGCATATGGGAGTTTTAGTTTTCTTTTTTGGAGGGATCGCCACACTGTTTTCCACAGTGTTTTCTTTGGAAAAATGTTTATTCTGATCCTCTGCCCATTTTTAAAATCAGGCTGTTTGTTTTAATGAAGTATAGTTGACACACAGTGTTAAATTAGTTCAGGTATACAAAGATAGTGATTCCTCAGCTCTGAATATTGTGCTGTGCTCACAGCAAGTGTCACCATATAAAGCTATTATAATATCTTGACAATATTCCTCATGCTGTCCCTTTCATCCCTGAGATTTACTCATCCCATAACTGGAAGCTTATACTTTCCATTCCCCTTCACCCATTTTTACCTATCCCCGCACCTCCTGCGCTTGTGGTATAAAACAGTTCTGTGTTTTTAGGTCTGTAATTGGAAATTTTAATGTTTTCTGTAGAATAGAATAGAATAGAATAGGCTGGATGTGGACAATTGATAGTATGAAACTGTGGGTCTGGGATTAAGAAGGGAAGGAAAAAGACCTTTGTTAGTGCATTTGTATATTGGGCCATGAAGGATTATAATTATATATATATATATAATTACATTTAAAAAGTGAAGATTTTCAACTTTCCATACAACTGACTTAGCATAAAAATATTTTTCTTACCTCCTTGAAGAAAAATGCTATATCCAGGTTAACATAATATTTATAGCATTATTGAGGGGAGAGACCACCATTAAGTGTAACTGAAACAGAGCTGGATTTCATACTTGCTAAGGAAGGGAGAGCTATTCTTGTAGAGTAGAATCCTCGAAACAGGCAGAGATGTACTTAGATAGGGTTTTGAAGAAGCATGGAATTTTAAGATTGGCTTACTTTCAGTGAGACAATTTAGGCATTGGCCAACTTTAAACTTGGACTTTAGGAACTGGCTGGCATTGAGAAGCAAGGGTACAGAAGCAAGGCAGTTACTGACCGGCTGACTTTCTCAGCTGAGGGTTTAAGTGGAAATGTTGACTAGAGTTTAAGGATTGATAGATTGGGGCATATTTAAAACTGGTTCTGTGGTTACTTGTTTCCAGCTTGGAATAGAGCCAAAGAATAATCTTTTCCTTTCTTGAAACTGGAGAATAGGTACTTTTATTTTCCATTGAAATTTATGTCAAACATTTATATTAGCAGTTGAGCTAATATACACTTCTGATTTTGCTTTTCTTCTGAAACTTTTAAAAAAAGAAATGAGTGCTGTGAATATCATTTGTTTTCTATCTACCAGTCACAGGATTATATGTTATTTGGGACCCAGGCTGCTTCAAGGATTATTTTTATATATAGTTAAAAGGTAATATGTTATTTATGGAAATACTTTAATGTTTTAAACACTGTGGTGAAAGCTGTTACTTTTATGTCTGTTTTTCTCTCTTGTGGGAGTGTGTTGTATCATATGCTGCCAAAAGCAGTCTTGATGGATGTTGAATTATAGATCTAAAAGTTTATTGTTTTTGCTGTTGTTAGAGATACATCTATAAGTGATGACTTTTTGAAAGTTAATTAAGGATTTTTCTTATCAGCATTTTAGAAGGTTAATGATTATAGTGTATGTCTTTTGTATAAGGTAGGCTGAATTATTTTAGTATCTTTGAATCATTTTACCACAATTATAGTACCATTTTTATAAAGTATTTTGTTTTAATTCTTATTTTACAATATTTTTATTCAGAATGAAATAAAGAGGTATTTACGATGGTTTTCTGGAACTCTGACAAAAAGTATGTATTTTTCTAAAGTGATCTCTCACATGATATTTTAGTTTTAAAAATGTTTTCCTTTGAGATGCTAAGATAAACTCAGAGGGCATTCTTTATATTAGAAGTTAGAGAAGGCGAAATTAGTTTTTGGTATATTTTCTTTGTTGTATTGAAGTCTTATTAAAAATACCCTGTGTACTGTATTTACATATGAAATAAGCTCATAGTACTTAAAAAAAAGAATGGGTAACGGGTATTGTCATGTTGATATGCAGCCGGTTTCCTTTTGTAACCTATAGCTGTGCTATCCCTCTCCGCCCTCTAGACAAGTATTATCCAGAGATAAAGCTACATTTATGACTTAGATAAGTCATAAATGTTTGGGAAAAAGAAATTTTTATGTGAAAGCTCTTTGCAAATGTGAAGCCTAATTCTTGTATTTGTTCACAGTCCAAATTTCTGACCTGCTATGATAGTTAACCTTAAGAGCTTAATCTCAATCCAGTACTAAAATTAATATTGTTTATGAATCACTGTTGTTTAATTACTAAATGATACTCAAACATTTTTATCCTCAACATTTACATTTTATAAATTTATACTAAATAGGTACTTAGATTTTCTAGGAAAAAGATGTCTTTGATACCTGAATGTGGTTACTGGGATTACTTATGTGCTATTATTTATGTGTATGAAATAATGCATTTGAAATATGGTTTTTCTCTGTGCATATGCAGTAAATAGTTAGGCTTTTATTGCCCAGTGATATGATCAAAAAAAGAATCCTGAGTTAAGTGATCTTCTGTCGTAACAGGAAAAAAACATCATCTGTTAATATAATGGGTATAAAATGGTATCTCATAGTTTTATTTTGCATTTCTTTCATAAGCAGAGAGGTTGAGTTTCTCTTCATTTACTTGTTAGCCATATGGATTTCACTGTTAATTGTCAGATTTAACAAATAAAAATACAGGACAACCTGTTAAATTTGAATATTAGATAAACAAATAAATATTGAATATAAGTATATACCCTTGCATCAGTTGGGATATACTTATACTAAATATCTTTATTGCTTATCTTTAGTTCAAATTTAATGGGGCATTCTGTATTTTATTTTTACCTTCTGTAAATTATCTGCTGCTGTCTCTTACCAAATTTTTAATTTCAGTTCCTATCTTCTTGTTATCTTAAAGAGTTCTTGGCATATACTGGATATTAAATACTTTAAAAAAATTTTTTTTTTGAGGTTGCAAACATATTTTTCCAGTCTTCTGTATAGCTGTTAACTTTATAATGTTTTTTGTTGATTAACAGCCCTTAATTTTGATGGAGTCAATTCTTTCAGTTCCATCAGAATTTTCCCATATTGTTAATACTTTTGGGATCTAAAGAAATCTTTTATCACTCCAAGATCCTAGATATATCATCCTACTTTTTACTTCATTAGCTTCATAGTTTTACCTTTCACATTTAGGTCTTTTATACATTTGGTGTTTATTTTAAGGGAAGAGTATTAGGAAATGAAATTAGAGAGGTAATGGAGGGAGCAGATTGCATGGGGATTGTAGGCCATTGTAAGGACTTTGGTTTTTATGCTTAGTGAAAGAGGAAGCCAGTGGAGGTTTTAAACAGAGGGTACCACTGTCTGAAATCTGAAATATGCTTTTAAAAAAATTTCCTGATGACTCTTGAGAATAGATTGTGTGAGGTGTGGCAGAGACTATTGTTACTTCTTTGCTGGTATCTAGGATATCCTTTTCTCTATTCGTATCTGAATCTCTCTTAGAGACTATATTTTCCAACTTCCTCTGACTATGGGAGATTGTCTATGTGATTAGGTTTGGGCCAATTAAATGTGAGCAAAAGTGATATGTGCAACTTCTGGGTTACTTTATTAAAGATGAGGTGCTAGTCCTGTTCTCTCTGTGCCATACCCCCAGCCCCACCCTGACTAGAAAAAAAACAACTAGAATGACAACAGCTGCCTTGAACCCAGAGGTAGACCTCCTGTGATGAGGATGGGAGAGCCATCGCTAGTTGGCCTAGGTCCCCAGATGGCCTTGTGGGACAGAACCAACTACTGCTCACCTTCCCCTAAGCACCGGCCTATCTCTGTACTATTTCCAGGAAGAGAATAAACTTTCTTGTTTGAGCCACTGTATTTGTCATTGTTTTATCACAACAGCTTTCCCAATACCCAATTTAGTGCCAAAATGGGTATCTGCAGTGGGGTGTTGCTGTAATAGCTAAAATGCATGGCACTGGCTGCGTGGTTGGCCAGCAGACAGTAGACATCATGTTAGAGGCTGGAAAACTAGCGACCCTTGTTACGCTATAGCAGAACCCTTGCTGAAGCTGTCACTTCTGATAACTTGGAAGAGCATGGGTGTGTCTCTCCAGTTTGTAGCTCCAGGAGAGTGGTTAGACTGCTAATGTGAGAAGGCTCACATGAGTTGATTAGCTGCTTTAGCAAGGAAATGCAGGAGGGTATCAAGTAAGAGAACAGTTAGCTAGTTTGCACTTGGAGGTGGGAGGGGATATAAATTTGCTAATGGAGTTCTGTGTGCCCATAGCCTATGCCTCCAGCTGACTAAAAGGACAGTAATATGCGGTATTGCAGGGCCGGAAAAAGTAGTTTCTTTTTCCCAAACAGCAAGAGGTTAGATTTGTTTTTAGGAAACTTTGTCATATTTTCTTGGCCAGAGAAAAGTGGAAGCCAGGCTAGGCAAGGATCGTATTAAGGATTTATCTTGCCACCTGAACTAGTCACTTAAGCTAGGTAAAGCTCCAGTTACAAATACAAAGTCTCCGTAGGACAACAAAGGTTTATTTCTTACTTAGGACATGTCTATGGCTCTGTTCCACCATCCTCTGCCACTCGAAGCCAAAGGAATAGGCATTTTGGGGACATTGCTGTTCTGTTTCAGAGGGAAGGGAGACATGGCAGAAGCAGCTGCTTGTAAGCGGCATGTGTTACTTTTGTTCATCTTTTATTGGCCAGAGCTAATCGAGTGGCTGAGCCTGAAATCATTCAGGCAGAAAGAACATTTTAGGTCACATGGCTTGTCCCAATGTGAGTGGGGTGTGGTGGTGGTATCATCCCACCGTGTGAATCAGATGCTCTCAAGTTAGCTAACCTGAAATCAAGGGAGAGAGGGATGCATCTGCCTCAGAGGTCAGCTAATAATAGGAGGACAGAACTGACAAGCTTAGCATCTACCATCAGACTAAATTTTGAGTTGTGGTCCCTTTCACGTGGCACTGGCCTAAGACAAGAGACTTGTGGAGGTTTTGAGTGGATTATATTGCCAAAGATGCCACAAGTTTAGCTTGCCAAAACCTGTGATAGTTTACCATTGTTTGACAACTAAAGCAATCTTTGACCCCCAAACATGTGCCCCCAGGAAATAGGCTGTTAATTCTTTCCGACCTCTTTGGGAGCACATACTTTCTTGTGTTCACTTCATATATTGCTGGAAAGGATAACAGAAGAATGTATCTTCCAGAGACAAAGCTGGTTTCCAGCAGGCAAATGGACAAGGGAGTCTGTCTTCTCCCTAAGGTCCCCCTGCCCCCCACTCCCACCCCAGCACAGAACCTGAGTTTAACCAAGAATCTTGTTTCCCTGGTAGAGTGGGGACTCTCTGCCATTCCTGTCCAGCAGTATTTCATCATTGGTAAGAATAGTATTTGCCATTCTTTTCAGAATGGAAAACTTAATTGCATTAATCTTATTTGTCTTCTGTTGTACTTTGGGTGTAATTGTGGTGGTAGAGAGCAAAGTTACTTGTCTGTTAGCTTGTAGGTCACTGGACAGGGGACAGGGACACAACTGGTATCTCTTGAAGAGTTGTGTATCACCCAGAGATCTTAGACTTTGAGCTGAATCCAATAACTGGGTGAGACTTCAGGTTATCCCTTTAGAAAAAGAGGAATGTTTCAGAGTGGGAAGAAGGATACACTCCCACCTCTGATATTTGCTGTTACATAGCTCCGATTTCTGAGGCTCCTCGTAGCCAGAGGAGACCACATATCTTAAGTTTTGGCTATGGATGGGAGTGGAAGTGATATGTGCACATTGCATTTGTATTAAAAATCAGCTGTCGGGGCGCCTGGGTGGCTCAGTGGGTTAAGCCGCTGCCTTCGGCTCGGGTCATGATCTCGGGGTCCTGGGGTCGAGTCCCGCGTCGGGCTCTCTGCTCAGCAGGGAGCCTGCTTCCCCTCTCTCTCTCTGTCTGCCTCTCCGTCTACTTGTGATTTCTCTCTATCAAATAAATAAAATCTTTAAAAAAAAAAAAAATCAGCTGTCTGTCATATTCTTTTTGCCCCGCCCCCATGGATGACTTGTGGTTGAGCCAGCTACCATCCTACAGACAAGGGCAGTCCTCCAGGGAGAGTGGCAGGACAGGAGAGAAGGGACCTCAGTCCCCATGACCACTACATGAGAGAGAAGTGAACTCCTTTTTTGTTGGTGTCGCTACATTCCTGGTCTTGTTACAGCAGTTTAGCCTATATCTTGGCTAATACAGATGGTGGTGATGGAAACAGGAAACAAACATGGAGAATACAATTTGGAATTGTTCTTAGTGGTTTTTTTCTCACATGACACTTTTTGTTTATATATTCTTTCTGTGAAAGTTTATCTATCAAATTGTCTAATAAAGAGTTTAGAAATAAACTCCTTTATTTGAACATCATTCCTGTTGTGATTTTCTTTTTATTTCATATGCATAACATATTCTTGTAAAAATTTTGTATCCTGGTATATCCATGTGCTGTCCATTTTCTTTGTTGCTGTGGAGTTCTTTCACTTGTATAGTTATTGTTGTCATTTAACATTTGGTTTTTACCATTCTTGTCTTACTGTTGGCTATTATGGACAGTATTGTGTCCTCCCAATTCATATTTTGAAGCCTTAATCACCCACCTGACTATATTTGGAGATGGGGATTTTAGGGAGGTGATTAAGGTTAAATGAGGTCATAAGGGTGATCCATTAGGTCCAATGGAACTGGTGTTCTTATACAAAGAGGAAGAGACACCAGAGCTCTCTGCCATGTGAGGATACAGTGAGAAGGCAGCTATCTGCAACTCAGGAGGAGGGTTTTCACCAGACCCATACTATACAGGCACCTTGATCTTGGACTTCCAGCCTCCAGACTGTGAGAAAAATACATTTTATTCTTTAAGCCACCCACTCACAGTATTTTGTTATGGCAGCCCAGGTTTTTAACTGCCATACCACATGCAAGGGCCTTTTCTCAGATCACAGTCAACAGTAAAGCAAACTGCAAAAAAGAGTCCAAAAGAGAACACCAAGAAAGAGTAATGTTACTGAAGCCAAGAGATAAGCATTTTAAAATTGAGACTGTCAATATTAAATTGACAAGTGTAATAAATTCGGAGTGAATTTTCAGTTAAGAAGTCATTCGTATTTTGGAGAGAGTGTTGTGTTTGCACAAAATCCAGATTGCAAAGGTTGAGTAGTGAATTGGTGATGGTAGTGGGAGCAGTAGAAATAATGAGTTTAAGCCCTTTTTTCAAGACATTTGGCTGTGAAAGGGAAGGCACAATTAGGACAGTGGCAAGAGAGAGAGACATCACATCTGGGGAGTATGTTAGGTTTGTTTGTTCATTTGCTTTATAATGAGAGAACTTTAAGCATTTCTGTACAGTGGTACAGTGGGGGGGAAAGTCGTAAAGGAGAAGTGGAAGGTTTGGAAGAGGGAGGTGGGTAAGTGATGGCTTTGGATCCCTTGGAAGGTTGGATGGCTTGAGTTCTGGAGCCTGGTTGAAGGTTACCTTTGGGAAGGATGAGGGACATCCTTCCTCTACTTTCTCAGGAAGGAGGAAGAGTGTGGTTGTTGGTCACCAGGGGTGGAGGAAACCAAAGGAGTCTGACCTAATAACCTCTCTTGGTTCTGTGGAGGTAATGTCATTTGCTGAGTAGAGGGAAGAATAGGAAGTATAAGAAAGTAATGGAAGTTTGGAATTGATTCTGTGAGATGTGAGAGAGGGAGTTGATAGGGAGCCCACAAAGAGACTGATGGGCAGTAGCAAGCAAGGGCCCTGTCGAGATGGTCTGAGACCATACATTTGCAGAGTCTCTGCTCCACTTGGTTGGGGCTTCAACAGTAGCAATCTCTAGTATAAGTGTGGGAGTGGAGAAGATTGGTTTAGGGGAAGGACAAGCTAGCCAGAAAGCGAAGTATAGGCAAGACAGTGGGCAACGCTGGATGATCAGATCCTAGGTTTATAGTGCGTAAGAAGTGAAGCTTGGAGCATGGCTGATGGATCAGGAAGAGAATAGAGAGTGTATGGGGAGAAACTGAAATCTCGAACATATTAAGACCAAATATGATTCATTCATTCATTCATTCATTCAATAAATATTGAGCATTTATCTTCCAAACACTGTTCTCAAAACAAGGTCCCTGCCCTGCTGGAGCTGGCTTTGGCTTCTAGAGGGGAGGTAGATAAACATATATATACATGAAAATGTTAAAAAGAAAAATGAAGGATAAGGGGGTAGAAAGTGATGCAGATGCTATTTTAGATGATGTGAACAAGAAAAGGCTCTTGGAAGAGATGCCCTCTGAGCTGAGACTGGCATGTGGTTAAGACACAGCTGTGGGAAGAGCACCCCAGGGTATGCCAGAGCCCTGGCCTAGAACTTGCCTGAGCAGTGGCGGGGTAGCCGGGGAGCGTGAGTGAGGAGGAGAGGTAATTACCCAGGGACTGCATGCTGCAGGGCTGCAGTAGGATCTGGGATTTTTTTCATTCAAGTGTCCTGAGAAAGCTGTTGGAAGGTTTGAATCAGAGAAGTGACATGATCTGCTTTACTTTTCTGAAGGCTCACGTTGGCTGTGCTGTGGGGTTTTGATTGGCAATGGCAGGTAAGGGATTGAGAGAGCTAGAAGGGTAGGGGATTGTAGCCTCTAAGTAGCAGACTGGAGTTTAAGATTTCAGCAGTTGAATCCTTCTGGGTGAAGGATCCCATTGCTGCTCTTTTCAGCAGGCACACCCACTCCACAATAGGCATTATTTTCAGTGGATAAAGGTCTGACCCTGACCCTTGGCTTCTGCCGCACCCTTTCCTGTTTTTAACTCTGCCCCTCACCAGCTTCATTATTCATTCTCCCATTTTGTCCCTGCCAGTCTTTCAGATGTGATGCGCCCTGTTGTCTGCCGAGCCAAGACTTCCTCTAGATTTAGATTTACAGACCTTTTTGTCAGAGTCTGATTTTAGTCTTTGGATAACTTCCCTGGAAGCCCAGGATATAAGATAGGTGAAAGTAGGGGAAATGGAAGGCTGTGTGCTGTGTTCTGCCCTCTTAGGGCGGTTCCCTGGCTCCCTGAAGCAAAGCCCAAGCCTTTCAGTTCACCGTGTGGAAGAGCCCCGCGCTGGTCTGTGGCTGCTGCCTCCCTTGTAACATGCCATCTCCAGGATCACCTTGGGTACCCCTCTCCAGGCTCAGCCTGTGCTGCCTTAATCTGCAGGCACTTAGCTGGAGGAGGGCACTATGCATGCCCTCCGATTACAAAGTGGTGTGCAGTGCCATTCAGAGCTACCAGTAGGCGTGGTACTCTTTTCCCCAGTGGTAGTTTTACTAGCTGTTACTTGATTTACTGAGCCTGCACAGCAAAACTGAATGTAGTTCTAATTATAAACCATCTTTCTCAACAAATTCTTTTATTGACTCTAATTAAATATGCTAACATTTTTTAAAAAAGAAAATAGGTATATTATAGTTTGGAATAACAATTCTGTGGACAAAACACAAGGCCAAGAAATGTCAAGTTGGTGAGGGCCATTTAGTGCTATGCCTTCAGTCTCCGGGGGCTATTTAGTCCCTCTGTTTTGCCTTAAGGATACTTTGGTAGGCCAGGTTTGAACTACCTTTTTAGGTGGTTGGATTTATAATTTCTGTATTTTTGTTTTTATGTTTAATGGAGCTATTATAACATTTTTATTCACATGGGGTACGAACTGGCTATGATATAGATTTTGAGCCTTTAGGCTTCTGGTTAAGGTTAAAAATATGAGTATTTTCCTCTTCTACTTGGATTTCCTTTTGACAGATGCCATTAAAGTAAACATGGCTGCATTAGAAAAAGGATTTATGAGAACCAAGTGATGGCCTAGTAAGGTCAGTACTCAAAGTCATTTTGGGCCACAAAATAAGTTTGACACTATGGATTTTTTAAAAAAATAGGATATTCCTTGCATTAAAATCTATAATGTTTCTTCATGAGAGTTGAGGGTAGATTTCTGAGCACTAGGATTTTTTTTTTTTTTTTTTTTTTGGGGTGTTTTGCCATCAGGAAATTGATTTAGCACTTGGGATTTTGTATAACACTGCCAAATTATAAGGTTAATGAAGGACTTGGTCGTGTTCACTGATGCATCCTGAGCACAGCACCTGCTACATTAACACATAACTATTTTTTGAGTGAATGAATGAATCATCTCTGATATAACTGTGGAAATAATACTGTCTGGTTATTGATACAGGCAGCATCAGGATTGAATGAGGGCGCCTTTCTGGGTATGCTGTCAACACTGTAGCCATGAATATATGGCCCCTTTAAATTAATAAAAACAGGAGCGGAGCTATAAACATTTTTTTTTTTGAGTCTGTCAGTTGTCAAGTCTATTTAATCATATAAAAATGCCAATTCTACCAGTAAAATGGGGATAGCAACACAGACTTTGTTTATTGAGTATAAGTAGCTCCACTAAGATTAGATGAGGTACATAGAGTGGAAGAAAATACATCCATGCAAATCAGTTATCTGACAATGGACTTGTATCCAGAATTTATAAAGAACTCTTAACAACCTGGTAATAAAAAGAACAACACAATTAAAAAATGGACAGAGGACCTGAATAGACATTTCTCCAAAGAAGATTGGTAAATCGTACATAAGCTTATGAAAAGATGCTCAACTTCATTAGTCATAGGGGTAAGCAAGTCAGAATCACAAAAGATAGCACAGAGTCAAAGACAGATAATAATGTGTTGGTAAGAATGTGGTGAAATTGGAATGAATGCTCATACATTGCTGGTGGGAGAAAAGGAGGCAGCCCCTTTGGAAAACAGCTTAACAGTTCTTTAAAAGCTTAAAACATAGAGTTATCATAGGTTACCCAGCAATTCCACTCCTAGGTCTATACCCAAGAGAACTCAAAACACACATCCACATAAACGTTTATACGCTAATGCTCATAGCAGCATTGTTCCAGATAGTTAAAACACAGAAACAATGCAAATGTCCATCTGCTGATGAATGGATAAGCAAAATGTGGTATATTAGTAACACAATCCAATGGGATATAATTTAGCATGAAAAAGGAAGTGCTGACACATGCTATAACATGGACAAATCTCAAACGTGTTAAGAAGTCAGACCCACAGGGATGCCTGGGTGGCTCAGTTGGTTGGACGGCTGCCTTCGGCTCAGGTCATGGTCTCGGAGTCCCGGGATCAAGTCCCGCATCGGGCTCCCAGCTTCGCCCTCTGACCTTCTCCTCGCTCATGCTCTCTCACTGTCTCTCTCTCAAATAAATAAATAAAATATTAAAAAAAAAAAAAAAAGAAGAAGTCAGACCCACAAATTGCCCTGTGTTGTAGGACTCCATTTATATGAAATGTCCAAAATAGGACAATCGTAGGGGACAGAAAGTAGATTAGTGGCCAGGAAGGGTCATAGAAGGGAGATGGGGAAAGACTGCTAATGCATAGAGAGTTTCTTTTTAGGATAATGGAAATGGTCTAAAAAATTATTTGCGGTGATGGTTTTACAACTCTCTGAATGTACCAAAATCAGAGAATCATCTACGGTGAAAGGGTTAATTGCATAGTATGTGAATTATATCTCAATAGAGCTATTATAAAAAAGAATAAATTAGGTAATGTGTGGGAATATACTTTGAGCTACTTGAGAAGATATTATTGTAGTTTGACTGTGAGTCCTTTAAATAGTAGCAGGATGACTTAGATATTTTCCCTTGCTTGCAGGTCTATGATTTTTATGCCATGACTCAACTTTATAAGGCTATAACTCAGCAATATAAAATATTGAAAATGTTGAAACATTAAATGAAAACTGCTTGGCTTACTGTTTTTATTTAATAGGATTTTCTGAATCTGTTAATTAGCAATAAGTAGAATGTCATTAAGGAATTAGGTTTTTGAATCATAAAATTTTAGAGCTGGAAGAAACTTTAGAAGTCATGTATTCTAGGCCCCCTCATTTTGTTTTATAAGTGTGAAAATGAGTCCTATAGGGTAACTAAGTTTAGCTAAGATGTCTTAGGTCATAGCACTGTGTAAATTCTAGAACTGAATTAGTGTTCTTTCTCTTGACTACCACTGGTTTTGGTGCTATGATGGTATTAGCACTAATAATACTAATAACAGCTATTTAAACATTCCCCATATCCTAGGCATTCTGTTTGGTATTTTATACGTATATTTTCTTGGTTATACAGATAAAGAAGTTGATTCATTTTACCTGGTGTTAGTTTCCTATTCTTCTGTAACAAATTAAGAGAAACTTCATGGCTTAAAACAACACAAACTTATTATCCTATAGTTCTGGAGGTCAGAAGCCCAAAATGGTTGTTACTGAGGTCAGAAGCCCAAAATGGGTGTTACTGAGTGTTGGCAGGACTGCATTCCTTCCTGGAGGTTTTAGGGGAGATCAGTTTTCTTGTCTTTTCCAGCTTTTAGAGGCTGCCCACATTCTGTGGCTTGTGGCACTCCCTCGATGTACAGATCAGCGGTGGTGGGACAAGTCTCACAGGCAGTCTTTTTGGTTCTGACTTTTAACGCATCTCTCTTTCCCTTTAAGACCCTTGTGGTTCCTGTGGGTCCACCTGGGTATTCCAGGATAGTCTCCTTATTTTAAGGTCGTTTGATTAGCAACCTTCCTGGTTGCCATGTAACATAACATATTCACAGGTTCCAGGGATTAGGATGTGGATATTGTTGAAGGGGATTTTATGTGCCTTCTGGTGCCTACCACATTCTGTTAAGTAAAGAAATTTAGGATCAGAGAGGTTAAGTCAGTCATCCAAAGTTGCAGGGCACCTGGGTAGCTCAGTGGGTTAAAGCCTCTGCCTTCATCTTAGGTCATGATCCCAGGGTCCCGGGATCGAGTCCCGCATTGGGCGCTCTGCTCAGCGGGGAGCCTGCTTCACTTCCTCTCTCTCTGCCTACTTGTGATCTCTGTCTGTCAAATAAATAAATGAAAATCTTAAAAAAAAAATGGTTGCAACATGAGCAATGAAAACACCAGTATTTTAACCCATGACTCTTATTTAGCATATCTTTCATGATTACATGGTCTTTTCCACAAATGCTCTTTCCTCCTGGTCTGGTAAAGTAAATAGGACCCTGAGCAGTGTTCAGATAGTAAATAGCTCTTTCTTGTTAAAGTAAAATCACATTTACTTTAATGTATTAAGAGAGATTATATTAATATGGAACAATTAAAAGCACGGTAGAGGAGTATATTTATTGATAGGGAAACATGGTTATGACTCATCAAGAATTTCAGTTCAGGGGCTCCTGGGTAGCTCAGTGAGTTAAAGCTTCTGCCTTCAGCTCAGGTCATGATCTCAGGGTCCTGGGATAAAGCCCTGCATCTGGCTGTCTGCTCAGTGGGGAGCCTGCTTCCTCCTCTTTCTCTGCCTGCCTCTCTGCCTACTTGTGATCTCTGTCTGTCAAATAAATAAATTAAATCTTAAAAAAAAAAAAGAATTTCAGTTCATTAACCCCCTCCCCCCACTCTTTATTCATTAGTTCCCTTCTCTCATCAGTTCTTCCTTATCCAGTCCTAGCTGCCCCAATTCAAATTGCTGTCCTGCAGATTCCCTTATGCACCTCTTTGATCTCTCCCATCTGGCAAAGCCAGAGGGCTGGAGGAGCCCGACTGCCTGCCTGTTGGTTTCACTTGAGTGATAAACCCTGCAGCCTCATTTGCCTGGCAGCCTTCCCGTGTGCCTCTGTTCTCTTTCACCCACAGCACACCTCCTCTATTCTTTCAGATCTTACCCAGACTGGTGTCACTTGCCACCTTAGCTGTTTATCCTGGAATGGACAACTGTTGAGCATTGCTTCCTTTCAGGAACACTCTTCTCTGGCCTTTGGCCTACCACCCTTTCCTGCATTGCCTTTTCCCATTCTGGCTGACCCTTTTCAGTCTTCTGTGTTGGTCCTTCCACTTTTACCTGAGTGCTGGAAGAGGAGCACCTCAGGGTCTCTCATTTTTCTCACTTTGCGTTTTGGGTTTTAAATATGATCTATTTGAATAGTTCTCCCTTACTTATTTCTCTGGCATAGGTTTTCTCAGCCTTAGCACCTAGTAACATTTTATATAGGGTCCATTTTTGTCAGGGGGCTGTCTTGTACACTGTAGGGTGTATAGCAACAGCATCTCTGGCCTCTACCTACTAGATGCCAGTAGAACCCCCTCTATCCCACAAGTGGCAACCAAAACTATGTCACACATTGCAGAGTGTCTCCTGGGGTGTCAGAATCACCCCCAGGTGAAAACCATTTAGCCTGAAGCTCTTGTCTGAAGATCTAAGAATAACACCTTTCTGGCAGCTCCAGTGGAATGTCTCCTAGGCATCTCGTACTTAACATGACCAAAGTGGACTCTTGTTTTTTCTTTCTGGTACACTCTTCCTCCAGATTTCCTCATTTCATTTATGGCCTTGAAGACCATTGGAAATACTTGGCTTTTATTCTGAGTGAATTAGGGAGCTATCAGAGGGCTTGGGGCTAAGAAATGATAGATCACTGTTGAGAAGAGACTACCAATTATATATAAGGTTGAAGCAGGAAGACTTGCTAAGAAAATGCTGTGGTGGTGCAGGTAGAAAGATGGACCAGGGTGGTAATAGAGGAGATGGTAAGAAGTGGTATCTTTGGATTAAGTTTTCAATACGGATATCCCTGGGAAAAAGAGTGTACTATATTGTCATAAGATTTCATATTTTTTTTTTTCATAGTGTGATTTGTTTATCAGGTATTTGCTGAAAATTTGTAGGAAACATGTTTGGGTGGATCAGAGCAAGAACAGTGTAGCTAAAGCCCAGGAACTTCTAGGGATGTTACTTGAATGACTTCAGGCCAGAAAGGGTGGTAAAGTGAGAGTCCCCATAGGTGGAGTAAGGAGGACATCCAGTAAAGCCAGGTACACTTCACAGTCTTCCTGGGGCAGACCCCATCACTGTGAAACAAGTACCTAAGGCAGTCAGGAGAAGTCAGTACGGAAGTCAGGAGAGATACCTTGACTAGATATTGGAAGCAAGTCACCTTGGGCTATAAGCTAAAGCGAGGTAGCCATTGGCATATGGGGTGGACATTTTTGTTGTACAAGATTGCCTTATATGTAGTGGAATACTTCAGATCTCTGGTTTCTCACTGATAGCAATGTTTGCTCCCTCATTGTGACATCTAGAATGTGCCCTTTCCCCTCCAATTTCCAAACTCCCATGGGAGTCAGAGGTGCTCAATGGCAAACCGCTTGACCAAGCCCCTCCTTTCTAATTTTAAAAGTGCTTGCCATAACATCAAGTCAAAAGGCTATGGCATGCCAAGCCCTCAAAGAAAATGCTGGTTGTTTCTAGTTTTGGGGATGTAGAAGGTATAGAAATTAAATGTTGCCAGCAGTACTTCAAAATTAGCACTGGTTTTAAGGGAATTTGAATTAAAAGGAATGAAGAGTTTGTATACAAATGAATTCCCTAGCTGTATTTTGGCAAAGGGAGTGGGAGTAGGATAGAAGGAGGGAGATTAATGGCTATGTGTGAATGTTTTTGTACATCATGTCTTTATCAGGTCTAGATAGTATCAAGAGCTAAATATTTTAAAAATCACCCTTTAGAAAATTCAGTAGAAGATAGAATGTAGGTGCACCTGAGGGGCTTAGTTGTTTAAGCATCTGACTCTTGATTTTGGCTCAGGTCATTATCTCAGGGGCGTGAGCCTCACATGAGGCTCTGTGCACAGTGGGGAGTCAGCTTCTCTCTCTCTCCCTCTCCTGCTGCTGCTCCCCCCATGCTTGTTCTCTCTCTCTCTCTCTCTCTCTCTCTCTCAAATAAATAAATAAATCTTAAAAGAAGAAAATAGAATGTTACATTTATCAGATTTGGGATAACTCAGTAATTCAGTACAATAATTCAATATTGGAGCAATGAAAACCTCACTAAAGAATTGGTCAACAGTGTGAATATATAACATTTAAGACTTACTCACAATGGAAAAGTCATGTAACAGATTGGGGAAAATGCTCGTATCAAGTGTGACTAAGGGTTTATATCTGTAATACCTTAAGAGTTCTCTTAAACTTAATGAGGAAAAAAATATCAAGACTTAGTACATAAATGGACAGAGAATTTTAATGGATGAGTAATACAGTTAGTAATCAAAAAGTAGGAATATGTTCATCATCATAGGTAATCAAAGAAATGCATTTTAAATCTACCTTGAGTCACCCTTTCTATTCTCTTGAAAGTACTGGAAATCAAAACAACTTCCAGTTCTGGTGAGATATTAATGAAGTGGGCACCATTCATGTTTGTTTCTTGTGCTATACTCTCAGCCACTTCCTGTCTCTGAATGTGTGTGATTTTAGGTTCTTATGCCTTGTCCATATTACATTTCTCTCCCTCTTCCTTCTGACCTCGTGTTGACTTCTCATCCTTTGAGAGTGGCAGTCAGATGGGAGAGTCATCCCACCCCACTTAGCACTGCTAGTGAGCCATACTTGATTTGCATTTAGCACACCACTGCAGTGCAGGGTATATGGGTCAACGCCTGCCACTTAGGTAGGGGATCCTGAGGTTGGGGTGGTCAGCTATCTCAGGGCCTGGCACACAGCAGTTGTTCAATAAATTTAGAACTAAATTAATGAAATTTGATGAATGTTTTAATGAACTACAGATATGTCAAGATGATAAAATAATGTGGTCACCAAAAGTGTAATTATGAGTGTAATTTATGGCAGAATTTTATAATTGAATACAAAATGGTATGTTTAGTGTGATTTAACCACCTTTGAAAAGTAATATGCAAAGCTGAAATGTTAATGATTTTAAATTACAGATAATAATTTTCTTTGTTACATAAAGATAACTTTTTAATCTTTATGATAAAATATGTAATTTTTCAAGTAAACTGCCAGGATTATCTCTCTCTCTCCTATCAAAAGCTAAACTTTTCTTCTTGTCCAATTATCTGGTTTAACTATCAGGAAGAAGGGTAGACCTACCCAGGTTGTGGACTCACAAGGGTAGCTGCATCTATGTGACTGTGAATTAAGTCTCTAAGCATATTTAAACTTTTACTATACTTGGATTTATATAGCTTGAAAGGTATTTTTCTTTTTCATTTTATTTTCTAAATGGTTCCATCTTATAGATATATGGTACTTAGTATTTATAGTTTATAAAAGCATTCACGTTATCAGTGAGAAGTTCTACAGCTTTTGATGATGTCAGATATAAATGGTAATTGACTTCTTTTACATTTTTTGAGTATCTACCATCTGTCAGTGACTGAGATACAGAGTGCCTTCAGGGAAGTCCTTGTCTGGCAGGGAAGATAGGCAGCCGCGATCACGTGATGAACATATGGTGGGGAACAGGAGGAGGGGGAAAGCAGTTATTTACCAAGAAAATTGGCAGGATAAGATGACTTTTTTTTTTTTTTTTCCCCAGTGAGTTGATTCTTGAACAGGACTTTAGAAGATGAGCAAGATTTTTGCCAAAAGGAGAAAAAAAGGAAAACATGAACAGAAAGGGGGAGGTGTGGAAGTACATGATGTGTGCAGAAGCCACTGAAAGACTTTAGAGAGTGATTTGATATGATCATATTTGTATTTTGGAGAGAAAACTGAGGTCAGTATGGAGAATGAGTGTTTTGAGGAGACGAAAGACGAGTGGTTCTCAGTCTTCTGCTTTTTATTTTTGCATGCTTTCCCATATGTAAGCATCCCTAGATTTTGATTGCAACATAGGTAAGATGAGTTTTATATTATGCACAGTTCTGGTCAGCCAACCATATGGCTTTTCTTAAATTCATAGCTTTATAACAGAGTGTTTCTTATAAACTTCTGGGTGAGAACCAGTGGATTAGAGGAATGAGATCAACAAAGAGGTCATTGCAATGTTTCAGGCAAGAGGTGATGGGTTAAGTCAGGACAATAACAGAAATGGATGGGAAGGAATGTATATGATACGTTTTCCTGTGTAGACTCAGTTCTTGATGTGTGGGATAGGTAGGAAAAGGAATTAGAGATTAGTGTTTCTCAGATTTTAATATGTATATGAATTCCCCGGGGATTTTGTTAAAAGGTAAATTTTAATTTACCAGGTCTAGGGTGGGGTACAATGTTGTGTTTCTAAAAAGGTTCGAGGTGATGAACAACAAACACTGTTGGTCCATGGGCCAATCTTTAAATAACAAGAGTGAGAGCACTTGAGTATCACATTCTAGTATTCAGATGGTAATGTCATTATCTGAAATGGAGAACATAGGAGAAATATTAGAGTGAAGTCCTTATGGGACATTCAGGTATAAAATTATGGACACCTGGAAATTTGGATTTTTAAGGCAAGAGACAAATCAGACCTAGAGATACAAATTGGGGAATTAGCATTTCATCGATTGTAGTAAAAGCCATAAAAATGAATGAAATTACCTTAGTCTAGTACCCTCTAGTTTCATCCAGGTTGTTGTAAATGGAAAGATTTCATTCTTTTTGATGGCTAAGTAATATTCCATTGTGTATCTATACTACATCTTTATCTGTTCATCTGTTGATGGACTTAAACAAGTCATTCAAAGACAAATACCATATAATTTCACTCATATGCGGAATTTAAGAAACAAAACAGATGACAGGGAAAGGGAATGAAAAATAAAATAAGATGAAAACAGAGGGAGGCAAATCATAGGAGACTCTAACTTAAAAGAAATAAATTGAGGGTGGCTGGAGAAAAGATGGATGGGGAGATGGGGTAACTGGGTGATGGATGTTAAGGAGGGCACATGAAGTAATGAACACTGGGTGTTGTATGCAACTGATGAATCACTAAATTCTTCCTCTGAAACTAATAATATAATATATGGTAATTAAATTGAATAAAATATTTAAAAATTTAAAAAACCAAAACAAACACAAAAGTGAATGACATTACCTATAGGAAAGAGATAAAGATAATATTAGAATACATACTTCTGTTTGCTAAAATTTTAATGCTCTATTTAAGTTACTTTATGCAATGGGGAAGAAATTGGATAGGTAGCCTCCTCTCTGTGAACAAATTGTAGGTATAAATTCAAGAGTGAAGAAATCTTTGGAAAACTGCTTCATCTGTTGGTAGTGACCATAGATCAGGTTAAATATTCCATGGGTTAGGTTAAAAACAAATTGAAACACCTGGTTATGTAAATTCATTCAAACAAACAAATATGTATTAAACATCTTCAAAATACCAGCTACTCATCTATGTTTAAAAGAGTAGCAAGTAAGACGTATCCTCCAAATATGGAGGCTAAGCAAAGTAATTACAGTACAGTGGAAGAAATACTGTGGTGAGGGGTTCAGCATGGACAAGTGACTCAGTGTGGAGAGGAGGAACTGTCTTCTTGAGGAAGTATCATTTAAGCCCCAGAAGGCTGAGGGAGGGTGACCTGGAAGAGGTCGAGGAGGGTATGACAGCAGCGACTACAAGGAAAAAAGACCTTGCAGGTTGAAGGAGAGCAATTCAGAGAACATGCAGTGTGGAGAGTAATGATGAGGTTGGAGAGGTGAACGGAGTCCATGGCTAGGCCCACTCTCCTGGGACTTGGTAGAGGGCGGAGGGAGAAAATGGTGTATTTTCCAAAGGAAAAAGTATTATTCTGTCTGGGTGTAATTCAAACAATAGTCTTCTGTGTATAGTTTTATAAGGGTTTTATAAACTGGCCCAGTAATGGAATGACTTACAGTAGCATTGTTTCTATAGGAAAAATGTTTGGGGCTTCAAAAGCTCTTAAAATTCAACTTCCAATTTTGTTTTTCACCATTTGGGGACTGGTTGGATAGACATACAGTTCTATTGCTTTTTGTTATTTGTGCTCAAATTGTATTTTCTCTAGTGTTTATCTACATGGCCACAATGTTGATTTTCCACCCCTTGATATGAATCAAAGGTATCATTCCATAGATGCAGTTGAAATGTTTTCTTTCCTTGAACAGATTCAGAAAATATATGGAAATAAAAATAGAAATCTTTTTAATATATTTTTTGGTTTTCAGAGTTTCTTTCAAATTAAGGGTTCCCTCTGTAAACTATATTGTGGTGTATAGTGTTATATACCAAGAAAGTTTGAAAAATGAAACTGACCTGAAAATTGTTATAAACAGAAAGTAGATGATTTTGGTATGATTTCACTGTGGAAGTCAAATAGAATGCAGAAGCCAAACAATACAAGGACAAAATGCCTAGCTCTTAAAAATATTTTAATGGCCATGAGCTTATCACCATTATCTTCTTCATGACTATTGTTATCATTAGAAATACTAGATATTTTAAAGTAGAAAAGAGACGTTAAGGCAGTCCCTTTATAAAATAGATCTATATGAGCTTCATTTTGTCTAATAAATGAAACCTTAGTCTGAAACTCCCTCAAATTCCCATGTCTCCAGTAGGCAAAGTTAATTTCATTTACACCCATCTCAGTGAAAATGTCTTTCTGTATCAGAATGCCTTTCGGCTGGCAAGTAGTGGAAGACCCAACTAAAACTGAAAATAATAAGTAAATTTTATGATTTCATATAACTAGAAATTTGGAAGAAAGATGGTTTTATAGTTGGTTCATGTAGCAGCTCACTGCTGTCATTAAGCTCTCAGGATCTGTCTTTCCATTCTAACATCCTGCATGAGTTAGCTTTTGTCCTCAGACTTGTCCCTTGGTCTGAAGATGACAGACAGCTTTAGCTCCAAGATTATACCCAAGTACTCAAGATTGTAAGAAAGGAACGTGTTTCTTGTCTTGAGCAGCAACAGCTGCTATCATAAAATACTATAGACTGGGTAGCTTAAACAACAAATATTTATTTTGCACAGTTCTGGGGTTTGGGAAATCTGAGATAAAGTTGCCTGTTTCTGGCTTGAGGTCAACCACCTTTGTGCTGTTTCCTCACATGGCAAAGAGAGCGCTTTCTAGTCTCTTTCTCATTTTGTAAGAACACTTAATTTGGGGCTCCACCTTCATGAACTAATGTAACCTTAATTACCTCCCAAAAGCCCCACCTTTAAATACTATCACACTGCAGATTAGGGCTTCAACCTGTGCATTTTGCGGGATGGGAAGCACAAAAATGCAGACCATAGCATTTCTTTTATGTCTTTTTGTAGAGTCAAAAAAACTTAGCAGACTTCACTGCCTGAATCTGCATCATATAACCCATTTCTAAACCAATCCATGGCAGGGGGTATAGAAGTCCTGTGATTGGCTTAGATTAGTCAAGATTCATGGCCCTCCAACCCTCCCAGAGAAGAACTAAATCAGGATTCTGTTTTCCAGGAAGGAGAGTGGACTGGGAAGGCAGCCACTGGTGTCTGCCTTACCTCCCAAAGCCAGTTGCTCTGCATGGGCTGTGAATCATTTTCTTCCTTTTGGAGGACTTTTTTCTGTTAATTATTTTTTGTTTAATCACCTCTTCCTCTTCTCTTAAGGCTGTATTGTGCTCTCTCTTCTTATAGTGTATCCCTGAATTCTTCTGTGATTGGGATTCTGCTCCTTCTACTAATAACCTTTCCCTTCTGTCATCATCAGTGCCTACCCGATTGCTTGATTCTTTGCCGGTATTACCAGTAATGTTTGGCAAGACTAGTGGTTCTGCAGGTTTAGCAAACACCAGAATCATTTGGAGGGTGATTAAAAATACAGATTGCTGGGCTCCATCCGTAGAGTTTCTAATTCAGTAAATCTGAGCTGGGGCTTGTAGATTTGAGCTTATTTTTTGGGTACTATTGATTTTTACTGATTATTGCCTTCTTCCTTAGTTTCAAAATTCCCAAAATTACCTCTCAAACCTACCTTCTTGTTCTTCCTATATTCTGTTCTATTGATGAATACCAGTGTCCGTTTTCTCAAGTAAGGAACTGGAGCTCACCCTGGTTTTTTTTAATTCTTTCTTATCTCCATATACAGTCAATTCATGTTTCATATTCTAAATACCCCACAAATGCATAATTTTGTCACCATCTCTATTGCCTCTCCTTGAGTTTGAGCACTTACTTCTTTTCACTTACACTACTAGAATGGTCTCTGATGTGCTCGTCCTATATTCCATCTCAGATTTTCTCTTATTTATACTTCCTATTGTTGCAGACTGATTTTTTTTTTTTATGTAAATCTGATCACGTTATTCCTGAGCTCAGAATTCTTTGGGCTCCTGCATCTTCCAGATAAAATCCAGTCTTCTCGCATGCAAGCAAAGAGCTTCAGGGTAGAGTCTCTACCACTTGTCTAGTGCTCTTTTCTGCTCTCTTCTTTACTGTCTTTCAGTATTGAACTTGTCTCAATTCTGAGTTCTTTTGGGTTTTTGAGCCTTTGCTTGTTTTTTGAGCCTTTACTTGTTTTGAGTCTTTACTTGTTTGAGCCTTTACTTGTTTGAAACACTTCTCTTTCCTCCTTGACTGCTTCGGTAAGTCCTGCTTATCTTCTAAGACTTAGCTTAGGGATGCCTCTGCTATTGCCTCACTTCCCTGATACTTTTTCCTTTCTATTCCTGGGAACTAGGTGTTCCTTTTCTCTGCTACCATATAGGTATACAAATGGTACTCATTTGGCCCTTAATCATTGTTCAGTTCTGCTGGTTTATTGAGTGCTTGCTCTCTCTAGACTATAATTTCTTTAAGGACAAAGATTATACTTTTCACCTGTTTTCTAATGTAGCCCCTAACATGATAAGAAACGTTTGGAAAGTGACTGAAAGTTAAGGACCGTTTTTAGTGATAAAAACTGGCTGTAAAAATCAAATCTGAAGAATTTAGGACTGGGGAACAAATAGGGTGACAGAAATACCTTATACTTTCACTGGATTTGTTTAAGATTCTGGTAAAATTCACAGTTCTTACAGTTTTTGACTGAGTAGGGTTAGCGATTGTTGATAGATTATGGAAAAACACTTGAGTGCTATTCCCATTAGGTTGACTTTTTCCTTTCCTTGAGAGTTTGGATGAAATCTAGAAATAGGACTGCTGTTAAGAGTTCTTCAGCCCATTAAGAACTCTATCCAGGAAGATGAGCACAACTGATTCCAAAATTTTCTGATATATATATTTACATATATACACACACATATACATTATATACATACATGTATGTATATTTTATACATATATACACACACACACATATATATATATATATACACTCCCTATTTCATTGCTTTTTGAGAAACCTTTTTTTTTTTTAATTTTTTTTTTTGGTGTTCCAAGATTCATTGTTTCTGTACCACACCCAGTGCTCCATACAATACGTGAGCCTGGTGGTGAATATTAAGGAAGACTTTTTGAGAAATTTATGCAAACTTAAAAAGGGTTATATTTACTTATTTACTTAAATTATTATAAAGCTGCCATCTCTGTGATATATAAATTTTATTTTTAATATTTTAAAGGTTAGCTTATTTATCCATTTTTAAAAAAATACATATCTGCCAAAAATTTCATAGTGGTTGTATGCTCTAAGCCTGCATTGTCTGTGTGGTAGCCATCGACCACATGTGGCTATTTAAATTTGAATTAAAACTTGTTAGAATAAAATTTAATTCAGTTCCCAAATGATGGTAGCCACATTTCAGGTGCTCAATAATTGTATTGGACAAGACAGATATAGGATTAAAACAGTGAATTTGTATGCCATTTTCGACCAGATGAGCTTAACAGATACATATACAAAACATACATATTCAGGTGCACTGGAACACTCTCTAGGATAGAGCACATGTTAGGCCACAAAATTAGCCTCAAATTTAAGAAGACTGAATTCACATTGAGCACTTTTTTTTTCCAACCACAGAAGTATGAAATGAGAAATTACAAGAAGAAAACTGAGAAAAAAACCACAAATACATGGAAGCTGAACAGCATGTTACTAAACAATTAGTGGGTTAATGAAGAAATCAAAGACGAATTTAAAAAGTGCATGTAGACAAATGAAAATGGAAACACAACAGTACAAAATCTTTGGGACCTACCAAAAGCAGTTCTAAGAGGAAAGTTTGTAGTAATAAAGTCCTAGATAAATAAGCAAGGAAAATCTCTAATAAACAATCTAACTTTACACTTAAGGGGACTGAAAAAAACCAAAGCCCAAAATTAATAGAAGGAAGGAAATAAAGATCAGAACAGAAATAAATGAAATAGAGGTTAAAAAAGAAATAAACCCATGAAATCAAGAGCTGGTTCTTTGAAAAGATGAATAAAATTGATAAACCTTTAGCCAGATTCAACAAGAAAAAAAGAGAGGACTCAAATAAAATTAGAAATGAAAGAGGAGAAATAACTGACACCATATCAAGGTCATGACATCATGAAATAATAATAAAATATATATTATATATGTTATAATATATAATATACTATGTATTATATATTATATAAAGGATCGTAAGGACTACTATGAAAAATTATATGCCAAGAAGTTGGATAACATAGAAGAAATGGGTGAATTCCTAGAAACCTATAATTTTCCAAAACTGAATCAGAAGAAATAGAAAATTTGAACAGATTGATTACTAGTAATGAATTGGTAATCAAAAATGTACCAACAAACAAAAGTTCAGGACCAGGTGGATTCACAGGTGAGTTCTACCAAACATTTAACGAAAAGTTAATACTGATTCTTCCTAAACTATTTCAAGAAATAGAAGAAGAAGGAAAACTACCAAATTAATTTTATGAGGCCAGCCACTACCCTAATGCCAAAACTTGACAAAGACACTACAAAAAAAGAAAACTACAGGCCTGTAATCTCTGATAACCATAGATGCAAAAATCTTCAACAAAATATTAACAAACTATGTTCAGTAATATATTAAAAGGATCATTCACGATGATGATATAGGATTTATTCCTGGGATGCAGGGAGGGTTCAGTATCTGCAAATCATACAACATGATTCATCACATTAACAAGACAAAGGGTAAAAACCACATGATCATTTCAGTAGAGCATTTGACAACATTCAACATTCCTTCATGGTAAAAACCCCACAAAGAGAGGTTTAGAGGGGACATACCTCAATGTAATTAAGACTATATATGACAAACCCACAGCTAACTTTATCTCAGTTGCAAAAACTGAAAGGGTTTCCTGTAAGATCAGGAGTAAGACAAGGATGTCTGCATTCACCACTTCATTCAACATATACTGGATTCCTAGCTGCAGCAATCAGACAAGAAAAAGATGTAAAAGCCATCCAAATTAGTAAGGAGGAAGTAAAATGCACCAGTTGCAGATGACACGATACTATATATAGAAAGCCCTAAAAAATTATTAGAACTGATAAAAGAATTCAGTGAAGTTGCACAATACAAATTAACATACAAAAATCTGTTGCATTTCCATACACTAATAACAAACTAGCACAAAAAGATATTAAGGGAAAAAATCCAATTTAAAATTGCAGCAAAAATAATAAGATAACTAGGAATAAATTTAACCAAAGAGAGAAAAGACCTATATTCTGAAAACTGAAAACACTGATAAAAGAATTTGAAGATGACTCAGACAAATGGAAAGGTATACCATACTCTTGGATTGGAAGAATTGATATTGTTAAAATGTCTATATTACCCCAAACAATCTACAGATTTGATGCAGTTCCTATCAAAATACCAGCAATATTTTTCACAGAATAAGAACAAACAATTATAAAATCTCCATCTCTTATAATTACAAATTTTTTTCTTCATTATGTACTGCTGATATTTTGAGTGATTTTTTTTTTCAGATTCCTTAAGTACTAAGTAATACACCAGTAGTATATAATGGTAATTAAAACAGATTTACTCCCTGTCCTCAGGGAAATTATAGTGTAATGGAGGAGGCAAGACAGACAGTGAACACATCAATAAACTATATAATTACAAAAAAAAATCTAAAACTTGTGTAGAACTGCTAAAGACCTCAAATAGCCCAAAAAACAAAACAAAACAAAACAAAACAAAAAACTTAAGAAAAATTTTGTTTTTTTTTTTTAAACCAAGCTTATGATGAAGCTTTGTGTTTGGAAGTTAGAAGATGGTGGTTGTACATTATTTCACTTAGAAAATATAAAAACTCATTTTGTTTTGAAGCTAGGTGTTAAACTGGAATAGCTCTGATACCCCAGAGAATAGTTCCCTTGACATTCCTTTGTTGTTTAATTCTTTAGAACCTTAATTAATTTTTTTTAATCCTGAGAGATTAAACAGTAGACTTGTTAAGAAAACAAAAATGAAACTGAAACCAAAAAGTTTTTTTTTTTTTAAATCTTGAGCAAGAAGAACAAAGGTAGAAACATCAAAATCCCAGATTTCAGGGTACCTGCATGGCTCAGTCAGTTAAACCTCTGCCTTCAGCTCAGGTCATGATCTCAAGGTCCTGGGATCTTGCCCTATGTAATGCTCCCTGCCTGGCAGGGAATCTGCCTCTTCCTCTTCCTTTGCCCTGCTCCCCTGCTCATGCTCTCTCTGTCTCTTAAATAAATAAATAAATAAATAAAATCTTTTAAAAAAAGGAAAATACTAAGGAAAGGAAAATATATTTACAGTACTGTATTTATTTTAAAAAATCCACATTAAATGGACTTGTGCAGCTCAAACCACGTTGTTCAAGGACTAAGTGTCACTGGTTTTTTAAGAAATATAATCTGATGATCTCTCCTTTTTGACTGGGTTAGTATGTTTATGTTTAATATTATTGACATGATTGGATTTACATCTGCTCTTTTGCTTTTTGTTTTCTGTAGGCCTCATGCTTTTTAAAAAATTTCTCTTGAATTCTTTTAAATTTAAGTGAATTCTTTTGAATTAAGTGAATATTTTCCACTCTGATATTTTGAGTCCCTTAATCATTTTTAAATTATACAACTTGAGTTTTCTTAGTGTTTGCTCTAGGTTTTAAAATACGCATTTTAACTTAGAAGAATCTACTTCTCATTTTTACTTAAATTCAGCAAAATAAACTTTTCTCCTGTATAGCTCCATTTTTCTCTTTCCCCACTTTTTGCTACCATTATTATATGTATTATGTCTTTGTGTTGTAAAAACCCAACCATATATTGTTATAATTTTTATTTTATGTAATTTCATGTCTTTTATTATTTATTTATTTATTTATTTTCTTATTTGAGAGAGAGAGAGCACACAAGTGAGGAGAGGTGCACAGGGGGAGGAAAAGGGACAGGCACACTCCCAGCCGAGAATGGAACCTGCCAAACTGAGCTCGATTCCAGGATCCTGAGATCATGATCTGAGCAGAATTCAGATACTTAACTGACTGAGCCACCCAAGTGCCCCTAATCTTATGTCTTTCAAAGAAGCTGAGAGAAGAAAGGAGAACAAATACATATTTATAGAGTTGATTATATTAGCCTTTCTATTTTGCATTCTCCTCTTAGATTTCTGTGGATTTGAGTTTCCATTTGTTGTTATTTCCTTACCCCAATACAGCTTTCCTCTCATTTGCTTTATCTATGTTATTATTGCAAATATATAAAATTTATGGTATTAGGTCATCAGTACATTTGTATATGTATTGTTTTATTGAATTACTTTCTAAATCAGTTAAGAAAAAGGAATTAACTGAGTTTTCTTTTTTTATTTTTTTCTAAAGATTTTTATTTTTTTATTTATTTGACAGAGATCACAAGTAGGCAGAGAGGCAGGCAGAGAGAGAGGAAGGGAAACAAACTCCCCGCTGAGCAGAGAGCCCGATGCGGGGCTCGATCCTAGGACCCTGGGATCATGACTTCAGCTGAAGGCAGGGGCTTAACCCACTGAGCCACCCAGGTGCCCCTTAACTGAATTTTCTGTTTGATGTATCTCCTTACACCAGTAGAAAGCGGACATCATTTAAGTGTGAATTTCTTCTGTTAACAGAACCAGGAAAGTAACAGCTGTCCCTTAACTTTGATTGTATAAACAAGATAAATTTTAATTAGAATTGAGAGATAAATTTAAAGAATAGTCATTTGATCTAAATGAAAAGTCATGCTTTATAGAGTAATTCGTAAAACCTCTCCATCTGTTTTTCTTAAATTGGTCTTTGAGCTAGTCATAAGCAGTGGCAGCAGCATTCAGTACTTCCACCTCCATCTGAGACTGAAGGAGTTAATTATCTCTAGCTAGTCCTGTCTGAGTGAGCTTTTTTTTTTTTTCCCCCCCTGCCAATGGCTTTGAGTATTGTCTTTGAGAATGAGGTATCAGCTACAGCACATCAAAAGAGATGGGTTACTGCTCAGGGTCTTTCAGATTTAACCAGGTTAAATTGGTAGCTGGGTTCCCTGCACTGCATCTCATACTGCTTGACAAGATAATGGCAGAGCCTAAAAGTGAAAATTCAGGCTTATTAATACTGCTACCATTAACAACAACAAAAAAAGGGCACCAGAATAAGAAAAATACAAGAGAAATAATAAATTTAGTGGGACACTGTGACAACAGGCCTAAGCTGGTACTGTCTCAGGCAAACTGACACATGCGGACACTTAACTGGACATGTATTTTTTCAAAAGCCTCCTAACTCCAAACTCTGGATTACTATTGTTCCATCAAAAGGCTATGCCCTCAATATGATTCACTTGTTTGTGACTATTCAGTAATTTCTACCGCAATTATGTACATGGAAAAGAATGTGAAGAATTCTTCCTAGTCAGTTTCATTCATTTGGCATTTCTTTTTTTTTTTTTTTTGTAGAATATTTTCTGTACATCTCAAAACTTTTATTAAGTTTTGCATGCCTTCACTTTTAAACTAAAGACATGTAACAGATTTCCCAAATTATTCTCCCTTAAATTAGTTCCTTTGTTATCTTAAAAAAGAATACAGTAATTAAAAAATTTGGGAATGAAAGGAAGGCAGTTTCTTTATGTTTATTAAAAATGGGTTATTTGAATATGAGTATAATAATACTTTACATTCTATTACAGAATTAATTAAAAGGATTTACTGTATATCTATGGCTCTTTACCAGAACCTTGGGAGACAGGTAAGTGACAAGTATTTTTTGCAGAGATATCTCTGACACATTAAATAATTTGATCTCATAGCTTCCTGACAAAGTGACTTACCTCTTTTTCTCTTCAGTAAAACATTAGTAGAAATATATATTTATATGAGTCTTAATGGACCATTTCTCTAGGATCTGATAAGTCATATTTCCAGGGAGGGAAGGGTTATTTTCTGTCATATTTATAAGGAAGACATTTAATAAGACACACAAGTTTGGCACATTCCAGAACTTAAAGCACTATAAACAAATAAATTAAATAAATAAAATCAGTAAATGCTATGTGGTATCTGGATTATATCTTGCAACTGCAAAAAGCCATTAGTGGAAAAGCAGGTGAAATACAGATAAAATGTGCAGCTTAATTGGTATCAGTAAAACAAGATTAATTCCTTTGTCTTGCCAAAACCATGATTATGTAAGATGTTAAAATTGAGTGAGGGGTATACAGGAGCTCTATGGTATTCTTGCAACTTTTCTGTAAATCTAAAATTTAAATTTATAATAAATAATATTTATAAAAATATTTTAAATATATATATATTTATAAATAAATATATGTTATAAATAAATAAATATATTATAAATAAATATATATATTTATAAATAAATATATGATAAGTATAATAATCTAAAATTATTCCCAAATAAAAATTCACTTAAAACAGTTGATTTATTTGAAAATTATAGTTTAGAAGTAGCTTTTCTCTGTAATTGTTTGAAAAATCAAAATTGTTGCCTTTTATTTATTTTTTTTAAATTTTAAATTTTTTATTTTTTATAAACATATAATATATTTTTATCCCCAGGGGTACAGGTCTGTGAATCGTCAGGTTTACACGCTTCACAGCACTCACCAAAGCATATACCCTCCCCAATGTCCATAACCCCACCCCGCTTCTCCCAACCCCTCCTCCCCCCAGCAACCCTCTGTTTTGTGAGATTAAGAGTCACTTATGGTTTGTCTCCCTCCCAATCCCATCTTGTTTCATTGATTCTTCTCCTACCCACTTAAGCCCCCATGTTGCATCACCACTTCCTCATATCAGGCAGATCATATGATAGTTGTCTTTCTCCGCTTGACTTATTTCGCTAAGCATGATCGCTCTAGTTCCATCCACATTGTCGCAAATGGCAAGATTTCATTTCTTTTGATGGCTGCACAGTATTCCATTGTGTATATATACCACATCTTCTTGATCCATTCATCTGTTGATGGACATCTAGGTTCTTTCCATAGTTTGGCTATTGTGGATATTGCTGCTATAAACATTCGGGTGCATGTGCCCCTTCGGATCACTACGTTTGTGTCTTTAGGGTAAATACCCAGTAGTGCAATTGCTGGGTCATAGGGCAGTTCTATTTTCAACATTTTGAGGAACCTCCATGCTGTTTTCCAGAGTGGTTGCACCAGCTTGCATTCCCACCAAGCGGAGGAGGGTTCCCCTTTCTCCGCATCCTTGCCAGCATCTGTCATTTCCTGACTTGTTTATTTTAGCCATTCTGACTGGTGTGAGGTGATATCTCATTGTGGTTTTGATTTGTATTTCCCTGATGGCAAGTGATATGGAGCACTTTTTCATGTGTCTGTTGGCCATCTGGATGTCTTAAAATTGTTGCCTTTTAAAAAAATCCAGATTCTATTAATAAAGATGCAAGGAAATGTGTGACTATGGGTTTCATTTTTCAGTTTGTAGGAGGCATGGGATTTCAGTTTTTGGATATTGGCATGGTGTTTGTGGCCATCTCCTTATACCTGAGTATAGACTTGCTCTTTGATTCTATGCTTTTTGGTAGTTTAGTACAGCACTTTGTATTAACATAAGCACTTTCCCTATGCCCTGCTTTTTTCTTTTTCTTCTTTTTACTTTGATGTACTATTGGAGGCCAAAGGCCAGTGATGGGCCTTCATTTTGGAGTTGAGACTCTCTCAGTGTATGTTCAGTTACACCTCTGTGAGCTTCTAGGTCAAGTACAAGACACAGTTGACCTATTGTTAAGGAGTATGAATAAAGATGAACATAACTCTTAAATAGCCATTTCTGTAATTGAGCTAAAATAATTGATCGCTGTCAGATAATAGAAATTCTCAGTTTCAAAAATGAACTCTAACTGTATAACTCTTTTAAATTTCTATAAATATTAAAAGACTACAAGAATGGAACTCTGTAGTTTGCTGAAACTATTGCATAAGTTTTCATTAATAAAAGTAAAATAAAAAAAAAAAAAAAAAAAAAAAAAAAAGTAAAATAGCCATGCTGGTCTTATAAATGGTTTCCTGCTTCTGTTGCCAACTTTAATGATTTTAGTTAAACTTAAATTTCATAAAGGGAAATAGAAATATATTATACTTAAAGGATATAGACATTTAAAATAACAACAGACCTGAGTGGCTATTGTAGAATAATTATTAGGCTCCGAGATTTCTGTTTTGCTTGATGGTATTTATTCATCGATCTCATAGTGGAATTGACTTCTTTATTTCTTGGTCGTGTAACATAATTTCACCAGATCTTGGTAGGGAAGTTCAGAAAAATGGAAGACCGTTTTCTCAGGAGAAGTTTAAATTCCTTTGATCATGTAATAGTTCATATATAAACAAACAAAAACCCTCTTTTATCAATCCTCTGTACTGGAAAGCCTAAACGTGTTGTTTTTAGAGACATACTTTATCATTCAGCTGTCATTTTGTGGTCATCTAATGTATAAATGAGAATACCTAATAGGTATTGAACACTCTATGTACCAGGTACTTAGAGTGATCTCATTTAATCTTCACAAATACAAAAATAGTTTGAAATCCCCTTTATAGATGTAGCGGGGGAAGTAACTCATGTCTCCAGGCTAACCCTGAGGCTTTGGTGCAGAAAGAGCAGGTCCCCATGGTGTGCAGTACCTGCTGTTTGGCTCATAATGTTACCAGTGTCCAGGAAATCCTTAATCCATAGACACTTGGTAAACTTGAGAGAATTTTAATTCTTCTGGGGAAAAGGGTGTCTGATCACACTGGGTGACCTAGAGCAGATTGCCCTGGGGTGACTAGCCTGGAGTACAATCTCTTGTTCCCTGTTCCAGCCTTGATTTGGCTCATTCTGTGATTCCCTAACATGTCATTTGTTCTCTGTCACCTGATTAACTGCTAAACACTCACTCATTGTGTGCTTCATTGATCATAAGCCAAGAACTTTTGGCAGCTCTGGGGAACATGATCTCAGCGTGCTTCCTGGTCAGTGTTGGGCAACCAGGAGTTGTTAGTTGGGGTGAAAATTTGGATCCAGAAGCCAGGGCACACGCCAGAGGCCAGAGATGTGGTAATTGAGCAGCTGACATGTGAAATGCAGCTATCCAGACTCAGTCAATAGGGCAGGAGTTAGAAATAGAATAGGCACGTGACTTTGAAAGATTATGATTGGTAACTTTGAACTTTGTGCATATAAAATACAGTTAACATTTGAACAATGTGGCTTCAGGGGTTCTGGTCCATCCCACAGTCAAATCCACATATAACTTTTGACTCCCCTAAAACTTAACTACAAATAGCCTATTATTGACAGGAAGATTTTCTAATAATGTAAACAGTTGATTAACACATATTTTGTACACTATTATATACTATAGACTTAAAATAAGTTGGATAAAAAATGTTATTAAGACAATTATAAGAAAAATACATTTAGAGTATAGTATTGTATCCAAAAAATCCATGCAGTTCTTTTTTTTTTTTAAGATTTTATTTATGCATTTGACAGAGCACAAGCAGGAGGAGAGGAGGGAGAGGCAGAGGGAGAGGCAGAGGGAGAGGCAACCTCCCCTCAGAAAAGGAGGCTGATGTGGGATTCCATCCCAGGACCCTGAGTTCATGACCTGAACCCAAGGCAGACACTTAACCGACTGAGCCACCCAAGCATCCCAAAATCCGTGCAGTTCAAATCCGTGTTTTTCAAGGGTTAACTGTAATTCTGTTTTGCTGAGAGGATAAGAGTTATCAACTTATTCATCAAAGTGCTCACTACACCATGCAGAAATCTCCCCGTAACTTCTCCCTATTGGTTCTAGCCATATCTTTTTGCATAAAATACACCTAAAATTACATTCTCCTTTGCTATATTGTCTTCTCCATGGTCTCCAAAAGCTGACATTCTTCAGGGCTTAGCCCTTGGCTACCTTCTACATTTATTCCCTATGTGGTCTTATGTGACTCCTTGCTTTAAATGCCTCCTGTTCTCCCAGATTTATTTTTAATCTGTATCTCTCCTATGAGCTCCAGGCTCATATCTATGGCTGCCTATTCAACATTTATTTGAAAGTCTAATAAACATTTCAAACTTACCATGGCTGAAATAGAACTCTTGGACTCTCCTCCCCAAATGTGTTCCTGCCCTCCTTCTTCTTCAGCTCAGTAAATGGTCCACACAGTTGCTTAGGCCAAAAATTAGAGGCCATCTTGAGTTTTCTCTTTCCTTCTGAACCCATTTCCAGCCCATCAATAAGGATTATTATATATTCTCCTTTCAACATAATCCTTAAATACCCCTGTATTGCCGCTACCCACTACTTCCTGATATAATACAACCTATCATCATTACAAGTTACCTGGATGATAGCAACAGACTTGTAACTGACCTTCCTTATCTCCTCCTTGCACCTCTCCAGTCAGTTCTCCATACAGGAACAAAAGTGTTTTTTGAAAACTGTTTAACAGTTCCTGTCACTTTCCTATTCAGAACCCTTGAGTGACTACCCATCACACTCAGGATAAAACCCCAAGTCTTACCATGTTCTACCAGACCCTGTATGTTCTGCCTGCTGACTTTATCTCCTACCATTCTCTGTCTTGCTCACACTGCTCCAGCCACAGTTGCCCTTTTGCAATTCCTTAAATTCTCCAAGGCCCCTGGAATCAACTAAATCCCTCTTACTCTTACTCCTCATTCCAACCAGCTCAGACTCCAGTCTGATAGCAGCGGAGGTGGATTTAGAGAGAACAAATGTACATCCCCAAGGCTCTCTAGCGTATGTAGTAAGTGAGGTTACACTAGAAATTTTGCAACTTTATTATTCCAAGTTTCTGTCATTTGCATTGCTTTCAAGTGGAAGAGGACTTGGAGATTCAGAGCAACAGAAAGACATAGATAGAATCAGTGGGAGAAGTCACAGAATTTCTGCTTAGTGTAATGAGCACTATAATGAATAAGCTGGCAACAGTTACATTTACTTGCGGATAAACTGGGCTCCTTCACTGGACAGTGAGTTCTCCAGCACTGGCAGCGTATGTATCTTTGAGGCTGATCAGGTTGGGGCTCCACAAGTTGTGGAGGAAAAATGTGCTGGAGTGAAGGGTCAGAGAATTGATTTTTAGATCTAACTCAGATTATATAAGTTTTTAGAATCTTTTTTTTTTTTTTTCTTCAGGGCACTCTTTCCAAGTCTTCCTCAGATTTATTCTCCTGTATTTGTATTGGAATCTTTCACCAATAAAGGGTAAAAGTTTCCAATATTTGAAGAGAAAGAAGAGCTGCTTTTAGGGTTGACTCCAATGAGATTGCTCAAGTCCCCATCTAAAGGAAATTACTTTGAGAAGTTTTTCTTTCTTCCATTTTTTATTTAGATTTTATTTTGATTAATTTTTACAATCAAAATTAATTAAATTATTTATTAATTAATTAATAAGCAATACATACATACACAAATTCCCTGGTAGGTTTTACTTGTTAAACGAAAAGTTCACTGAATTGCAGAAGTAGAGAGAATAATATGTGGTAATGTCTTTTTTTTTTTTTTTTTTTGTGGAAATAGCCTTTTGATTAAAGTTTACTAGAAATGGAAAATTCACCTCATAGTTTCCCTTACATCAGAAGCCTTTGAGAATTAGTGATCATGTTTGAATGTTTCCTTGAGGGTGATGTAGCCATTCCCTTATCTTCTCTTACAAAGGCAGAAGTAGGATTTTGTAGTAGAGAACTTTGTTATAAGTGCTTTTAGTTAGACCTGGATAATGCTATTCATGCAAATCCAAGTTGCTTATAACCCCTGAACTGTGGAATTTGGAATCAGTGATATAAGAAAGAATAATTTTCAGGATCTCTGGATACTGAAGTACTTTATATTTGATTGCTTTTGGTAGCTAGGACCCAAATAATAGGATAGCACTAGAAGTTGCCTCCAGCCTGGCAGCTTCGTGTAGCACCAGGGCCTGCCCCAACCAGCATGGTGCTTGGCAGATCAATATGAAATCAGCAGTGTGATCAATATGAAATCAATATGAAATCAGCAGTATACGAATATACGGTTCTAAGGAAGGCCTGAACTCCTTACCCTGCTTTCACCTTGAATCTCCTCTTATTTCTCAATTTTTTCTGGGTTTCTGACTTTGCTGCCTCCTTTCCCATTATATCTATCTCTGTCTTTTAGGTTTGACTGCTCCTTCTTCATGATTACTATGTCGACTTTGCCCAAACAAAACTGCTCCTCTGATTCAAAACATTCAGTTCGGATTATCTCCTGTATTGATATTCCTGTCTTGACTCGAGCCAGGGATTCTCCTGGAGGAGAGAACTGATAGCAGTACCTCCTCAACTATAAAGGTAACATGAGCATTACATACGTGTCATGGTTCTTGACCACTTGCACCTGGCAATTAAGATTAATTTTTGTATCTGGCCTTAGCAGAAGACTGACATATCCACATTTCTTTTAAAACTAATAATGAAGTACTAAAGAAAGAAAAGGAAGAAGCAGTTCTTAAATGTAATGCACTTTTTTCTGTCAAACTCATCTACTTAGGACAGATCCAAGAATCAAGGATAAGAAGAAAGAGGCTTTTAAACTACATATAGATGATGTTTGAAAATTCAGACCTTAAAAATACATCAGGTTCACTTAGAGCCTCTTTATTTACTAATTTTTCCTCCTAATTGCAAACACATATGTTTTCTAAATGCTTTATCTGTCTTTACTTAACTTATCCTCATAGCAATCCTGTGAGGCTATTATAACCCCCATTTAACATCTGAGGAAACTGTCTTGGACAGGTTACATCATTGCCCATAGTTACATGGCTAGTTTTGTCAGAGCTGGGATTCAAGTTCATGTGTATAGCCACTTTTTATCTTGATCTGTGAATTTTCTTAACTCATAATTCTAGGAAGCCCAGTTAAGTGGTTTCTCAGACCAAGCAGCTTAGAAGTTTCAAATTTGAAAGAAAACATAATGACCTAGGATTCCCAATTTAATGTATTCCTTTTAATAAGATAATTACTCAAGAACATAAATACATGTACAGTGGATTTCTATGATAATGTTATCATAGAAAAATAGTTATTATGGCAGAATAATTGAAAATAATACAGAACTTCAATAATAGAAGAAATAGATAAACTAGGGCACTGCTTTTGAAACTTTAATGTATATATGAATCACATGGAGACCTTATTAAAATGAAATTTTGATTAAGTCTGGGGAGGACAAGATTTTACATTTCTAACAAGTTTCCAGAGAATGCTGATACTGATTTATGGACCCCACTCTGTGTAGCAAGGAATTTCAGTACCTTCCTATTATGTTTGTTAAGAACAGGCCTGGGACTAAAGAGAGGTAGGTGCCTCACTCATCTCTCCTTAGTTCCATCCCTGGATAAGGATCATGTTTTTAAAGACTATTCAATGACTCTTAGTTATTCTTATAACATAATGAGAGAAAATTCAAAAATGAAATTTGCACTATTACTCAATTTGACTTAAAAAAGATATAAACTGGGTTTATGACAGCCTAGCTTTGGAGGAAACATTTGCTTCCTGCCACCCACATGTCTGTCTTCAGTCTCCCCCCCAAATCTCATTTTTTCCCTCAGTAAACATGTAAAGTATTTAATGGTATAGTGGGGGCTTTAGTCAGGGCATCTTCCAAAACAAATAGTAAAGGGCAAATATTTTTAAGAAAAAGGGTAGAGAAATAAATACGTTTTTTATGCAGAATTACGGTTTAGAGTAGAGAATCCTACTTTTTAATATTTATTGATTTGCTGCTTTTTAAGCATAAGTTTACTGAGAAGCAAAATCTGTGCTTTTTCTGTATTCTAAACAATGTGTGTATGTGTGTGTGTGTGTGTGTGTGTTTATATAAATAAACACCCTTTACATTGCTGCCTCCTTTTTAGTAAGGTAGGCCAAGCAGGTTTTTAAAGGATGGTTTTCCTTTCAACCTTTAAAATTCAGTAACCTGAATCTAGAAATGAAGTGTCTTTCACTATGGAGCAGGGAAGGAAGTAAAAAGGAGGCAAGATAGGAAAGTCTGATATATTTAAAATCTCATTCTCCTGGAGAAGGGGATGTTCGGCACAGAAAGAATTCCTGAAATCTGCATAGGGGTGTTCTTGAGGATTTGGCTGAACATCACACTGTGCATTTAATTTGAAACCCCTAGAAGTTGGCAAGGATAACTTGTAAAGAATGAAAACTTATCAGTTCTTCCTGAGAATGAGCCCTAGAATAAAGGTTCCTCTACATAAGTTCTAAAAGGGCTTAAAACCAAGCCTCAAAAGAATCTTGTTAATCTGCAGGTAACTTTACTTTCTGGCAGTTTAACACTCTTTAAATTAATACAAAAAAATCTAGCACTCAGCAACATAAAATTCAAGTAAATTCTATCTAGTTAAGCCTTACTTGATAAACAAAGGAGCAAGAGAAAAGTCTCAGAACAAGGACACAATAAAAATAGATCCTCAAATGGCAGAGATGGTACAATTAGCAGACAAGTACAGTGAAGCAGCTATTGGAAATATGGCCCATATAAATAAACATAATGAGAATTTGAATATCTAGAGATTTAAAAATGCAGTAACTGGGTGGGATTAAGTGCAGATTAGATCCTTTGGGAGAAAAGGCCTGTGAACTTGAAAATGGCGAGAATTCATCCACAGGATAGAAAAAGGACTGAAAAAGATGAAAGTAATTTGGTGCCCTATAAGATAAATAACTATGAGTCTAACATAAGTGTAAGTGGAGTCTCAGAATTTTGGGGGGAGGGCAAGAGAGAAAAAAAATTTAAATAAATAATGGCTGAAATTACCCCAATTTGAAGTAAGCTCTAAACCCATAGGTCCAAAAAATTAAACAGACCCCAGGCAAGATACATACATCCCAAGGCGCAGCATAAGAAAATTGCTGAAAATCAGTGATAATGAAAAAATTTTAAAAGCTGTCAGAGGGGGAAAGAAATACATTGCATACAAAGGAATACAGTTAAGAATTTAGACAGCAGACTTAAAGGAAACTATTCAAACCAGAATGCAGTTTAATAGCATTTTTTAAGTGCTAAGAGATTGTCAACCTAGTATTCCATAGCTAACAAAAATATTTTAGGACGTTAAGGAGGAAAAAACATAAGAGAGGAAGAGCTTTTTTAGACAAAAATTAAGACAACTTATGGCCAGCAGACTTATGTTATAAGAAATATTAAAGGAATTTCTTTAAGCAAAGGGAAATGGTAGCAGATGGAAATTTGGACTAATCAAAGGAATAAAGATTCCTTAAAATGTCTCATATGTCAATAAACATAAAAATTTTTTTCTTTGTATTTTAGTTTTTTTTTTTTAAATGTAACCCTTTGAAGCAAAAAATAATAACAGTGTCTGTCTAGTGGAGTTATAACATGTAAAAGTTAAGTGTGTGACGACAATAGCTCAAAGAATTGGATGGGGAAAGGAATCATATTATTGTAATAGTCTTAGACATGAAGGTGTAATGTGTTTTGAAGGTAGAGAGCATCCCCTTAAAAGGTTGGAAAAACAGAGTTTTAACTAATAAGAAACCATTGGTGAATATGAAATGAACTCCTAGAAAAAAAAATCCAAAAGAAGATGAAAAAAAAAAAAAAAAGGGAAAAAGGAACAAAGAACAGAAGGGACAAATAGAAAACCTGCAACAAGATGGTAGAGCTATATACAACCATGTCAGTAATCACATTAAATGTAGATGATGTACTCTAATTAGAAGGCAAAGATAGTCAGATTGAATAAAAAAGGAAGAGTAAACTCTATGTTGTTCTCAAGAAACTCTTGAAATAAGTTAGAAAAAAGTTGGAAAAATATATACAATGTGAGTCCTAGGTAACAGAAAACTGGAGTGGCTATATTAATATCAGAGTGGGCTTCAGAACAAATGATGTTAATAAGGTTAAAAAAGGACACTTCATAATGATAAATAGATCAATATTTCAAGATGAAATAATAACTTTAAATGCAGCCAATATGCTACATTGTCAAAATACATGAAGCAGAAACCAATAGAGCTGAAAGAATACATTGAGAAATCTATTATAATTGGACATTTTAGCACTGATAAAAGTAATTGATGGGACAAGTACAAAGAATATCAGGAAAGATATAGATTTGTGTATAACAACACTAAACTAATGTAATTTGATTAGTATTTATGAAACATTTCACTCAAGAAGAGCAGAGTTTATATTCTTTTCAAGTGCATGTGGAACGTTCATCAACATAGACCACCACCTGCTAATATATAAAACAAGTCTCATTAACTTTAAAGTACTGGAAGTTATGCATAGTATGTCCCCTGACCCCAACAATTAAGTTAGAAATGAGTATCAGAAAGGTATCTGAAAAATCCTCAATATTTGTAATTACACCAAATGCTTCTAACACATTGGTTAAAAAAATAATAATAAAACAGGGAAATTAAAAGTTGTCTTGAAGTGAATCAGAATGAAAACACATAAAAATCCGTGAGGTTTAGCTGAAGCAGTGCTCAAATATTTAACTTTAAATACGTGTATTAGAAAAGAAGAAAGGGATAAAATAAGTGATCTAAATATCCACCTTAAGAAGCCAGAAAAAGAAGAGCAAATTAAAGCCAAAGTAAGTAGAAGGAAGGAACTAATCAACAAGAACAGAAATCGAAGAAATGATCAAGGAAACCAAAAGCAGGCTTTTTGAAAAGATGAATGAACCTGTAGGTAGTCTAATCAAGAAAAATAAAGAAGGAGGAAAACACATGTTAGTAAGTAAAATATCAGGATTGAAAGAAGGGATGTCATTACATATTCTACAGAAATTAATAGCATATAGAAGAAATATCATTTAGAAATAAGTTTGACAACAGTGATGAAACAGATAAATTCCTTGGAAGACACACATTACTGAAATTTGACTCTAGAAGAAATAAAATTAGGGTAGTACCATATCTTAAAGAAGTTATATCCTTAGTTAAAACCCTTTCCATACAAACAAAGCAAACCAGAAACAAAAACCGAAAGAATTCCAGTCCTATAACTGGATGTTATAATGTTGTAACTGATGAATTCCATCAAACATTTAAAGGAGAAATAATTCAGAAAATAGAGAAAGAAGGAACACATCCCAACTCATTTTAGGACATCAGCATTATGTTGATATCAATCAAGGTACAGATATTACAAGAAAACTATGAATAAATATCCTCATGAACATACAAGAAAAGTTTTTTAAAGATTAGTAAATTAAATCCAGCAGTATATAAAAACATGGGTTTTTCCTGGGTGTGCAAGCTTGGTTTAAATTTAGGATATCCCCCAGTGTAAGTAATCACTTTAACAGGAAAAATGGGAAAAAGCTATACAGTACTGTAAATAGTTGTAGAGAAAACAATGGACTAAATTCAAGAGCCATTCATAAAAGGAATCTCTTGAGAAACTAAAAACAGGAGGGAACTTTCTCAACTTGAGAAAAGACATCTACGTATAATCTCTAGCTAAAATCTCATTAATATCACAAGTTAGAATGCTTTCCCCCTAAGATAAGAAACAAGGCAAGTATGCCTACTCCCCTCCTTATGTCTGTCTAGCACTGTGATGGAGACCCCAGCCAGTGTCATAGGCAATAAAAAGAAAGAAATGGCATACAGATTGCCAAGGTATACATAAAACATCTTCATTTGCACGTGACATGGTCATGTATAGAGAAAATGCTGAGCAATCTCTCAAAAGCCACTAGAATTTGTAATTGAATTTTAGCAAGATTATAGGACACAAAGTAGATCTACAAAATCAGTTGTATGTGTATATACTAGCAATGAAAAATTGGAAATTGAGATTTTAAATCTGTATGGAAATACAAAGGACCTAGAAAAGTTAAAAAAAAAAGACTAACAAGAACAGAATTGGAAGTTTCAAAACTTCCTCTACTTTTTAAAAAATTTATTTATTTGAGAGAGAGAGAATCTCAAGCATATTCCCTGCTGAGTGCAGATCCTGATACAGGGCTCAATCCCATGACCCATGAGATCATGACCTTATCCAAAATCAAGAGTTGGATGCTCAACAGATCAAGCCACCCAGGTGCCTCAAGACTTTCTCTACATTTTAAAGCTTCCTCTTTAAAGCCACAGTGATCAAAGCAGTGTTGGTTTAAAGTAGACATGTTGGGATGCCTGGGTGGCTCAGTTGGTTCAGCAGCTGCCTTCGGCTCAGGTCATGATCCCAGCGTCCTGGGATCGAGTCCCACATCGGGCTCCTTGCTCAGCAGGGAGCCTGCTTCTCCCTCTGCCTCTGCTGCCATTCCGTCTGCCTGTGCTCGCTCTCTCCCTCTCTCTCTCTGACAAATAAATAAAATCTTTAAAAAAAAAAAAAGATAAAAAAAAAATAAATAAAGTAGACATGTTTATCAATGGGATAGAATAGAGAATCCAGAAACAAACCCACACTATATAGTCAATTGATTTTTGATAATTATGCCAAGGTAATTAAATGGAGAAAAGATAGTCTTTTCAACATGTACTAGAACACCTGGATATCCAAATTTTTTAAAAAAATTAACCTCAACTGTTATTCTTCATATATAAAAATATCTTGAAAAGAATCATGGATCTTAAACTGACTGAAACTGATTGAAACTGAAACTATAAAACTTTAAGAAAAAAATTACAGAAAATATTCGTGAAGTTGGGATAGGCAGAGATATCTTAGGACACAAAAAGCATGAATGATAAAAGAAAAATTGACAAATGGGACTCTATCAAAATTTAAAACTTCTATTCTTTGAAAGATATCATTAAGAAAATGGAAAGGTAGCTTTTAAACAGCGAGAACGTATGCACTATATATATATACATATATATATGTATATATATATATCTGACAAATGACTTGTGACCAGAATATATAAAGAACTTTTATAGCCCATTAATAATAAGGCAACCCAGTTAAAAAAATATGCACAAGAAAATAATGAATGGCTGGTGCAGCACAGGAAAAGAGATTCAATATCATTAAACCGCAGAAAAAAACCCAAATCAATACAATGAGATACCACTATGTATTTGTCATAATAGCTAAAATTAAAAATTAAAAAAGAGCACCTGTTAGCTGAGATGTAGACCAGTTGGACTTTTCATATATTTTGCCATGGGGAAAGTGAAATGATAAAACTATTTTAGAAAACACTTAGGTAGTACAAGGTAAATATTATTGCCATAAGATGCAACAATTTTACTCCTAAATATTTACTCCAAAGAAATGAAAGTCGGTTTACATACACACCTGCACATGAATGTTCATAGCAGCTTTATTCATAATAGCTGCAAGCTAGGACCATCAACTAGTGACTAGATAAACATACTGTGGTATATCCATGCAGTGGAACATTTCTTGGCAATAAAAGGGGCTAAAGAACACACAGCATGAATGACTCTCAGAAACATTATGCTGAGTTAAATAAGCCGGACACAAAAGAATCCAAATTCTATGATTCCATTTACTGCCTTGGATTACTACATCAGAAATGTTAGAAAAGGCAAATTTAATCATTAGTGATAATAAGCAGACAAGTTGTTGCCTGCAGCTGAGAGTTCAGTGTAATTGACTTGTATTGGGTATGAGAAAACTTTTGGCACGAGTGTGTTCTGATGGTGATTATAGGGACATATGGATATACATTTGTAAAATGCATTGAAATATGCATGAAAATGCACATATTTTCTGTATATAAACTGTAGTTTAATAATGTTTTATTTTTTTAAGATTATTTATTTATATGAGAGAGAGTGTGAGCAGGGAGAGGGACTAGAAGGGGAGGGAGAGGAGGGGGGAAGAATCCCAAGCAGACTCTGTGCTGAGTGCAGAGCCCTTTGCTGGCTTGATTTCATGACCCTGAGATCATGGCCTGAGCTGAAACCAAGAGTCAGATGCTTAACTGACTGAGCCACCCAGGCAGCCCTAGTAATGTTGTCTTAAAAAGCATTCCACAAATATTGAAAGTTATTTAACTAGCAAAAGATTAACTCTGTCTAATAGTAGAAGACCTCTGTATAAGACTGATACTGAGTCAACCTGAAAAGTCTGTTCAGGTTGTTTCTATACAATAGAAACAATAATACATGAATTAAATATCCTTAAGCAAGGAAAGAGAATAAATGAATTCTCGGTATACTTTCTAGCCTGTGATTTGATATTGGAATAGGACCCGAGCATCCTTCGATTTCACTGATGTACTTTTCTCTCTTCTTAAATTGATATTTGGTAGTGTCCTTGGCACTAAGATGAATCCAGCTAAAATGAAGTGATTACACAGAATTCATTCTGGGTTTTGTTTTATTATTCTTTTGCATTTTTCTAATCAGAATATGTACATAATAACTCCAGTGTCTCTTAGAATCTATTCTTCATTTTAGAAACAGGACCTCTAGATTTTACCTGAGCATATATATGGCCGTCCACCTAGACACTACATTGTTCTGCTTTTCTTGCAGCAGGGTATGACTTTGTGGCTAATAATAGTTAAAAGATGATTGTATAAGGTAAACCCCTTCAAAACAAGCCACATGTCCTAGACTTTCTCTTTTCCCTTTCTGCTTGGCTGGCATGTTATATCAGGTGTAGCAACCATCTTAGGTCCAGAGCTGGAGGTCCTGTAAAGGATAATAGAGCCAGTGTAGGTCCATGGTGATCTTGTACAGCATACCTTTCCATGTCACCCAATATTATAACATGAGAAAGAAGAATTTCTAACGAGCTACTGTATTTTTTTAATTTTTTTTCAAAGATTTATGTATTTTAGAGAGAAAGTGAGCACGAGCAGGAGGGGCAGTGGGAAAAGGAGAGAGATTCTCAAGCAGACTCTGCGCTGAGCACAGAGCCCCACACAAGGCTTGATTTCATGTGACCCTGAGATCACAACCTGAACCAAAACCAAGAGTTGGACACTTAACTGACTGTGCTACCCTAGGCGCCCCTGAATCTCTTTGTTATAGCAGAAAGTTTGTACACTAATTCAAAGGAAAGCATTTAAGAATTCTATTTTTCTCTGTGTACTTTTGGATATATCCAGTATATTTTAGGGGGCAGTCTCAATTAAAATAATTGTTTAAGAGAGTGTTTCTCAAAGTTTAAGTTACTTTTAAACTTTACGTACTAATTATTATTAAATTGATATACAGGTTTTCTTCAACTTACAGTGGGGCTATATCCTGATAAACCCATTGTACATTGAAAGTATCTTAAGTTGACAATGCATTTAGTACATCTAAGCTACCAAACATCATAGTTAGCTCAGCCTACCTTAAACATGTGTGACATTCATATTAGCCTTCTGGGCAAAATCCTCTAACATAAAGACTGTGTTATAATAAAATGTTGAATATCTCATGTAATAAATTGAATGCTCTATTGAAAGTGAAAAACAGAATGGTTGTATGTGTTTTAAGCCTATTGGTCATTTACCCTCATGATTGTGTGGCTGACTGGGAGCTGTGCCTGCTTGGCATCGTGAGAGTTCAGTGTTACTGTTACCAATTTTTCAGTGTTATGTTGTTATCCTGGGAAAAGTCAAAACTCAAAATTTGAGGTACAGTTTCAGCTAGAATTATTTATCTGTTACCAACTTTTCTATAATTTTTTTGTCTAGTCTGTCAGGCTTAAAGATATAAATCATTAATTTATTAATTTTTCCTTATATTTGTATCAGCTTTTGGTTTAGAATGTGTGTTAATGTATTAGTTGCTTTCAACATCTCAATTGATAATTATACTTTTGTCAGAATAATATGCTATGTGCTTTGTATTTTAGCTGACATGAATATTGCTACCTTAGTTTATATTTCCTTATATGTCTTTATACTTATTATATTTGCTCTTTCTTTGTCATGTCTTTTAGATATTTCCTAAAAGTAGAGTATAGCTAGATTTCATTTTTTAACCTAGTGAGAACCTTTTCTTTTAAGGATATTTTAAATCATTTATATTTATTGTCAGAATTGATCTAGTTGGTTTTACTTCATTGATCTTGTTTGAAGATTTCTGTTTTAAATTCTTTTTTGTTTCCATTGTATTTTGTACTTCTTGTTCTTTGATTTAAAGTTTATCTTCATTTAATTTGGTTCTTATTTTTTCAATTTTTGGGAATATCTCCAGTTATTTACTAGTCAGCTTGTTTCTGAGATGTCCCTGTCATTACCATGTAAGTAACACAGGGCATGCAGTCACATTCTCATTGATGTTAGTGTCGTGAGAGAAGCTGTCCTTTCAGTGCTTTGAGTCTCTAATAGACTGTTAGCCTATCTTGAACATTCCTTGTCATGAGAGGGTACCAGCTCCATTCCCTTTCTATAATAAGGAAGCTTGAATATGGAGCTTTCCCATTTTTTTCACATTATGCTTAAAGACTGTTTAGGGGAGTAGGGGCTTAGCACTCAGTCTTATCTTGGAAGCAGTGTGGAAGAAGAAGCCTGTGGCAGTTGCTAGGGGTAATATCTTTAAGAAAATAGTGATGTTGCAAAGTTATTTTTAGAGTTATTTTAATTATTTTCATTCATGTATACATATATATGAATGAATGACAAGACTTCCATTTTGTCATATATATAGATAGATAGATATCCATATCTATCTACCTATCTATCTATCTATCCATCTATCTATTTTTAAAGCAGGTAATTATGTGACTGGACTACCAAGATGTAGGGAGTGAAGTGAAGCTGAGAACCGCCTCTCCGGGATTGCGGGTTATAGTGAAGTCTCTTGCCAAGAGACTCATCTTAGTGTGGTATGTGGATGGCATAAGGGCTGAGGAGACAGGAAGGCCTTTTCCCCCCAGCTTTAGTTCTCTGTTTTTCTTTGTGACCATGGCAAAACACTCAGCTTTTCTGGGCCTCAGGCTACATCTATGAAATGAGGAAGATGACTCTCTGAGATCCTTTCTAACTTTAAAATTCCATGACTGGCCAGAACCCCAAGGATAGCAAAAAAGTTTCCATTTGACAGCAGTTTTATTTTTAATTTCATTAAGCAAAGAAATCAGCTTAATTTCATCTTGCAGAGTCAAGAGGATTAAATCACTTATCTGATTGCTTTGAGTGCAGAGAGTTAGAAGAAGGGATCATATATGACTTGTGTGTTTATGTTCTGACCTAATATTAGGTAAATGACACATGCTGTGCTGGAGATCCCAGTTATAACACGTGGAAGTAGTCTTCTCATAGAATGACTTAGAGGAATGTGAAATCACTCCTTTTCCCTGAGAAAATGTGGAAAGATATTTATCTAGACTCCCAGAAGGTGATTCTAGGATATGTGCTTGTCTTGAGATTGAGGGTGCTGGGACTTGGGCCCACTGGGTGATAATAGTCAGACATGAGACTAAAGGTCACACTGAAGGTCTTTCATTGATGAGCTGAAATCAAAAGTGGTCAAAAGGCCACTGAGTGGTCAAAAGGCCGCTGGCACTGAATTCATGTTTCACAACATCAGCGAGAGGATGCTTCCCAAGCTGGCTTTTTGTCATAAGCTAAGCTGGACATGGTCACAAGCAGGGTGGGCAGATAGAATTTTGAAATAATGAACATGTCACAATGGTAAGAGAGCGAGGAAACAGTGCTGACTGAATAAAATCTATACAGCAGTCAAAGGGTGATTCTTTTTTGAAGAAAGGCTTTGTTCTGGCTCGGTTCTGGAGGCTGAGCCACTGACAAAGGCTTCATCTGGGGCAGCATGGAAAAGATCATGCAAGCAGACATTAGTTGCTTCTCTTCTCTAGTCATCACTTTGCGGACTTTCATTTCTCTCTCTACCAAGAGCTTCTGGGGAAAAAGGAGAATTGTTTCATTTCAGAAAAGTGTTTTATTCTAGTAAATAAAGACATGTCATGAATAAAGCAAGTAAAATACAAATAAGTTAGAAGCTTGGATAAAAAATGCAAGCGATAGGCTTTTATGAAGCGCCGTTGTATGGTAGGCCCATCTAGGGATGTGGAGGTCAACATTCAGTGGTTTCTGTCCTTAAGAACCTAACTGGAGTAAGGCAGACGGATAAATGGTTAGTACATTTTTTTTTTGGTAGAGGAAGACCTTTGTTATTGGTAGTAACAACCAGAATTCTAGACTCTTCTGTGGGACACAGGATTCCTCTTCTCTTCAGCCTATACATAGAAGGGTACTGTATGTCATTATCATATAGAAGGTTATTCACCTTCTGCTGGACTACCTGGGTAAAGAGTTGCAAAACACAGCTTTTTCACAAAGGAATTAATGTCATGGCCATGGACTTTCAAGGTTAAATTGCTAAGACTATGTTTCATTGTTTTTGTAGAGCATCTGCTCTATGCAAGGCTCTGTGCTAGATGTTGAGACTACAAGGTTAGATAGAATCCCTGTTCTTAAGACGTTTATAGTCCAGAAGGAGATGAGTAAATGGATAAGTAGAGCCCAGGGTACATGGAGACATACAGGAAGGAATAAATCATTAGAATGCACAGAAGAGAATGATGCAGGGAACCTTCCATGTGTTCTAATAGAACTAAACAGTCTCAAAGAACCTATTTCTTTAATGGTTGTAGTGAGCTGTGCTAAAGGTTCTTTTTTTTTCTAAGAGCTATACATTTCTGATGTTAGGGATAATAATAACAGCCAAAAAAATTTCACAATGTTTTACTCTGTGTCAGGCACAGTTCTGGTGCTTTATGTATAACCAGTTAAGTAATCCTAACAGTCGTCCTATAAGGTAGGTATTAGTATTAACCTAGAAACTGAGGCACAGAGCACCTGAGTAACTTGACCGATGACAATTGTTATGAAGTAGATCTAGGCCTTGTTTCCAAAGCTGATGTTCTTAACTACTATGTGAAGTTAAGCTGTCTAAAATTAAGAGAGTTGACTACTGGGGGAACCATTGTACATTTTTGTAGGTCCAGCAGCTTAATATTAATGAGTCCACAGCTGAGCATCTAGGAGGAAAAAAAAATGTCAGTACATGTGCTGCTTATTTTCTAGAAATAAAGCTGTATATTATTATTATTATTATTGTTGTTGGAATTGCCCTGTGGCAGCTACAAATGATAACTAGAATACTTTATTTGAAATTATAGGAAAATACCTTTTGATCAAATACTGTTCCCCATTAATTTACAGAAAGGGGCTTTCTTGAATTTTGAATATATCTAAAGAGATTGCATAGCTTCCCACAATTCCTGAATCTCACAGCTCTTTGAGATGGGGATTTCCTATTAAGCCCAGTGTCTCCTGGACAAGGAAGAGGCTACTTTCTCTAGTGTTCATCTATTGAATTGTCGGTCTCTTTTTTACAGCAGTGGAGGCCTTTAATTTATAAGCTGGATTTGTAAATTGAAGGGCCCAGGCTGGCTGGGTCTGTGGTGCATGTGGGTTACCTCCGTGCCTAAACCACAGGAGGCCCACTATTTGCTGCACTGAGGGAGTTAATAAGAGCTTTTGTGACCCAGTTTGCCCACAGTTTATGGGCTCAAATCTAGATGATCTGAAAGAAAAAAGAATGGGATGAAAAAGTCAAAGTTATGGTTGTAAACTAGAAGGAAAGTTAGAATTTTAAAACCAGCACTGGTATGGCACAGAAAAGAATTACAAGTTAAGAAGAACCTAGAAAGAAAGATTTTTAATTAGAGCAGCAGTCAAGACATTTGAGATTGTTATGATGATTTTAAATAGGCAACCCTTTGGCTTTAAAAAGAATCAAGGACTTGACTTTCTGTCTGTAGTTTATTAAATGTAAACAGAAAATTTAAAGAGAAAAGGTAATCTTTTTATGTAAAACTGTTTTGATTTATGGCTTCCTGGACTTTGAAAGACTCCTTACATTGAGTTCTAAAACTTAATAAATATATTTTTTGTGCACCAGCTGGTATTTTTAATATACCAATTAGGAGTATCATTAGGAAGATTATTGAAAGCAGTATGTAATATAAAACTTAGATGATAATCCTAAAGAAAATGAGGTTTCAGACATCGTTTGGATACATTTCCTAAAAATAGAAGTAAGCTTTTCATGTACTACTGAAATCAACTATAGGAATGAAGATAAGATTTTATGTAAAGATATTTTCTATTTTGCTTTTTAAAAAATTAATTTTATTACCTATCAAAGTTCCCTTTGACCACCCCCCATCCTCCCAGAGGTCATCATTTTGTCATTCATTCATCCAAAAAGTTTTTTTGAATATTTATAGGCATATGTTTGTATACATAGAACGGATGTTTATGTTTTGCGTAGATTTTAAAAAAAACAACCCGCAGAATATATTGTTTGCTTGTTCATTTTAAATATGGCCTTCTGTCATGTTTTGTTTTTAGTTCTTCAGTTTTTTAATTCTTTTAATTCTTCAGTTTCTTAATTCTTCAATGTTACTAATTATAGCTGACATTTATTGAGTAGTTACTCTGTGCTAGATGAAATATTTAGCATTTTTCATATAATTTAGCTTAATAATCTTTATAATAAGCTTCAGAAGTGAGTAAAAATAGTTGGTTTTGTAGGAATACATTTTTACCTTCATTATACCTCACATTTACATTAAATTACTAATGCCAGTAGTTTATCAGTCTTTAATAAGGCTTCAGAAATAAACGTGAGGAATATTCTGTACAAGTTGGTAAGAAAATAACTTTTAGTTCTGTTAGTTTTGTTACTCTTGCACAGTCAGCCTTTCACTACCAAGTCCCCAGAGGGGGTGTTTTTGCTAAGCCAGAAGGAGGGAAATGTGAGGGGAACTCCTGCTCACCTTTTAGGAATGCAGAGGTAATTTTTGTCATATTTGACTCATTCTCAGTAAAGAACAGACAACCCCAGACATTCCTCACTAGTTAATGGTTTTAAAAGTCCTTGCCTGTGACGATATCCTTATTTTGGGGAAAGTTGTAGGTTACAAGACCTAAGTGACAGGAGGTTTGTTTTTGGAAGATGCTTCTTTCTGTGCCCTTAGTCATTCTGGTATGAGGAACAGAGAGAGGTTGCTGCAGTGGGAGCTTGGACAATTTTTTTTTTTTTTTTTAAATGGGAATTGGTAGAAAGGGAGTGATAGTGAGTGGATTGAAAGGGAAAAAAAGTTTGTGTTTATTATGTCTTCTCTGATTTTGGAGTTTGGAGGAAATTTTCAGAATTTCATGACAAAATAAAGCCTTTAATGAATGAGATAGCTTTTTAGAAAGATTTGAATCTCATCTCTGCTATTTAACTAGCTGGGTGATCTCGAAAAAGCCACTTTCTGCTGTTTGAATCAAATGATAATAACATCTGCTTTATAAAGTTGTAGGGTTGAAATTATATAAAATGTTTTATATATTGGGAAGTACTGTACAAATGTGCAAATATTAGGTGACAGTCTATTTTTATTATCATAACTCTTGTCAAGGCTGTCTACAGTTTGCCTCTTTTAACTATATTGCCTCTGTACTGAAGATTTAACCTCCTTGTTGCTTCTATCCTTTATTACTTGCAAGAGAGTACTATATTAGGGCTCTCTTATTTTACAGATAGAAGAAGCGGCCTTACTGCTGAATCATTTAACAAATATCGAAGGCCTAATATGTATCAGTCAGCATTTCTTTAGGCCCAGTTTAAGAACTGAAAAGATCATTGACAGTAACTCAAAAGAGGAGATATGCTGAAAGTCCCAGTAATCTTCATTTCATTGTCATTATACATTCATGTTCACAGACATTTTTGATCTTTTGTCTTCAAGATAAAAGTAAGCAAATATAAATTAACATCTGTGTATTTAAAAAAGTGTAATTCTGTTGTAGTGCAACATTGTTTGAAAAAAACAATCAAATTATCTTGCTGTGGTTTCTTTTTGGTTATAATACTTAAATTATTTTGAGATCCCAAAGAACATTCAGTGGGGATATGAAGTGTTTATGTTTATCAGAACAAGACTTGGGTGAATGGTGGTTAAGAAGTGCTAAGAGTAAGTTCTTGTTTCCAGATGGGGAGGTGGTTACACTGAGTTTCTATTTGGTGCCCTTCAGGGTCCTCATTTAATGGGGAACTGATCTTTGTGTGAAAGCCCCCTTAGTTGTGTGGTTTTTCATTCAGAATTTGTTTATTATTTTGCTCCCTGTCATCCCCCTAATGCTTCTCCTAACATAAAGGTTACCATAAACTCAGAGTCCATGGAAAGAACAAGCACCTTTAACTTATTGAAGAGTTATCAGATTGCCTCTCTGGGAGCCTTAAGAAATCAGTTGTTTAAGGCAACTAGGAAGTCTGCAGTTTAAATCTCATTTGCCATTTGACTGATGTGCATTTATTGTACAAAAACACTACTGGTATAGGCTGTTTCCTGAAGAAGATATGTGTACTTTGGAGGAGGCACTTTGCTGGAAGAAATAAAATCCTTTGATTTTATTATTCCTTTTCTGGATAGTTCTAAAAAGCTTTTGACTTTTACCTGTGGTTTGCTTTGTCATCTCTGTTTACTTTCATTTATTTCTTAACCTACTCTTTGTGGCAAGCCACCTCTATCTATCCCAAAGTTATACCAATGAAAAAAGTTAAACCTTATTTTAAAGTGATCTGTGAAATTCCATTCCATATTTTAAGCTTAGCCCATTGGAAATATCACTTTTTTCTTTATTTATTTTTCTGCCCAACCCATGCCCTCACTGTCTGAGGACCATGGATAGGGTTTGTTTGTTTGTTTGTTTGTTTTTAATTAATCTCTTTTAAACTAACCTGTCTATGGAAACTAAATATTTCCTCTTTTCTGAAAGGAAGGCAGTTGTGTAAGAATAGCTTGTTTTCTTGAGATCCCAAGCCAGGGGGCTCAAGAGGAGTCTAGGATCGCACGTTTGTTTTTCCAGATTAGAAACAAGAAATATTTAATTTGCCTTGACTCCACCTAAACTTTTTTTTAAATAGAATTCAAAATTAGTTGACTTCTCTGAGCTTCTGGTTTGAAATGCTGAAGAACTTCTACATAGAGCAGATAAAGGATGGAGTAAGAATTTCTGATTCGGTTGCGTATTATTTATTGTGGAAAGAATGTTTTCCCTACAGACTGACTAGGAACAAGATGTTTAAACATAAGCCAGGGTGGAGACCTATTTGTTTGGTCAGCTTCAGAGGAGCCACGTTTCCCTACTTGTGATGCGTCTGCCAACTATTCTGTACCCCTACCCCTGCCTGATTCTTCAAGTTTCTTTGGAATTTTTACTTAAGGCTCCGTTGGATAAGGCTGTGATACAGTGCATACGTGGCAATTAGAAAGGCTAAAGGCAGTTTTCTGGAGCAACATGATTTTAGTATGGCAGAAAGCTGGGCTGAGAGAGAGAGAGAGAGAGAGAGAGAGTGTGTGTGTGTGTGTGTGTGTGTGTTTATAAAATGGCTTCTTTCCTTTTTCCCAGTCCCCCTCTGCTGGTGGTCTGTGTATTCACATGGCTGGATGACTGCAGGAGTCCATTTATCACAGGCAGTAGGAGGGGGTGTGGAGATATGAAAGGGTTACTGTTCACATTTCCTGTGTAATTCCCTCTGATCTTACTGAGCTGTAATTTCTTTCTTGATGTTAAACATTCCCAGGCTCCTATAACCTTCTAGCCTGCTTGCTCTGGCCAAGTTTGTCCCAGGTGATCATGTAGGCGAACCTCCTGTTTTAAAAGGCTAGAAATCTCTCCTTCCTTCGTGAGATAGGCTACATGCTCATTCCTTTACAATCCCAGAAGAAATCCCTGTGATTTAACACAAGAACAGAGCATAACCTACTAGTTTTAAAAATCAAATTTAGTATCCAAGTATGTTGTCCAGTTAACTGTGTAGGTTTTAAAATCTCCTGATTCCTGGTTTAGTGAATTTCTAGTTAAATGAAAGCCCATCCATCTGTTAAAGATTGCATTCTTTCTTCTTAACACACTTGAAAAATGGGTTCTGATTCTAAAAGTAAAATTTGTCTCTACCATGTTACTTTCAGCTTGCTTAATTGCTAGATCATTTTAAGTTGCCTCAAATGCAAAGCTGCTTAACTGAAACTGCCACATTTCTGCTTCGGTTCTGTTCAGGTTGTAGTTGTGCATAGGGAGGCTACTGGTACTTGTAATTTTCTCCTTTTGCTCTGGTTTTAAAAGTATATAGCAGCTCATTTTTATTCCACAATTTTTTAAATATACATTTTCGTGGTTGCCAAAAGGTTTTCTATTTTTGCCTTTCCCCTTAAGTTTTAGAAGAAAATGCTGTGCTCCTGTGAAGCCTAAGACTATGTCAGCAGCTGCTGGTGAACTGGTAGGGGCAGGGGGTCCCTGGGCTAGCACTGCCCTCATTGTTAGGTAAGGAGTGTTTCTTTAGACAGGGCTCTGGGGTCAGTTTGCTTGTGTTGCTAATAGCACATGTCTTCATTCAACAACTTGGGAACCTTAGGGTTTGGGGACAGACTAGAAATGAAACAACATCTCTTGGAAGGAGCTTCTAGGATAATTTAAGCTTGCTGGTGTTTAGGCTGAAAAACTATTTGTATTGCTTAAAACAGTGAGATAAAATACTCTTTATGCATCTTAACCATGTGTAATACGGTTTTACACAGAGGTGGGTAGATGAATTTTTAGATTGATTGTGTTTGGATTTGCCTTAGAGAGCTTACAGGAAAGGTTGATATTTCTCATTCACCTTCAGTTCCCCTAAACAAAAAACAGAGCCTGCCACGCCATGGGCTTTCAATAATGGTTTTTTGAATGAGTGAATTAAACTGGCAGATTATGTCTGTGGATCCTTACTTGTTCTGTATATGCATTATTATGTGTATGTCTAATGTTTCTCTCACCCTTTTTGTTAGTCTCTAATGAAAGATCTTGTTCGAAGTCCTTTGTTATTAAACATTTAATTCTCTCAAAGCATTTTGTGCCCAAGTCCATAAAAGTGTTGTACTCCTGGCTGGTCTAACCACGCCACTGCTGTGTCATAGAAAACAATGAGATTTAGTTGTAAGTTACTTAAATTATAGATAGTCTGTTAACATCTCCTAAAACTGATAAACCTGTTCACTGTCCTCATAATGGAAAAACACTTACATTTTCTCCCAATGACTCTCTATTCCTAAGACCATCGTAAAGCACTGAATAGTAATGTCAGTCATCAACAAATACTTACTAAATAAATCTGAAGTCTTTTAGACATTTCAGTGAATAGAATACATACACTAGTCAAGTTGAACAGCAACTTATGGTACATTAAATATGGGGATGTGCTAAGTGAGCGGCCTGAATGAGACTCATGTAGCTTAGTGGAAGGAAATATCATTTTGACTTTAACTAGAGAGTGTGCGAGATTTCATAAAGGAAGTGTGAATTGGGTATTAGACAAATAGTTGGGTTTTAACTATAAAGGAATGAGGCTGTTTTACATTTATAAATACTGGTATTAGTTATCACACTTCCTGTTCCCAACAGCAATGAAGAAACAACAAAAACAAAAAAGCTGAAGTATATGATGGAGCCTTTTCTCCATTGGTGATCTATTTATTCCTTATTTTTTAGTGAAGTACAATTTCAGAATAGCTTCCACTAAGGACATACAACTCTGTTAGTTATCGTAAGGATCCACTTCAATAAAAAGTTTTCCCTAATTAAAATTTCAGTGGGAAGACAGGATATATATTGAAAAGTTATCATTCATGATTATACTTTGGTGTTAAAGGCTTCATCCAATCTCAGTGGCAAGTTTTTAAGAGATTTCACTGCTGATTTATACCTTGATTTGAAGTCTGATGTTTAAGGAGATAGATCCAAATTTACTGTTTTTTTGTTGCACAGATATAGGTAGCTATAGTAACTTTGTAAAAATACAACCTCTCTGCAATTTTTTATTAACCTCTTAAAGATTCTTCTACAATAAAGCAAATACTGTAATACTATCCCAAACAAATCAGTTTTGTGAAGCAAATTAAAGTATGGCTAGAATTTACATTGAAACCCTTTGATTGTATTTACTTGTTACTACTCACTATTAAAAGCAAACACTTTAGGGGCACCTGGGTGGCTCAGTGGATTAAAGCCTCTGCCTTTGGCTCAGGTCTTGATCCCAAGGTCCTGGGATCGAACTCCACATGGTGCTCTCTGCTCTGTGGGGAGCGAGCCTGCTTCCTCCTCTCTCTCTCTCTCTGCCTGCCTCTCTGCATACTTGTGATCTCTGTCTGTCAAATAAATAAATAAAATCTTAAAAAAAAAAAGAAAAGCAAATACTTTAATCCATTTAATTTTAGAGCCAAGCTTTTATCTCTAGTTTTATTCTTTTATTTCATAAACAAAGGAAAAACAATACAACAAAGAAATGAAATCAGTTTCTTTAACATAGTAAAGATAGAATTTTAAGACAGTTGCCTGACTTTACTGTTTAGTCTTTTGGCCTTAGCACATTTTTGTGACTGCATGCACATCTCTCCATATCCTTATTTGTTCACTTGGTGCTGCCAGTGTGGTGATGAATGGAAACTATAACCTATGGTTATTTCCCACATTGTATTTTTGCCTCAGTCTTTCAGGGCATCGCAAAGTGATCTATGATTAAAGAGTTTGGTGGTCAGCTAATTTTATGAAAGGTAGGAGCATCTCAGTGAATATTGATATTTCATTTAAGCCAGTATTTCCCAAATATATTTAACTTTGGAAATGCCCACTGCTTGCCTGCTTGCCTGCTTGCCTTCCTTTCTGCCCTTCTTCTTTCCTTTCTTTTAGCTTCCTTCTTTCCTTTTTTAAGAATATCTGTTAAAATCTCCTGTAGAACAAGTTTCAGGAATCATTACTATGAAGGTTATACACACAGACACAGACAGACACACATAGACATGACACATACACACGCAATTTAGGTCTGTTGCTTATGTCCATTTTTCTCTTAATCTCTACCTTTTCTAGAGCATAGGATGGGATATAGAAGGAAAAAGAATAATAATGCTTAGTCTTGCTAGCTATTCTGGTATTGTGTGAGTGGGAAAGAGGCTCCTTTATAAAACAAGATTTGAGATTGGTGTGAGGATTTCAAGAGTTCTTACTCTCTGCATTTTATATAGCTCTGAACAAACAGGAGTTGACCAAGCATAACAGAGGTTATTTCTGGGGAGAGGAGAAGGATGGATTGAAGATAAAATGGGGCTTACACTTCCTACTATACATATTTCTGTTTTATTTGAATTTTTTCCTTAGTGTAAATTTTTTTGGTAAAAATTATAAGTTTCTTAAAAATAAGGAGTGAAGTAAAAGACCTTACTAGTTGAGAGAAACTCTATAAAAATAATTTCTTACTCTAAGCTTTTGTAAGTAGTAGTCTCTGATGCTTTCAAACTCACTTTGTTTAAAAAAAATACCAAAAATCATAAGCCATTTTTTTTTTCCAGAAACAAGATTATATGAAGTAAGGTAAATCTGTTGGATGAAATTAATATACCTTTCCCTTCCTACCCCTGTTTCTTTCAATTGTTGCTATAATTCACTATACCATCATTCTCTATTTTTGTGCCAAGTTAGGGACTGTGTCTTGTCTTTGTATCTTTAGAGCTTAACTCTGCATCATGCCTAATAACTTAGTAAGCATTTGATTAGTGTGGATGTGAGTGTTTGTTACAGGAGACTTAATACCATAATTATTCCTAGGAAAATGCATTAGTGCTTGTAACTTTCAGATCTTTTTTTTTTTTTTTTTTAAGATTTTATTTATTTATTTATTTGACACAGGGAGAGAGATCACAAATAGGCAGAGAGGCAGACAGAGAGAGAGGGGGAAGCAGGCTCCCTGCTGAGCTTGGAGCCCAATGTGGGACTTGATCCCAGGACCCTAAGATCATGACCTCTGCTGAAGGCAGAGGCTTAACCCATTGAGCCACCCAGGTACCCCTCTTTCAGATCTTAAGAGGAGTATACTTTTTTAAAAACATCCTTAAAATATACTCTATTTTGTTTTTATATTATATCTGTCTTCCCTCAGAAAGAATTTAAGATAGTATTCATTAGTACACATAAAATAAAATAATGTCTTAAATAAATGAATAAAATAACAAAGTTGGAGGACTTTGTTACTTCCCAGATTAAAAATTCAATATCAGGTGACGGTAACCAAGACAGTATATCATTGGCATGATGATAAATTTGCAGATCAATAGAGTGGAATTGAGAGTCCAAGAATAAACCCTTACATTTTTGGTTCATTGATTTTTTTTTCTTTTTTATTTTTTTAAAAACTGCTAAAGACTATTCAATAAACAAAGGGTCATCTTTTAAACACATGGTTCTGAAAAAACTGGCATCCATATGTGAAAAAATGTACTTTCTCACAAAAACAATGGTACAAAAAATTAGCTCAAAATTAATTATGAACCTAAATGTAAGAGCTAAAACTATAAAAATCTGAAAGAAAGCATAGAAGAAACTTCATGACCTTGGATTGGGCAAAGAGTTAGTAGATATAACACCAAAAGCACGAGACATAGAGAAAAAAAGGGATAAATCTGACTTCATTAAAATTACAAACTTGCCTCAAAAGACACTGTTAAAAAACTGAGAAGACAAGCCACAGAGAAAATACTTGCAGATCATATCTGATCATACCAAGAACGGTTTCCAGAACATATAAAGAACTCCAACAGATGAATGATGAGAAGACAGACAACCCAGTTAAAAAATAAGCAAAAGAACTGAAAAGGCATTTCATAAAAAAAAAAGACTTAAATGACTAATAAGCACCTGAAAATGTGCTCATCGTCATTAGTTAGTAGGAAAACCCACATTAAAAAAAAAAAAAAAAAAAAAAAAAACACAGTAAGATACTACTCCATGCCCACTGGTAAGGCCTCTTGTCAAAAAAGACACATAATATCTCCTATCTAGGATGTGGGGAAATAGGAAGGCCCATACATTGTTGGTGAGAATATAGAATGGTATACCCACCTTGGAAGACAGTTTAACCATTTCTTTAAAAATTAACCAACATGGGGAGCCTGGGTGGCTCAGTTATTAAGGATCTGCCTTAGGCTCAGGGCATGGTCCCAGGATCCTGGGATCAAGCCCTTCATCAGGTTCCCTGCTCAGCAGGAAGCCTGCTTCTCCCTCTCTTACTCTCCCTGCTTGTGTTCCCTCTCTCTCTGTGTCTCTCTCTGTCAAATAAATAAATAAAATCTTTTAAATGAATAAATAAAATTAAATTAAAATAAAAATGAAACCAACCTAACATATGCATTAGTCAGGTTTCCAGAGAAATACTCAATAGGATTTGTCTATGTATAGAGAGAGATTTATTTTAAGGAATTAGTTCATGTAACTGTGGAGGTTTGGTGGGTCCAAAATGTGATAGGGGAGCTTGACAGGCTGAGGACTCAACAAATAATTGCAGTTTGAGTTCAAAGCTAGTCTGCTGGAAAACTAGGAAGAGCTGATGTTGCAGATGAAGTGTGAAGGCAGTCTTCTGGGGAATTTCCTCTCCATTTGAGAGGTTAGCCTTTTGTTCTATTCAGGCCTCCCACTAATTGGATGAGACCCACCTACAAAATGGAGGCCAATCTGCTTTACTCAAAGTCTACCAATTTAAATGTAAATTTCATGCAAAAACACTCTTCAGTATAATGTTTGACCAAATATCTGGGCATTGTGCCCAATCAGGTTGACACGTAAAATTAACTATCATACCATAAAACCCAGCAATTTTACTTCTCAGAATCTACCCAAGACAAATGAAAACATATCTACCCAAAGACTTGTTTGCAATTGTTCATAGTACCTTTTTTCATCATAGACAAAAATGAGAAACAATTCAAATGTCCAACTAATAAATGGATAAACAAAACATGGTATGTCCATATATTAGAATACTCTTCAGTAACTGATAAATGAAAATACTGATATATGCTATAATATGGATGAACCTCAAAAATATTATGCTAAGTGAAAGATGCCAAATTCAAAAGAATGAAATATCTTTTTCTCTTAAAGCTTCCTTCAGTAAAGTCTAGTGGCTTAACATCAAAGGCACTTCACTGAATACTGGGTGAATGGTAATGCCGGGTGAATAAGAAGGAGAGTAGTAAAAGGACAAAGCCAAGAATGCTGCTCTTTGGTGATATGTCTTAGTCCAGACATGCGGTTTTAGAAAAATGAATGGGTGTACCAATAGATATGCAGCAGTTCCGCAGAAACTTTTTTGTAAGAACTGAGTAATGGTTAAGTTTAGCATTTTACTCCCTGGCAAGTATCTAAAATGTAGTAATTCTCAGTTACGGATTAGATATGGAGCCATTTGCTTTAATAGCTAGATTGAGAGTACGGTTGGCATCCTCTGGGGATGCTGGGGAGCCTGAGGAGGAAAAGTATCAGAATAGACTGTCTACTGTATATAAATAGGGGTAACCTGGAGAAATATGTGCTGATGGGTTATGATTCTCCCTGAGAAATCATTCTGGCTGTTCTCCAGTGTTTAGACCAAGGGATCATTCAGGCTCTGAAGATAGTATAACATGGCCATAGACACTAAACTTGGAATAGTGTGGTGTCCATTATAAATTTTCAAAACTGATACATAGGTGTTGTAAAGCATTTCTAACAATTCAATTCATATATGAAGTATAGACTATATAGAATAAAAAATTAGACTTCTTTCTTTTCTCTATTCCCTTATTTTCCTGTTAATATATATTTAAATTAGTTTTTAGCTGTAATAAGGCTGTAGTAAACATACTGGCATAGGGCACTCCTCCATTTAAGTAAAGATTTGAGTGCACACATACATACTTACACAATTACATATACATACATGCATGTATATGTGTCTGTGTGGGTGTGTGTATATATTATCACTTTAGTAACAGCTATTACTTGTTCTGTATTTCATAATTTATTTTAATATAGCAGTATTTCTTCATTTTATATTTTAAAATCACTGCTTTAGACCACTACCAGTATTTGATTTTATATTTGTAATTCTGGTCTTGCTCTAATCATGAGAAAGTATCTAAATAACCATTTGTTAAATTAACTAATGGATAACCTGAGCATGAATCTTTTGGCTTGATTATATATGTACAATAGTTTATTTAGTAAGAAGAAAATGTTAATTGCAATAACTTAGTTGAAGTTTATGTTTAGAAAATTGTTTATTTTATAATATTCCAGAAAATGTTGGCTTTTTTTTTTTATCTTCAAAGAATAATTTCACCTTGTAATTATCTTTGTACATTACTTCTGAATAATATCTAAGTTTAGGCTTTTGCTTCCAGTTGGGTTCTAGAAGGTGGTGACAGGACATTGTGGCCCCTGTAACAACTTAAATAAATTACAAAAGTCATTGTTGTGATGATCTGTTATTACATAATAACTTGCCCCAATACTTAGTGATTTAAAACAATAATTGTTTTATATAGCTTATGATTCTGTGGATTGGCAGTTAAGGTCGATCTTAGCTGGGTGATTTTTCTGTTCCATGTTGCATTGAATGAGATCACTATATAGTATTTAGCTCATGGGTGAATTGCTTTAGAGGGTCTAAGATATCTTTATGCATGGATATGGTACCTGGGCAGAGGTGGAATTCTGGCTTTACCTGATCTTTCTAAAAGCATGGTAGTCTTAGAATGGTCAGACTTCCAACATTTGAGACATTTTATACCAGAAGTAAACTGATTAGATTGAAGAGATCGTTTCCTCACTCTACTTGTCTAATAATGGAAAAGATGGGTCCTATATGGGAAAAAATATCCACTGCAGTTTTATGTTTGTCACATTCACAGTATTAAGAATACACTAAAAAGTTATATAAGATATAAAAAGGAAAAATCAATCCAAGGAAGAAGTAAAAGTATACTTAGATACATCAATGACACTCTAAGTAGGAGTTAATCAGACAAGGATTTTATCAGTTATAAATATATTAAAGGAAATAAAGGAAGTGGTTAAATATGGAGGAAAAGACAAAGAACAATAACAGAAAGTTGAGATATATAAAAAAATACTCTAGAGCTAAAAAATACAATATCTGAAATTAAGATTTGATTTTAATAGTAAAGTAGACACAGCAAAAAATAAACTAGAATTAGTAATCTCAAAGAGAGTTCAGTGGGAAAATGTACAAGCTGAATCACAGGGAAAAAAAGAATGTAAAGAACAATATAGGATAAGAGATATATGGACTGTCATTTCATTTAATATACATATAATTGGAGTCATAGGAGATGCAAAGAAGCAAAAACAATACTTGAAAGGATAATAACCAAAGATTTTCCAAGCTGATGAAAGATAGCAATCTACAGAGTCAAGCAATACAGAAATCTTTTGGACCTCAGGCAAGATTAATATAAAGAAAACCACACGTAGATACAACATAATGAAACTTGAAGAAACCAGATTGAAAATCTTAAAATAACCCAAGGGAAGAAACCACAGTAACTTCAAAAGAGCAATGATAAGATTTATGGCAAACTGTTCTATAGAAATTTTTTAAATTAGAACACAGTGGAATGACATCTTTAATTTTAAGCACAGAAAGGAAAAATATTGCCAAAAAAACTTCATGTCCAGTAAAAGTATTTTTTAAATGAAGGCAAAATAAAGATATTTTTAGACAAAAGATGGGAGACTTTATTACAGGTAGCACCAGAGTACAATAATGCTAAAGGAAGGTATTCAGTCTGAAGAAAAATGATCCCAGTTGGGACCATAGAACTTTGGAAAAAATGAAAAGCATAAATATGTGAGTAAATAGAAAATATTTTTGCCTATTTAAAGCAATAACAGTATCTTTCAGGCTTAAAACATATGTAGAAATAAAATAAAACAATAGAACAAAGGGCAGAAAAGTGTAAATGGAGTAAAACCAATATTTTTGTCTTGTATATGAAGTGGTTAAAAGGTAGTAACTCAAGGAAGTATTTGTAATGTCTAGGATAATTGCTTTAACAAAGTACAAAGGTATTTGAACAAAAAGCTAACAGAAACAATCCTAAAATCTATATAGTACCACAAAGGCCCAGAAGAATGAAAGCAGCCTTGAAAAAGAAAAGCAAAGCTGAAGGTATCACAATTCCAGAATTCAAGTTAGATTACAAAGGTGTTGTTATCAAAACAGTATGGTAATGGCACAAAAATAAACACATAGATAAATGGAACAGAATAGAAAACCCAGAAATAAACCCACAACTATATGGTCAGTCTTTAACAAAGCAGGAAAGAATATCCAGTGGGAAAAAAATAATTTCTTCAACAAATTATATTCAGAAAACTGGTCAGCAAAAGAATGAAACTGGACCATTTTCTTACACCACACACACAAAAAATTCAAAATAGGTGAAAGAACTAAAAGTGAGACCTGAAACTATAAAGTCCTAGAAGAGAGCATAGGCAGTGATGTCTCCATTGACCGTGGAACATTTCTCATATATGTCTCCTAAATCAGGGGAAATAAAAACAAAAAAATTAACTATTGGGACTATGTCAAAATAAAAATCTTCTGCACAGTGAAGGAAACAATCAATTAAACTAAAAGGCAACCCACTGAATGGGAAGAGGTATTCACAAATGTCATAACTGATGGAGAGTTAGTATCCAAAATATATAAAGGACTTAATACAACTCAACACCGAAAAAACAAGTAATACAGTTAAAGAATGGGCAGAAGACAAGAACAGACATTTCTCCAAGGAAGATATCCAAAAGAAACTTGAAAACATGCTCAACATAACTCATTATCAAATGTATATCAGAACTACTTTGAGATATCAACTCACACTGGCCCTATTGACTAAAATCAAAAACAAAAAATAACATATGTTGGCAATAATATATAGAAAAAGGAACCCTTGTGCACTGTTGGTGAGAAAGCAAACTGGTGCAGCCACTGCAGAAAACTATATTGTATACCTGAATCTAATACAACACTATATGTTAACTATATTGGAATTTTTAAAAAGCTAACAGGAAATAAAATGCAATAATAACCATTTATTAATTAAAAGAAAAGAAATTAAAAGAAAAGATTAGATGGAATGAATTGAAACAAGTTCTACACTAAACTCACTTTCCATATAATTTCCTTCAGATTGATTTCCATTTATTCAGTTTACATACCTTTTGTTGGAGTTTGAGTAGGCCAATTAAATACACCATCTATTCCTTCTTCCAATTTCTGAACCCTTTGAGAAGTAGACATCGCTCAGAATAAAAAATACCAACTTTATTTTGGAGAAACTGGATAAAAGAGTGTGCTTAGGTCTCTGTGGAGTCTTCCTGCATATTCAAATTGGATTGACTTGACTTGCCCTGTTGAGTTTGCTATACGAATGAGAAGAGAATATATATAGTTTTGGGCTTGCAATGTCTAAGAGGGAGTGAGAGATTGGTGACATATGTGGCCCATCTTTTACCCTATCTCACCAAACAGATAAAGCAGAAAGAGAACGAGTGGTGTTTTGTCACCTGTCATCCTGGGCGAAGCCCTACTCTTAATCATGTTCTTTTTTCCAAGGAGTCAGACCTGTCTTATTCTCATGGAACCCACAGTTCCACTACTGGCCTACTTCCAGTTCTTCATGTCATCTGGACCCTCTGCTCTATTTTGAAAAAGTTTTATAACTTTGATCTTTCCCTAGAACTCTTCTTCCCCGTCCTCCTTAGAAATTTAAACTTGGCTTTTATGGACAGTCCCCCATTTGTTTTGTGGGTTTTTTGTTTGTTTGTTTGTTTTTTGGGGTTTTTTGAAGAAAATGTATTGAATTTTTCTAATTCTAGATATTTAATGTACAGTGTTAAATTAATTCCAGGTGTACAATATGATCCAGCACTTCCATACATTATTCAGTATTCATCAAGATATTTCTGCTCTTAATCCACTTTATCTATTTCACCTCTCATTGCTCCACCCACCTCCCATCTCGTAACTGTCTGTTTGTTCTCTGTATTTTAGAGTCTGGTTTCTTGGTTTTTTGTTTTTATTTGCTTGTCTCATTTTTCCTTCTGTTTTCCTTTCCTTTCCTTTCCTTTCCCTTCCGTTCCCTTTCCTTTCCCTTTCTCTTCCCTTTCCCTTTCCCTCCCTTTCCCTTTCTTTTCCTTCCCCTCTCCATTTCCCTTTTCTCCACACCCAGCATGCAGCCCAACACTGGGCTTGAACTTACAACCCTGAGATCAAGACTTGAGCAGAGACCAAGAGTCAGATACTTAAATAACTGACCCACCCAGGCACTCCAACTTGTCTCCTTTTTTCTGTTTGTTTTGTTTTTAAATTCCACCTGTGAGTGAAATCATGTGGTATTTTTCTTTTTCTCATTGGCTTATTTCACTTAGCAATAACTCCTAGATCCATCCAATGGCAACATTTAATTTTTTATGCCTGAGTAATATTCCTGTGTGTGTGTGAGTGTGTGTAGTACATCATCTTTATCCAGTCACCTATCGATAGATCTAAATTTATTTTTAAAAATTTTTTAAGATTTTATTTATTTATGAAAGAGAGTGAGAAAGCGAGCATGAGTGGGGTGAGGGGCAGAGGGAGAGGGAGAAGCAGATTCCCTGATGAGCAGGGAGCCCAACATGGGGCTTGATTGTAGGACCCTGGAATCTCTACCTGAGCTGAAGGCAGATGCTTAACTGACTGAGTGACTCAGGTACCCCTCAATAGATCTAATTTTAGATTTAAAGGACAGTTGATGTGTTCCTTTGCTGTCCACTGTCAATTCAGTCATTAGTGTGCCACCTTTGTGCATCAGTTCCTTCTCTCTTAACACTGCCACCTCCCCTTTCTAAGTCTTGGTATTGGTTCATTTAGAGGACATTGCTCCAACTTCCTCAATTATGTCAGCATCAGACCCGGAACTGTCCTCTCCACCGCACACTATGTGATTTATAATCTCTTCTTAATTCATGTTTTTGAATTTCTGATACTCAGAACTCATTATTTTTTAACTTGCTCATCTCTGTCAACCAGAAGCTTTCATAGATCTCAAATACTGAAAGCCCTCTCTTTTCCTTACTCCTCTGGCAATTTTTTTTTTCTCTCTTAAATTCTTAAATTCTAATATTCCTTCATTCATATACTGTCTCTGTTTTTATCCTTCTTCCCCTCCCTCTTTGAACCTCTCTATGTTAATAGATGGTCTTGCCATTGGATCTTAACTACCTCAACTTTACCTCCTTATATACGACAGTTTTTCTTTATATTTATCACCCATCCTTTCCTTCATTTCTAATCATAGGGAAGAAACTGTCTTCTCTCTTTAACAAGGCTAACTCTACCAGAGTTTTATTCCCTTTTTCTCTTGTATTTGCCACTCTTCTTCTCCATGTCCTCCTTCTACTAACATTAAAAATGGAAAACAAAGCAGTAACAACAGCAAAAATCCTTGTTTTTTAAAGACTTTATTTATTTATTTAACAGAGAGAGAGAGAGAGAGAGAGAGATCACAAATAGGCAGAGAGAGAAGAGGAAGCAGGCTCCCTGCTGAGCATAGAGCCCGATGTGGGGCTAGATTTCCGGACCCTGGGGTCATGACCTGAACCGAAGGCAGAGGCTTAATCCACTGAGCCACACAAGTGCCCCAGCAAACATCCTTGTTAAAGATTCACCTTCACTTTTAAACTATGCCAGCCTTCTTAAAAGAATAAAATTTGCTAGTTAATGTCACTTGTCCTTACTGGAAGTTTTTGCTTTCTTCTATTGACTTCCTGAAATTTCTTTCTAAGGTCATCAGTGACTGTTAAGTGCTTAATTTTCCTTCTGCCCTTAAAAGGTAGGACAGGGCTCTCCCTCCTTTTTCTTTTCTTCCTTGACTTCACTGATGGACATCCATCTTTTGTGGAAACCCCCTTCTCAAATAAATACACCTTTTAGGGGATAGGCAGTCTGTTTTATTGACTTGCTGTAGCAGGAGAGACCACACAGATCATTCTGAAGTGGTGCCTCCTTTGAGGAAATGAGTTTAAGGTTTTTACTGACGATAGGTTGAGCTCTGAAGTTCTAGGGTCAGATATTAGAAGTGGGGCAAGTCTTTGGATTGGTTGATTTTTTAAGGTAATAGTTAATGCACACAATATATGGTTGTGATTGAGAAGAAAGGCCTGTTGAGGGCCAAGACACTGCATTTGTAACTATAACTGAATGGTGTTAGTTGTTCCAGTTCTCAGTCATGCATAAGTGATGGAGTGGTTATTCTGGTTTTCGTTTTCAAGCACATCTTCAGTGAATTTTTAACTTTTAATTTCCATTACAATTGCCCTGGTTTCTTATTTTGACTATGGCAGTAGCAAAACAGGTCTCACTGCCTTGGGGATCTTTTCATAGTAACTCGTATTCCAAAACTAGAGCCATCATTCCAAAAATACAAATTCAAACATGTTTTCTACTGAAAAACCACTGATGCTTCCTTTTATGTCTAAAATAAAAGCTCATATACTAAATACAGCATTCAGCTCCTTTTACAATTTGACCTGAACTCCAAATTCTAGTCCTTATCTATCTGTTGACCTATCGGTTCCTATCTTTTCCTCCCTCTCTCCTCCCCTTCCCCTCCATTCTCACTTTTCTCTTCCTTGTCCCCAAGCTATACTCATATTATGGAAGTATAGTGATTTATTTCACACTGTACATGTTGGCCCGTTTGCCTAAAATAATTTTTGTTTCTTAGAATGTTGTTTCCAACCCTTACCTTTATCTGATTATTACCTTTACAGAGTATGTTAGGCAAAACAAAAAACTACAGACTCCATGATTCAACAGAAATGTATTTGCTGTTTTAGAAACTAGACATCTAAGATCAAGGTGTCCACAAGTTTGATTTCTTCTGAGGCTTTTCTCTTGGCTTGTAGATGAACATCTTCTTGCTGTGTCTTCACATGGTCTTTCTGCTGTGTGTGCACATCCCTGGTGCCTTTCTGTGTGTCCTAATCTCTTCTTATAAGACACCAGTCAGATTGTATTAGGACCCACTTTAGCAGCCCGATTTTAACTTAATTACCTTCCTAAGAGTCCTGTCTTCAAATAAGTCATGTTCTGAGGTACTGGAGATCAAGGAGTTACTACATGAACTTCCGAGTTGCAATTCAGTCTGTAATACAACCTTCCCACATATTCCCTATAGTAATTAACCTTCTCCACAATCCCATATACCTTGTACCACTTGCACGCTTATTATTATCTGCCTTGATATGGAGTTTTTCATGTTTGTCTCCTTCTGTAGTGTGTGGGTTTCTTGAGGACAGAAACTGTCTCTTACGCAACTTCATCTTTCCCTGCTCTCCATGATATTAGAACTGAAGAGGGTTTGATTATTGGCTAAATGAAAGAATTCAGTGTGAATCAGGCTTGAATATCTAATAATATATTTTTCAGAATTTTGAGGAGATTGACATAAAAATATATGAAAGAAATATATCTCCTATTTTAGAAGCCTTTGGGCATAGCTTGAGATTTTTGTCTTACATTCTTAAATTATACATAGTCTAAGTAATGTCAGTTTTATAGGACTTTATATAACTCTTTAATGGTCTTTAAGTTGTAATCATATAATTGGCTTCTATAAACTACCTATCAATTCTTTCAATTTCATTACTTCCATTACATTTTTTTCAGATAAAGATGAACGCTGTGTTTCATCCAGTACTAAAAATTTGAAGTTTTGAAGATACTTGCTAAGTCAGATCACTTCAAGTAAGTCTGCTCGTATCCATTTTAACGCCAGCTTAAGATTGATTTAACATGTAAAGAATTAAGTCCAGTACCTTTGACACTTTTTCAACTGTCAAATTACCTCTAATGGTCTTCTGTCTCCATTTACTCTTCCTCTATCCTGTATTCCACTGCTAGATAGATCGGCATATAGAACTCTAATACTTTTAAAATACTTTAATGGCTCCCCACTCATCACTGGATAACTTCCATGTTTCATTGCCTGGTATTCAAAGCCCTCTACCCAGTTCCTAAAAATATGCCTCATCTTAGCCAACTGGACTCTTTCCTTTTCTCTGAATTCTCATCATTTTTCATGCTTCTGTGGCTTGATGTGTTCTGTATTTCTTGTTTTTTTCTGTGATGTTCTCTTCTTCACCCTGACTGTGCTTGTTGAAATCTTGTGCAAACCCTGAAGGCTCAGCCCAGGTGCACGGTCATCTGTGGAGCTTTCCTTGATTGCTCCAGATAAAACACTAACTCTCTCTGCTGACTTTATCCAGTATTTTGTTTTTATCACTGTCATAGCACATTTTACCAGGCAGCTTTATTATTTGTGTTTACTTATCTCACATCTTAGGTTGTAAGGACTATAGAATAGAATCAGACTTCTTGTCTGAGTAATTTTGGTCTGTCTCAGCATTCAACATAGTCTCAATAGTGCTCAGTAAATACTTGCTTAATAAATTAGTAATGTGCCTGGATTTTTTTTTTCATCATCCTTTCTGTCTTTCATCCTTATAGCCACATATGGTCCATATTCATGCAACTTTTCATTCCTGGTACACACTTCTGGCAAGCCTCCACACTGCCATTTTATCCTAGGAAAATACTAACCATAGTGTAATTAACAAGATGCAGTCAGTTCTTAATCTGTGAAATAAACTGGATTCCAAAAGTTCATATCTAATTCTGTTGTTTGGAATGCAGAAGACATTTTCCTACAAAAACAATGTTATAAATAGTGGTTCGGTTCTCAGCAAGTCCTCCCAAGACTATTTAACTTGTAAGTACCAGTGCTTCTTGAACTACAGGAAGTCATCATGCATGACACCGTTTTGTAGAGAAATTGTAGCTCTGAGAGTGAAATCACATCTCCTGTGCTGTAGAAGCAGAACAGTACCTTTCTGGCCAGCTGGAGCAATAGGAAAGCCTAAGTTGGACCTCTGGCAGTGGCTCAGCATATTGGATGCTCTTGGGCCAGTTGTTTTTGGTTTTCAGTATTTGCATAAGAGACATTTACTGTAGGTTACTGGTACTCTCATGTCTTCTAAATTGAGGGCAAGGGAACACTTGCTCTTGTGGTCCTATTGCAGTAGATAAGGATAGTCATCAGCTATCCTGATTCTATCCTGAGTCTTCAACTGTTTTATCACATGGGTGGGTCACTCTAAGTCAGGTATTGGCAGATTCAAACTGTTTTACTACTTCTTCCTTTCCTGTGAACTTATGAGAATTAAATATATAAATATGGAAAATACTTCTGTCTGTAGGAGGAACATGTTTATTAGGGATCAACCAACCCTGTGTTTCCCATCATATCAGGTTTTATGGATAAGAGATTCTCATTTCTGCATGGGAATACTGATGCTTCCCATGAAAAACTCATCAGTGTGTGCATAAACAGTCCTGAAAGTTTATAACTTACGTTTTCAGGCTATAAGAATACACATCATAAATTTTAGAGACTTTAATTTGCTTAGTCATTATAAGGTTTGAGCATATGAGTGAATGTCTGCTTTATGTTTAATGCTTTCATAGGTGCAAGGGGCTAGGGAATGAGAACCAAAGATATCATGAAAAGTTTACTTTCCCTCCAGGAGCCAGGAATACAGGGAGTGAAGTATGAAAAAAACAAAACAAAACAAAAAACTCACTCACAGTACAAACAGTGTGTTATTAATTGCCATACAGTACTTCATTAAGGTAACAAACACTCTTGGGGTTATCAAATGGCAATATTATTAAGATTCACAATAGTTGTAAAGATGGTGGTGGGAATTCAGTTAATCTTAGAGGAATGGTAAAGATTTAAATTTAAATAAAGAGCTAGGAGAGGAACTGACATTCCAGGTTGGATTAACAGCATGAATGGAGAACTAGAGATACAAACAAACAAATCAGCATTACTGGCTGGAACAGAAGGTTCCTTCATGTTGGGTGAAATAATAGGTGGTAAAATTACACCAGTGGTTCAACACTGGCAGTGAATAAAAGTCATCTAGAGATATTTTTAAAAATACAGGTCCCTGGATCTTACCCCAGAACTAATAAATAGAATTTCTGGGACACAAGATGTAAACCTGTTTATCTTTCAAAGTTCCCCTAGCGGTTGAGAACCACTCCATTAGAAGGATGGGCCAAGTTTAGTAGAGCCATGAATGCCTTGCTGAGGAGTTGGGCCTTTGTGTGTCAAGCAGTGGGAAGCCCTCAGAGGTTTCTGAGCCTGGTGACATGATGGAATTCGAGTTTGCCAAGATAAATGATTCACCAACTGCATGTGAATGGAAAAGAAATAAGAAACAGCTTGAATTAGAGCAGTAGTGGCAGCGAAAACAGAGAAGGTCACATTTTTAAGGGTACTTAGATGAGTGGGAGTTGGCGATGTCAGCCTTGACCTCGGCATGATTTGTTTTATAAACTGATTATACAACTTCACCCTCATTAATTTGATCTCTTCTCTCTTACAACCTGGCAACTTAAGCAGTAATTTCAGCCAGTTTGCATTTAATGGAAGGAGACCATTGTCTACTCATGTACACATCTAACTCATAATAGTAAGTGAAGTTATGTGGATGAGGAATATGACCTTTAACATAATCATTATAAAGCATTTAATAACCACCCACGTATGCAATAACACAACCCCAGTTCTGCAGGATTGTGCCAAGAGCTGAGGTCACAAATATAAGACAGCTATTGGCACATAATTCCCTAGCATTAAGTTGAAATTTGAAGATACATTCTAAATTGTGTTATGCATTTTAATATTTTTAGCATCATATTTGCTAATTGCTTAATTTTTGTGGTAGTAGGTAGGCCTGTGAATACCTCCTGATCCTAGCAGCTCTGAGCTTATGTTTCTCGGCTGCCCACATCCACAATTAGTGGTTCTATCCAGGCCCATACCTTCCTAGTGTCGGTCATGCATGCCCCTACCTCGTCCTCACCCAAGTGAGCCAGCAGACAGGAGTTGTAAAGGAGTCAGCATTGTAGTTCTTTTGTGGCACCGACAAGCTACATGATCCTGAGGACTGTTACTCCTGGCTGCCGTGGGACATGACAGCTTTTGGGAGTCTCAAACAATGCCATGGGTTGAAAGCATTTCATACCTCTTGGAAATGTTTTGAATATTTTGTATTTGGAAACAACGAACCATGTTTATTATATGGCAGAGTATAAGTTCAAGGTGTGATGTTTTGATGTGACCTGTTTGTTTCCTTTAGAAAAGACTCCACATCGTGGATTTTTTTTTTTTTTTAAACCACTCTTTTTGGCTCTTCTGTGGTAACAACCTCTCCTGTGGTCTTTGCCCGTGATAGTGAATTTATTGTTGTTTCTTCAGTGTCTTGAATTACTTTTCTTTTCTTTTTTTTTTTTTTTTTAAGATTTATTTATTTATTTGACAGAGAGAGACACAGGAAGAGAGGGAACACAAGCAGGGGGAGCAGGAGAAAGAGAAGCAGGCTTCCCACCGAGCAGGGAGCCCGATGCGGGCCTTGATCCCAGGACCCTGGTATCATGACCTGAGCTGAAGGCAGATGCTTAACGGCTAAGCCACCCAGGCATCCCTTGAGTTACTTTTCTGTGGCTACTTAGGTTTTCACTAATCATTCAAGTGTTTAACTAGAGAATGGGTGGTCTGCTTAGATCTAAGGGATCTTGTCGGAGGAAGTGAGGGAAGGGGATGGACATCGGCTGAGTGCCCGCTCTGCGCCATAGAGTTTGCATGTATTTTATAATTTTAACTCCCCTTTACAAGTGAGAAGTTTCCAATCTACAGAGGCGTGAACAGTTTCTCTCACATCACAAGTTAAGGGTGGTTTTGATCGCAGCTCTGGCTATCCTAATGGCTCAGCAGTCTGGTCTTCCAATCCTGCATGCCTTATTTGTGGGAAAGGTCACTGAACTCAGCATCAGGCGCTGTGTGTGCAAGCTTCTCCCTCCATCACAAACAACCCTGAACAAGTTACTTAAGGCTTTCAACTTCAGTTTCTTCATCTGCTATGGGGGGACAAAACCGGCTTTACTGACCCTTTGAGGTTTTGTGAGAAACCTGTTAGTGACTTTCAGTATGACTTTACAGGTTTGGAAAGAAGATTGAGATATTTTTAATTCAAGCAAAAAATAAACTTAAAAAACCCAAACCATTAAATGAGATGAACTTGGAGGGATTTTGTGGTATTTCACTTCTTGACACGCTCTGCAGACTTTCCAAAATAATGTTTGTCGATTTTGCAGGCCCCAAACACCACAGTGTGCCAAACTGCATCACTGACTTTAATATCTCAATGTAGCAGAGAGAGTCCTGGCAACCTGTCAGGTACTTATTTTCTCTCACCAGCAATCAGTAGTTTCTGTACCACATCAAATAGGTCTGAGCTCTGGTAGATACTGAATGAAGACAGATTCGTAGCCAATGAGGACTCAGAAGAGTCTCAGGCTACCACATAGTAATAGACTTACTGGGCTAGAGTGGATGTTCACATTATCAGAACAATTCTTTATATTTTAGAAGGTTTTTTTTTTGTTTTTTGTTTTTTAAATAAGCCTGAGTAGTAAAGTCATGTTTTATAAAACTGATTTCACAGAACTTCTTTTCAAAAATGTTTCCAGATCTCTGGACAACTTTCATAGGTTATAGGATGGTGAATACTGAAAGGCAACTGTGAGCTTACAACCCACTCAGCGCTTCTTTCAAGTGTACATGTGAGAGATAAGAAATTTAGGGTACTCATTAAAGTGTAAGTACAGCTCCAGCCAGGAGCCTGGAAGTACCAAGGTCGTGTCCTAGACTTACCCAAAACCTGTACCCGCTAAAGTTCTAAGTCTCTTATACATCAGACTAACAAAGACCAAAAAAAAAAAAAAAAAAAGAAGAAGAAGAAGAAGAAAAAGAAACAAAAAAAGAAAGGAAAGCAAAATAGAGGAGTAGCGTTAGACTCCAGATCCAGATCCAGAGGAATGTACCCATTCTGTCTTGTATTCAGAAGTGTGGAGAACTCTTCCACATCTGCCGCATTCTGTATCTTGAAGAGAGTTCCCTAGTTCTAGGGTGCTGACTTCCACATGGCTTCTCATGCACCCATGCTCTGCCTACATCCTAGGTCTGGTGGCTGGATGGCCCCAGTTAGGTCCTGGTCAAGGGGAGTGAAAGGGAGAGTGGACACAGGAAGTCAAGCAAACATGCAAAGCAGAGATTGTGGTCAGATTTGGTCTGCAGATGTGCCATGTTTGCCCAGTATTTGTTTTAAATGCGAATTTGTTATTAACTAGTGTTATTTTAACTAGTCACCAGTTTAATTTGTTGTTGACTGATTTAATGTACAAATCCACATTTCTGGGTTCCCATGCAAACTGGAGACCTGGCAACTTTAGTCCTACCTTTCCATGTGACAGTACTCTGCTGGAGTGGAAAAGCAGCTGCTTGTACTAGATGGGAGGCTTTACTTTCCCATTCTCATGGTCCCACCCCTGGCTATTGATTTTCTTTACATAGAATTAAGAAGAAAGCTAAATGGTACTATTTCTGCCATCTATATGAAAATTGGAAATAGCAGGTTGATAGGTTGGTATATTTCGGTGTAAGTGAAAGACAGTGTGTTAGTTTCTTTCCTAGGGCTGTCATGACAAAGTACCATAAACTGGGTAGCTGTCATCAACAGAAATATATCATCTCACTGCTCTAGAGGCCAGAAGTCTGCAATCAAGGTGTTGGCAGGGCCATGCTCCCTCAGAGACCTCTAGGAGATGCTCCTTCCTGCCTGTTCAAGCTTCTGAACAATCTCCGCCCACCCCATCGTCTCATGGATGTTTTTCCTCTGTGTCCAGGTTTTCCTCTTCTTATAAGGACAGTAGTCATATTGCATTGGCGCCCACCCTAAAGCCAGTATAACATCATATTAACCTAATTACATCTACATAGACCCTGTTTCCAAATAAGATTACATTCACAGGTATGAGAGGTTAATACTTCAACATAACATTTTGTGGGACACAATTCAACCCATAATAATAGGATGGCATATTTCTTTGGATGGTGCAGAGTAATAGTTTAAGAACAGAGATCCTTGAGACAGAATGCCTGTTTTCCTATTTACAACTTACTTTCTGTGTGCTCTTGGATAGGCTGCTTACCCATCTCAGTGTCTCCATGGTCTCATCTATGAAGTGAGGATCATGGTACCTACCACATAGGGTTGAAATGAGGACAGAATAACTTAATATGTGGGAATCATTTAGAACAGTACATGACACATCCTAAGTGCTCAATAAACTGAACTATTATTATCATTTATTATTATTAGTTCTTATTCATACATGATCTCTTTGCATACAAAGAATATCAGTGCCAGAAATCTGTTATTTATGATAGCACTGTGAAACAAACCATGGATGAAAGAGGAACAGTAGATAGAAATGATGCATGAAAAAAAATACTTGAACCAATCAAAAAAGAGAAGTGAGAGACACTAGAATTTTAAAAGGATATACTTTTTAGTGCAGATAAAAGAATGTAATACATTAAAATTCCTCAGCTTCTTCCTTCTTTGAGATTATCTGCCTGGCCTGTAAATGTTCTTGAAACCAATAAAAACCCAGGCAATATCTTCAAACCCAGAATGGACATTGACCATTGGATTGGAGAGCACACGGCATTTACATAATAAGAAGAAAGTTACTCCAGGGAGAGCGTCCAAGGAACACATGACTTCTAAGCATTCCTACCTATCTCCTTGGAAGCATGTTATTACTGTCTACCTCCTTCCCACAAATACTTGGGTTGAAAATATCCTTGTTTCCAGTCCCTGGGTCAGAGATTGAGGCTGAATAATTTTTTTAATGTAAACCAAATTTTTCCTCCTAAGGGAATGAATATTTTGAGATATATTATTTTCTTTTTTCACATAGCCTTTAGGTAAGATAACCATGCAACTTGAGTTTTATTAAAAACTGAGAGCTCTGATAGAGAAGGTTTTAAGAAATGACCAGACTTTCTGAAGTACCTGGAAGAAAATTATTTTGTAGGTCAGTGGCTATAAGATATGTACTATCTTACATATCTTATCAGAGTATATATTCCTCATTCTCAAAGATACTGTTATCCCGAAAACATGAGAATATGCAAATAAAAGAGACGTATGTGTGTATTATTTATGATTGTGATTTTATTTTAATAAAAAGTTGGGCTATTTAATTTTTGGCAAAGAAGTAGTGTTTTATAGTTCAAGTATTAGTAATTTGGAACATTTTGATGAAATGATGAATTCATCAGGACTTGTTCAGTTCTAAGTGAAAGAAAGCCAGCTCAAGCCAGCTTATGAAAATAAAAGGAACTTAATTATTTATATGACTATGGTTTCCAGAGGTGCATCTGGCTTCAGGCATGGTTGCAGCCAGGAACTCAGATGATCTCATCTGGACCCTTTCTCAGCTTTGCTAGTTTCTTTATTCATCATTATGCAGACAGGTATATGATCAGTAAAGTGAACACCAGCATCTTGAGACTCTTGTCTTCCTGGTTTACCAAAGCCAACAGGAAGAGAACTTGTTGGGCCACCTCTCTAGCTATCAGCCTCAGAGAAGATACGGAACAGCTCTGGCCACATGTGTGATGAATAATCACTGTGGCCCAGGGAATTGATTATTCTGGTGGACCAGCCTAGTGCTGCAACAGAGGTGCATTGTCCAGTGACTGAGGGCCCCTCTGGGATCTCAGGGTGTGAGAGAGTCTTTCTCCAAAGGAATGAGAAGAAGGGATATGGGAATGTGTGCTGAGCAGACTAAAACTGTAGTAAATTCAACCATTACAAATGGTATGTGTGAACTAGCTTAGAAACTGTACTTTTGCTCTTAAGATGGCATATAAAGAATTTTCTGCCTTCTCCTATTAAAATATCTATCCAAAACAAAAGAAACGGGAAATAAAAATTCCAGCTCTCTCTTTGATAAGAAGTAGATGACATCAGTAATTCTCATAAATGCAAACACAGAAAGTGTTTGGTACTATGACCTAGTAGAGAATGTGAAACCATAATTATTGTCTTTGAAAATGTGAGAAGATTTTACACAGAAAATAGTCTTTTTTTAAAAAGGAGAATTAAAATAAAAGTAAAGAACAGGAAATAACTCTCAAAAATTAGAAATCTAAAGGCTGAAAGAAACTCACTGAGCTGTTCAAGGCTAAATTTCAGGGAGAAATCATTAGCGGCGCACCCCAGCAGGTTCAATAGCAGCTCCCTGATGCAAGAGAAAATAGGAGAGAATCATTCAAGAAATAATAGAAGACTGTTTTCTAGAACAGAAGGAAAGATAAGCCTGAAAGTTTCCAGAGAAGAAAAAAAAATTGTCATATGCAAAGTGTTTTGGATAAAACCAAACAAGAGACTTCTCAACATCAGTGCTGCTATGGAAACATCAAAATTTGTGAAAAAATTTTAAAGGTTTATTTATTTATTTGAGAGAGAGAATAGTGGGGGAGAGGGAGAGAGAATCTCAAGCAGACCGCCCCCCACAAAATCATGACCTGAGCCAAAATCACAAGTCAGACACTTAACTAACTGAGCTACCCAGGCATTCTGTGAAATGTATTAAAGGGGTAATTTTTATTATAACAAAAGCATGTCTTTGAGAGTTGTTGTCAAATATCTCTAAATAGTTCTCTTAAATGGTTTTTAAAAAAGATTTCTCTTATAACTTTCCATCATTTAGACTTACTGAAATTTTTATATAATCAGAGGTATACCTGTAAATTTTCCATTCAGAGATTTGAGGCATGTTCATGGTCCTTACTCTTGTTTTTCTTTTTGATTCACTAATTCACCCAAGAGTATGAGTGTGAACTTTTTTCCAGATACAATGGAGTTGATGTTTCTTGTTTTATATAGTAGTCCAACATCTATCCATAATTGTATAATCAGTAACAATAACTGTGATTGCGTTAGAAACTCACTGATAATACTAGGGTATGTGATAGCAGGACTTGCAAAATATTTGCCATTTTTCCTTTGTGCCATCATCTAGTGATTTCAAGTGACAAAGTTTGGGCCTTACTCTCTTAAAATGTTTGGCATATATATATATATATATATATATATATATATATATATATATAGTTTATGAGTAACAACGTATCATACAGAATATTAGTTTTTGTCTTCTCTCAATAAGGAAGACAAAGTCCTGAATGGAATTTCTTTTGAAAATTAGAAGGTGCGGGGTGCCTGGGTTGCTCAGTGGGTTAAGCCTCTGCCTTCAGCTCAGGTCATGATCCTGGGATCCTGTGATCGAGGTCCGCATCAGGCTCCCTGCTCAGGCGGGGAGCCTGCTTCCCCCTCTCTCTCTGCCTGCCTCTCTGCCTACTTGTGATCTCTGTCAAATAAATAAATAATATCTTTTTTTTTTTTTTTTAAAGAAAATTAGAAGGGGCTTCAAAAGTTGAAATTTAGCAGATATATTTTCAAAATTTTAATTATTTGAAAAAATAATATTTTTAGGATTCTGCAAATATTATTGTTGACTATGTAACTTATATTTTGTTATGGTATCTTTAGATTAAAAGTACTTCAAATTGCATTTTTGTTTTTAAAATATTCTAACTTTTAGTCTGTACGTACTATAAAAAAATTGAAATTTTTAGGTGCAGTGCAGTTTTCCCTTTCTTTTTGGATTAGTTTCTAAAACCTAATGAAATGGAAGGTAATTGTCTTTTCCAGTTTTAAAAAAAGTTCTATTTTATTCCTTAATGTACTATAATGAAACTAAAATAATATAGAAAAATCAAGAAATGAAAGAGTGCCAGGATTTTTCTTGCCAATATAACTTTTTAGAATTGTGCTGAGTTGCTTTTGCTATAAAACCACACCAACTAGTTTATTATGTATTCTCTAGGTAATGACATTTTATAGAGGATTTTTGTAGTTCTTTTGGCTCAGTGAGGTCAGGAACTTTAAATTAGAATTATTAGAGTTGGAAGGCATCCTCTTACTCACTTTCTAAGTGAAGGAACTGAAGTCCTGAGAAATCATGATTTATCCAGGGTCACACAGCTAATAGTGAAGGTTAGAAGAGAATCATGGCCTCTTGGCAGTTAGTTCAGTGATCTTTGTGAAAGACTTTTTGGACTTATTCTTACCACCATCACATTATGTGCAATGCCCATAATTTATTGCACTGGGCCCAGTTATCAAATTACAAGTTTATGTTTAATTTCCTAAAGCTGAAGGAACATTTAGAATTAGGAATATTGACAGTGACAAAAACAGGAGATGGCAAGGATTTTTGCCCAGGATAGAAGCTATCTCTTGATTAGACTTTGGTCCCCCTCCTCTCTAGAAGGAATTCCATTATTCATTATTCTATAGGACATAATTCTGCCTTCCGGAAGGTTCTTCCTTGTTTATTTTCCTCCAAGGTCAACTTGTGTGAACATTGGGAAGTATGTCTTCCTTGAAGGTTATGTAACGTTTATATCTTTCTTTTTGTCCCTGCAATTTTGACTGTGTGAGCATTGTTTGAAGTGTGAAAGGCTTATAGGCAAGGCTTATGGGTTTTTTCTCAATGTTATTCCCTCAGAAACTTAATTGGCCCTGATCTATCATTTTGTAATTAATTTCCTGTACTAGTAATAGAGTGACTTACATGTCCCAGTCTGGCAGAGGAAGTTATTAGTTTATACATATCTCTCGTGCATGGTAAGTAATAATTCCTCCTTTCATTCTCAAAACTATCCCAGTTTGGACAATAAATTATATGGTTACTCTAACCAAAAAAACACACCAAAAAATCCCAGTATCTTTAATTTCTTTGCTTCCTTACTTCTGTTCTTACCTCTCTTATCTTTCAAAGGATGCTCTCATGTGGCCATCTGAAATAGGTTTCATGGGAAGTAACGTACTTAACCTGATTTGTAACAAGACTGACTTCACACTGGTTCCATGAGAAAAACTAATGGCCATTTTTGCTCAAAGCTTTTTGGCCTTCTCTCTTACTGAAATCCAGAAACAATCAGTGTTTCTAACCCTTGGGGCCCCCAAATTTCTAGGTTCTCTATTCCCTGCCATTTCTGCTGTCCATTCAGTTAGTTGTTGCCTGTGTACATTCCTTGCTTATAAATTCTCAAGAAAAGCAGCAAGTAATACTGTTATTCTAGTGTTCTGTTTTCCTTCTCATTTACGCTACAGCTGTACTCTTGGTAGACACCATTGTGTCTTTGAAGCTATCTCAGGCATTCTAAAAAATTGAGATATAATTTATACACAGTAAACACACAGTAAAAACCACTACCCCCAATAAGATATAGAACACTTCCATTACCCCAGATGTATGCTCTTTCCCAGTTAATCCCCTGCTTTGCTCCCCTGGAGGCAACCACTTTTTTTATTTCTATAACAGTTTCCTTTTGACAAACAATATTTTTACTAAGTTTTTGTGACTGTGTGACATAACTATCTTCCCATCCTTTACTCAGTTTATCTCATGCTGCCTGACTGCTAAGCAGTTGCCATGTCTTTTATATTTTCTGTTTGGTCTGTACCCACTTGAAAACTACCTGCGACAATAAATGGACTCCAAAAAATATGATAGATTAAACCTGAGTGAAGTGTATTTATCACCAATAACCAGTATATTGAAGGCATTCCTTATTGGTAGGTAACTTTCTGTAATGTGGGCCTTTGAGTCCTCCAGGAGTTGGGGAAAGAGCAGGAACACACAACACATGCTCTGAAAAGTTCAGCTTGAACCTGAGAACTGACACTACACTACTTGCTGCACTGACATCCTTCTGGGGAATACTATTCACAAAGCCACACCTGGTGTAATGAGGTGGGAGGCAAGGTTTGAAAATGTAGGCTCTACATGTAGGCTAGGCAGCCGCTTCTCAGTGACAGCTCCACACTGTGTCACAGGGGAAGGTAAAGTTTGGGCAATGAATTGTCCACGGGTTAACATGGTTAATGGCACAGCTTTTATTTTGTGCTAGTAACATAATACCATATTGTTTTCCTTTTTTGTCTTTGTGTTACTTCCTTTTCTTTGTGTTACACTCTTTTATGCACTTTGAACAAACATTTCAATATTTAAAACTAAAAAAACCACAGTGATACTGCTATCTCTGTGGGAATGTTTGAAGTAAAAGCAACTAACTGCTTTTTATATTATTCTGATGAAATTAATATTATCTCTGGCCATCAACAGAGATAATTAAATCTTTTTTTAAAGATTTTTATTTTAATTCCAGTATAGTTAATATACAGTGTTATATTAATGTTTCAGGTATACAGTACAGTGATTCAGCAAGTCTATATACATGACTCAGTGCTCATCAAAATAAGTGTACCCTTTAATCCCTATCACCTATTTCATCCATCTTGCCCATTCATCTCCCCTCTGGAACCCATCAGCTCTCTATAGCTAAAAGTCCGTTTCTTGGTTTGTCTCTTTTATTTCTATATTTGTTTTGTTTCTTAAATTCCACATTTAAGTGAAATCACGTGTATTTGTTTCTCTGACTGACTGACTTTGCTTAGCTTTGTATTGTCTGGCTCCATCTATGTTATTGCAAATGGCAAGATTTCATTCCCTTTGATGGCCGAATAATATTCCATTATGTGTGTATGCGATATGTGATAGGTAAATAGATATATCTATATATAAATAGATATATAGAAATGTGTGTGTATATATATATATATATACACACACACACAACACAACATTTTTATCCACTCTTCTATCAATGGACACTTGGGTTGCTTCCATAACTTGGCTCTTGTTAATAATGCTGCAATAAACATAGAGGTACATATGTCCTTTCAAATTAGTGTTTTTGTATTTTGGGGGTAAATACCCAGTAGTGCAATAATTGGATTGTAGGGTAGTTCTATTTTTAATTTTTTGAGGAACCTCCATACTGTTTTCCACAGTGGCTGCACCAGTTTGTTTTCCCACCAACAGTGCACGAGGGTTCCTTTTTCTCTACATCCTCACTAACACATGTTACTTCTTGTGTTTTTGATTTTAGCTATTATGACAGGTGTAAAGTGGTACCTCATTGTGGTTCTGACTTGCATTTCCCCAATAATGAGTGATGTTGAGCATCTTTTCATGTTTCTCTTAGCTACATCTGTCTATCTTCTTTGGAGAAATGTCCTTCATGTCTTCTGCCCATTTTTTAATTAGGTTATTTGGGTTTGGGGTGTTGAGTTATATAAGTTACTTATATATTTTGGATACTAACCTATTGTTGGGTATATCATTTGCAAATATCTTCTCCCATTTAGTAACTTGTCTTTAACTTTTGTTGATTGTTTCCTTCACTGCACAGAAGCTTTTTATTTTGATATAGTCTCAATAATTCATTTTTGCTTTTATTTCCCTTGCCATAGGAGACATATATAGAAAAAAAATGTTGCTACAGTGATGTCAGAGGAGATAATTTAAGTCTTAAAATATAAAGATCCCTGATATCACCATTTGTATTCAATATAGATTAGAATAGAGATCTTAACCAGCGATGCTAGCCTGCAGAATAAGATTGGCGGTGATGGGAGGGGGAAGACGATTATGAAAGAAAAGGTATAAGAATGGAAAGGAAGAAAAAAACACTGTCATTGTTGGCAAATTGGTGTAATTATCTGTGTAGAAAATTTCCAAAACTCTACAGCTGAATTCCTAGAATTGACTAGAGAATTTAGCAAGGTCTTTGGATACAGAAGCAGTATAGGTAAGCCAGTTACATTTCTATGGACTGGCAGTGACAACAAAAAAAGAGAGTATAATTTTAAGAACATTTTATTCTGAAATTATTAACATCCCATGTGGCCATGCTATATTTTTTTCAAAACTAAGAAATTGACTTTGGTACAATAATGTTACTAAGCTATGCCTTTATTCAGACTTTCCCAGTTTTTCTACTGATACCCTTTTTCTGTTTCAGAATCAAGTCTGGGTAGCTATATGTCTGTAGTCTGCCCCAATTTACAGCTATTCCTTGCTCTTTTCTTTTCAGAACCCTGACACTTTTGAAGCGTAGTGGTGAGGTCATAGTTAAAATGGGCCCCATGATGTTATCATATCATATAACATAACATTATTCTTAATGTTAACCTTGACCACTTGGTTAAGGTGGTATCTGCCAGGTTTCTTTATAGTGAAGTTACTATAGTAAATGTAATTTTAAAACTACAAAATTTACAATATAGTATGAAATATAGAACACAGTATAGATGACATTTGGGTAAATCTAACAAATAATGTTTATGACCTTTATTGAGAAAGTTATAAACTTCTGTTGAACATTAACTATGATCCAATTAAATGGAGAGAAATGCTGTATTAATATATTGGGAGGCTAAATGTTGCAAAGACATTAATTCTCTTAATGCACTTAGAATCAAATTCCTAACAGACTTGGGGAGTTTTAATGTTACTACTACTACTTTTGATTATTATTACTGTTATTGTAGTTGTTATTTTGGTGATGACTGACATATTCTGGACTTATATGGAAGAGGAATGGTCCAACATACATATGAAAAGATGTGCAACATTACTTATTATTAGGGAAATGCACATCAAAACTACAATGAGATATTACCCCAAACCTGTCAGAATGGCTAAAATCAACAACACAAGAAACAACAACTGCTAGCAAGGATGTGAAAAAAAGGAACGCTCATGCACTGTTGGTGGGAGTACAAACTGGTACAGCCACTGTGGAAAACAGTATGGAGGTTCCTCAAAAAGTTAAAGATAGAACCACCCTATAATCCAGTATTTGCACTACTGGGTATTTACCCCAAAAATCAGAAAACACTAATTCCAAAGGATATATGCACTCATATGTTTGTTGCAGCATTATTTACAATAGCCAGATTATAGAAGCAACCATCAATAGATAAATGGTAGTTTATGTATAGAATAATCCACTATATGCATATACATGGATGTGATATATATATAATTATAAATTTTATAAATTTTATTTTTTATAAAAATAAACTTTTATTTTTTTAATTTTTAATTTTTTATAAACATCTATTTTTATCCCCAGGGGTACAGGTCTGTGAATCGCCAGGTTTACACACTTCACAGCACTCACCATAGCACATACCCTCCCCAATGTCCATAACCCCACTCCCCTTCTCCCAACCCCCCTCCCCCCTGCAACCCTCAGTTTGTTTTGTAAGATGAAGAGTGACTTAAGGTTTTTCTCCCGCCCAATCTCATCTTGTTTCATTCATTCTTCTCCTACCCCCTTAACCACCCATGTTGCATCTCCACTTCCTCATATCAGGGAGATCATATGATAGTTGTCTTTCTCTGCTTGACTTATTTCGCTAAGCATGATACCCTCTGGTTCCATCCACGTTGTCGCAAATGGCAAGACTTCATTTCTTTTGATGGCTGCATAGTATTCTATTGTGTATATATACCACATCTTCTTTATCCATTCATCTGTTGATGGACATCTAGGTTCTTTCCACAGTTTGGCTATTGTGGACATTGCTGCTATCAACATGTGGATGCACGTGCCTCTTCGGATCACTACGTTTGTATCTTTAGGGTAAATATCCAGTAGTGCAATTGCTGGGTCATAGGGTAGTTCTATTTTCACCTTTTTGAGGAACCTCCATGCTGTTTTCCAGAGTGGTTGCACCAGCTTGTGTTCCCACCAACAGTGTAGGAGGGTTCCCCTTTCTCCGCATCCTCGCCAGCATCTGTCATTTCCTGAGTGGTGTGAGGTGATATCTCATTGTGGTTTTGATTTGTATTTCCGTGATGCCGAGTGATATGGAGCACTTTTTCATGTGTCTTCTTTGCAGAAATGTCTGTTCATGTCCTCTGCCCATTTCTTGATTGGATTATTTGTTCTTTGGGTGTTGAGTGTGCTAAGTTCTTTATAGATTTTGGACACTAGCCCTTTATCTGATATGTCGTTTGCAAATATCTTGTCCCATTCTGTCAGTTGTCTTTTGGTTTTGCTAACTGTTTCCTTTGCTGTGCAAAAGCTATTGATCTTGATAAAATTCCAATAGTTCATTTTTGCCCTTTCTTCCCTTGCCTTTGGCGATGTTCCTAGGAAATGTTGCTGTGGCTGAGGTTGAAGAGGTTGCTGCCTGTGTTCTCCTCAAGGATTTTGATGGATTCCTTTCTCACATTGAGGTCCTTCATCCATTTTGAGTCTATTTTCGTGTGTGGTGTAAGGAAATGGTCCAATTTCATTTTTCTGCATGTGGCTGTCCAATTTTCCCAACACCATTTATTGAAGAGGCTGTCTTTTTTCCATTGGACATTCTTTCCTGCTTTGTCAAAGATGAGTTGACCATAGAGTTGAGGGTCTATTTCTGGGCTCTCTTTTCTGTTCCATTGATCTATGTGTCTGTTTTTATGCCAGTACCATGCTGTCTTGATGACAATTTTGTAATAGAGCTTGAGGTCCGGAATTTTGATGCCATCAACTTTGGCTTTCTTTTTCAATATTCCTTTGGCTATTTGAGGTCTTTTCTGGTTCCATATAAATGTTAGGGTTATTTGTTCCATTTCTTTGAAAAAGATGGATGATACTTTGATAGGAATTGCATTAAGTGCTTAGATTGCTTTAGGTAACATAGACATTTTCACAATATTTGTTTTTCCAATCCAGGAGCATGGAACATTTTCCCATTTCTTTGTGTCTTCCTCAGTTTCTTTCATGAGTACTTTATAGTTTTCTGAGTATAGATTCTTTACCTCTTTGGTTAGGTTTATTCCTAGGTATCTTATGGTTTTGGGTACAATTGTAAATGGGATTGACTCCTTAATTTCTCTTTCTTCTGTCTTATTGTTGGTGTAGAGAAATGCAACTGATTTCTGTGCATTGATTTTATATCCTGACACTTTACTGAATTCCTGTATGAGTTCTAGCAGTTTTGGAGTGGAGCCTTTTGGGTTTTCCACATGTAGTATCATATCATCTGCGAAGAGTGAGAGTTTGGCTTCTTCTTTGCTGATTTGGATGCCTTTAATTTCCTTTTGTTGTCTGATTGCTGAGGCTAGGACTTCTAGTACTATGTTGAATAGCAGTGGTGATAATGGACATCCCTGCCGTGTTCCCGACCTTAACGGAAAAGCTTTCAGTTTTTCTCCATTGAGAATGATATTTGCGGTGGGTTTTTCATAGATGGCTTTGATGATATTGAGGTATGTGCCCTCCATCCCTACACTTTGAAGAGTTTTGATCAGGAAGGGATGCTGTACTTTGTCAAATGCTTTTTCAGCATCTATTGAGAGGATCATATGGTTCTTGTTCTTTCTTTTATTGATGTGTTGTATCACATTGACTGATTTGCGGATGTTGAACCAACCTTGCAGCCCTGGAATAAATCCCACTTGGTCGTGGTGAATAATCCTTTTAATGTACTATTGAATCCTATTGGCTAGTATTTTGGTGAGAATTTTCAATCTGTGTTCATCAAGGATATTGGTCCTTAGTTCTCTTTTTTGATGGGATCCTTGTCAGTTTTGGGATCAAGGTGATGCTGGCCTCATAAAATGAGTTTGGAAGTTTTCCTTCCATTTCTATTTTTTGGAACAGTTTCAGGAGAATAGGAATTAGTTCTTCTTTAAATGTTTGGTAGAATTCCCCCGGGAAGCCGTCTGTCCCTGGGCTTTTGTTTGTTTGGAGATTTTTAATGACTGTTTTAATCTCCTTACTGGTTATGGGTCTGTTCAGGCTTTCTATTTCTTCCTGGTTCAGTTGTGGTAGTTTATATGTTTCTAGGAATGCATCCATTTCTTCCAGATTGTCAAATTTGTTGGCGTAGACTTGCTCATAGTATGTTCTTATAATTGTCTGTATTTCTTTGGTGTTAGTTGTGATCTCTCCTCTTTCATTCATGATTTTATTTATTTGGGTCCTTTCTCTTTTCTTTTTGATAAGTCAGGCCAGGGGTTTATCAATCTTATTAATTCTTTCAAAGAACCAGCTCCTAGTTCTTTTGATTAGTTCTAATGTTTTTTTGTTGTTGTTGTTTCTATTTCATTGATTTCTGCTCTGATCTTTATGATTTCTCTTCTCCTGCTGGGCTTAGGGTTTCTTTCTTGTTCTTTCTCCAGCTCCTTTAGGTGTAGGGCTAGGTTGTGTACCTGATACCTTTCTTGTTTATTGAGAAAGGCTTATACCGCTATATATTTTCCTCTCAGGAGGAAAGTTTTTTGTGCCCCACAGATTTTGAACCATTGTGTTTTCATTATCATTTGTTTCCATGAATTTTTTCAATTCTTCTTTAATTTCCTGGTTGACCCATTCATTCTTTAGAAGAATGCTGTTTAGTCTCCATGTATTTGGGTTCTTTCCAAATTTCCTCTTGTGATTGAGTTCTAGCTTCAGAGCATTGTGGTCTGCAAATATGCAGGGAATGATCCCAATCTTTTGATACCAGTTGAGACCTGATTTAGGACCGAGGATGTGATCTATTCTGGAGAATGTTCCATGTGCACTAGAGAAGAATGTGTATTCTGTTGCTTTGGGATGAAATGTTCTGAATATATCTGTGATGTCCATCTGGTCCAGTGTGTCATTTAAGGCCTTTATTTCCTTGTTGATCTGTCCATTTCAGTGAGGGGGGTGTTAAAGTCCCCCTTGTATTATTGTTGATGTGTTTCTTTGATTTTGTTATTAATTGGTTTATATAGTTGGCTGCTCCCACGTTGGGGGCATAGATATTTAAAATTGTTAGATCTTCTTGTTGGACAGACCCTTTGAGTATGATATAGTGTCTTTCCTCATCTCTTATTATAGTCTTTGGCTTAAAATCTAATTGATATGATGTAAGGATTGCCACCTGCTTTCTTCTGATGTCCATTAGCATGGTAAATTCTTTTCCACCCCCTCACTTTAAATCTGGAGGTGTCTTCGGTCTTGGAGGCAACATATAGATGGGTTTTGTTTTTTTATCCATTCTGATACCCTGTGTCTTTTGACAGGGGCATTTAGCCCATTAACATTCAGGGTAACTATTGAGAGATATGAATTTAGTGCCATTGTATTGCCTGTAAGGTGACTGTTCCTGTATATGGTCTCTGTTCCTTTCTGATCTACCACTTGTAGGCTCTCTCTTTGCTTAGAGGACCCCTTTCAATATTTCCTGTAGAGCTGGTTTGGTGTTTGCAAATTCTTTCAGTTTTTGTTTGTCCTGGAAGCTTTTAATCTTTCCTTCTATTTTCAATGATAGCCTAGCTGGATATAGTATTCTTGGCCGCATGTTTTTCTCGTTTAGTGCTCTGAATATATCATGCCAGCTCTTTCTGGCCTGCCAGGTCTCTGTGGATAAGTTTGCTGCCAGTCTAATATTTTTCCATTGTATGTTACAGACTTCTTTTCCCGGGCTGCTTTCAGGATTTTCTCACTGTCACTGAGACTTGTGAATTTTATTATTAGGTGACGGGGTGTGAACCTATTCTTGTTGATTTTGAGGGGGGTTCTCTGCACCTCCTGGATTTTGATGCTTGTTCCCTTTGCCATATTGGGGAAATTCTCTCCAATAATTCTCTCAGGTATACCTTCTGCTCCCCTCTCTCTTCTTCTTCTGATATCCCAATTATTCTAATGTTGTTTCGTCTTATGGTGTCACTTATCTCTCGAATTCTCCCCTTGTGGTCCAGTAGCTGTTTGTCCCTCTTTTGCTCAGCTTCTTTATTCTCTATCATTTGGTCTTCTATATCACTAATTCTTTCTTCTGCCTCATTTATCCTAGGAGTGAGAGCCTCCATTTTTTATTGCACCTCATTAATAGCTTTTTTGATTTCAACTTGGTTAGATTTTAGTTCTTTTATTTTTCCAGAAAGGGCTTTTATATCTCCCGAGAAGGTTTCTCTAATATCTTCCATGCCTTTTTCGAGCCCGGCTAGAACCTTGAGAATTGTCATTCTGAACTCTAGATCAGACATATTACCAATGTCTGTATGATTAGTTCCCTAGCCTTCGGTACTGCCTCTTGTTCTTTCTTTTGTGTTGAATTTTTCCGTCTTGTCATTTTGTCCAGATAAGAGTATATGAAGGAGCAAGTAAAATACTAAAAGGGTGGCAACAACCCCAGGAAAATATGCTTTAACCAAAACAGAAGAGATCCCAAATCGTGCGGGAGGAGAACGGGGATAAAAAGATGTTCAGAAAGAAAAAAAGAAAAGAAAAGAAAAGAAAAGAAACAATTAAAAAAAAAAAGAATAAAGAAAAAGTATAAAAATATATATATTAGATAAACTAGTTAAAAAACGTTAAAAAAAGAAAAGGATAAACGTTAAAAACAATTTAGCAGAAGAAGAGAAAAAAAATTGAAAAAGAAAAAGAAAATTAAGTTAACTGCAAGACTAAAGAATCATGGGGAGAAAGCCATGAGTTCCGTGCTTTGCTTTCTCCTCCTCTGGAATTCTGCTGCTCTCCTTGGTATTGAAACTGCGCTCCTTGGTAGGTGAACTTGGTCCTGGCTGTATTTCTTGTTGATTTTTCAGAAAGTGGTTGATTTTCTGTTTTTAGAATTGCTGTTCTTCTCTTCGATCTGCCGTTGGATTTGTAGGTGTTTGCCATCTTTAGATCTAAACTTTTATTTTTTATAAAATTTATAAATTTTATAAATCATATGTATATAATGGTAAATTATACTAATAATTATATATAATTATAAATTTTATAATTTATTTGTAAGTATGTATAATTTATATATATAAATTTTATAATTTAAAAAATATAAAATGCTTATATATAAGATATTCCCTATTATATATATTATACATTACAGTATTTTATTGTATGTATTATATATATATATAAATATATATACTATATAAGGGAACATTATTCAGCTATTAAATCTGAAATGTGAAATCTTGCCATTGCAACAGCATGATTGGAACTGGAGAGTATAATTCTAAATGAAATAAGAGAAAGACAAATACCACGTGATTTCACTCATATGTAATTTAAGGAAAAAAAACAAATGAGCTAAGGCAAAAGAGAGGGACAAATCAAGAAACAGACTCTAAGCTATAGATAACAAACCGATGATTACCAGAAGGGTAATGGGTGATGATAGGTTGTAGGTGGTGGAGATTAAGGAGACCACTTGTTGTGATGAGCATTGGGTGATAAATGGAATTGTTGAATCACTATATTGTACAACTGAAATTAATATAATGCTATGCCAACTATACTGGAATTAAAATTAAAACTTAAAAAAAAATAAATGAAGAGAAAATGTTATGTGATTATGTTCACAGATTTGAAAAAAGACATTAGAATAATTCTATAGAACATGTTTATTTTAATATAATTTCAATATGGTTGAAGTTAATAGAATATAATTTCATATATATAATATAATTTATAAATATAAATATAATTTCATATATAATATAATATAATTGAATATAATTTCAATACCAGTAAGATACTGGTGTAATTTATTTTGAAAGATGGTCCAAAAATTACAGAGACACTCCTAAAGAACAAAGTGTTTTTCCTGCCTTATTTATTTAATATTTAATATAAAACAAATTTAAACCAGTGTAAGGATATACATGTTGGTCAGTGGGAAGAAGAAAGAATTCAGAAACAGATCCATTTATATTCAGAAGTTAGATTTTTCAGTGTAAGGTGCTGAGGCAAGAGATTGCTCAGATGAAAGAAAATAATACTGGATTCCTATCTCACATCACACACAAAATGAGAAATGGTTAAACTATAATTTATAAATTAATTATAAGTAAACTTAATTATAAAATTAGAAGCAGAGGGACGCCTGGGTGGCTCCATCAGTTAAGCTGCTGCCTTCGGCTCAGGTCGTGATCCCAGGGTCCTGGGATGGAGTCCCACATCAGGCTTCTTGCTCAGTGGCGAGCCTGCTTCTCTCTCTGCCTCTTCTTGCCATTCTTTCTGCTTGTGCTCTCTCTCTCTTTCTCTGATAAATAAATAAATAAATAAATAAAGTCTTTAAAGATTAGAAGCAGAACTCAGAAAAGAAGTTGAAAAAAAAATACAAAACTACCAAAGAAATGAAAACAAAATTTGAAGGAGTTGGTGTAGAAAAGAGAAGAGAAGAGTTGGTATAGAAAAATAGTGAAGTCATGGAGATTAGAAATGAGAGAAGTAAGGGCACCTGAATGGCTCAGTTGATTAAGTGTCAGACACTTGATCTCAGTTCAGTTCTTGATCTCATCCACACTGGGTGTGGAGCCTACTTTATGAAAAAAAAAAAAAAATAGAAATGAGAGAAGTGAGCCACGTCAAATATACATTTAAAAGGTGATGTAACACTTTTAGTTTTAAAATATTAGTGTTTGCAATATGCCAGAACTGCATCATTCATTAACTTCTCTCATTCTGCTGAGTTAGGTGCCAGAAATCATAAAATAATCTATAAATTATTATAATGATCTATCTACTGGCAAACTCAATTGCTCAATCACTTATAGAAAGCAAAGAATTGGAAACCACCTGACTTGCAGAGGGATTCATTATCACTTTGTCAGTTTGGGGAAGTTTATCAAAAATGGTTAATTAAGATTTATCAAAAGAATATTAAAACGTATTACTCTTTTGCTTACAGGTAACTTGTTTAACTCAAAATACTTAGGAAGGACTGTTTAGAGATATTATGAATTTTAAAACACATTTTTCCATTATACAGTGAGTTTTTGGGAGTAATTTTTGTCTTAACATACATCTGAAATGTATTTTTTTAATCCAGAACCTTGCAGTTATAAATGTAGATCACTCAATTTAAGGAAAATTGTTGTCATTTAATTGACAAAGCCAGTCTTCAGTTACAAGTTTATCTTTCAAATCAGACTTCCTCTGTGGGTAAAAGTCCAACTTGATTTTTCAGCTCAAATAAATATGTTAATATATGTCTCCATGACAACCATCACACAGCTGAATTCTAATTCTAATATAGATAAATAGATAAGGTGCAGAGCCTTACTATGCGTTGCCTGGATACAGTAAGATACTGCTGCCTTCAATATTTCTTTGCTTTGTATTCACTAAAGTCTTCTAAAGTTGAGATGATTCTTTTGCTGTAATAAGGATATGGAAGATGTAAGGTCCTTAAGTAAAAATACCCTCCTTATTGCTTCATTCTACTACATATCTGAACTTATAATATACTAACGTAGGTCCACATAGTCCGTTTCTTAATAAAATATATGACATATGTATCTACATATGTATAGATATATATATGATGGGAGATAAACAAACCCTTACTGTACTGCTTTGATTAAACAGAGGATTTACAGGTTTGACATCCTGGAGTGTTTATATTCCAGGGAAATACACTAGTTGGGATTAATGGGTGGGATGCATTTCTTTGGAAAGTGAGAAAAGTGATTGTGAAGGAGAGGGGAAGGAAATGTGAAAGAGGTTGGCTTGATACCTTAGATACAGGTGTATTTGCCAAAAGATCAGTAGTAGAAAAGATGGAAGCTGATGATCTGGAATTTGATTACCTTAAAACTGTACCAGCATATCTCTTGGAAAGTCTTCATGTAGCCCCAGTGTACCTCAATTTATAGACCACTGATACAGAAGACAGGCAGAGAAGATCCATCATATGTATAATTGCAGACATGATAACCAAGCTAGTGTGGTAAAATTAATGCTTAGAGATTAAACTTAGAGATAAAAGACAACTAGCATCTGAAGATTGAGAGGGCATACTGTGTGACTGGGTTTTTATAGTAAAGTGCTGGACTTCAGAGGTCAAGAAAGATTTTGGTAGGAAGAGCCAGGCAAATAGGTTTGAGTTATTTATAAATAGAGAAATTATGTTGGCTTCAGATTTCATTCAGTGCAAGATTTCAAACAATGGAATATACGTAAAAGATTTTCAAGAAAAGAATACTTAAGAAAGAACTGATCTATTTCTCAAGCCTTTGGGTTTTTCAAGAACTAAGGAAGAATCACTTTTCAGCAATCTCATCCATAGGACGGATCTAAGAAAAGAAGTTTGAGAAAATCAACATATAAATATACTTGTTTTGCTGCCAGTTTGACTTCTTAAACATAAAGATGAACCATTAAGTTTACATGATACCAATCTCCAAAGATTAACTCATGATGAAGTAGAATCTTGGGCATAGACTTTGCTGGTAACTGTGCTCTGAGTGCTTTATCAAAAATCTTCCCCAGAAACATTTACTTTATTTTCTTCTAGGCAAAACAAATGAAATCTGTAAAAGACCTTTTATGTTTAAGTTAGAAAAAGTCTGAATATGTTTGGGTTGGTGAGAATATAAAAAATATACCACCCCTGTCAATTTGGAACAAAAACTACATAGTTTGTGAGCCTGTGGTAACAGAGTGTCCTACATTCCTTTTTGAAAAGCCATCTTAAGAAGTGTGTTATATATATTTTTTCAGTTGTAAAAAGGTTCAGGGTCTAGATCAAGTGTTCTACTGCCTATACACTCTAATATTTCTGTTCTTGACTTTTATGGTTGACAGCAACAGATAAGAAAAATGGAAGACTGCAGTAAGTTTATCTGTAAGAGAGCTAATAGTGCTCTCTGCTTTTTGTACTTCAGCCAGTGTGTTGGATATCCAGGCCATGAATTGGATTCTTTGGTTTGATTATCTGGAGGCTGCCAATTCATATTTACAGAACAGATAGGCCTGTCAAATAGATGATGAAGCTTTCTTAATTTTGCTTCTTCCAGAAGGGAAAAAAAAAAAAAAAAAAAGATGGTATAGTGACTTCTTGAGAGAAAGTGCCTATGAAGGAAATAAAAATCTGGATATCTAGAAGGAAAAAAAATATGGAGTCATTTTTAGCCCAAGATCAACAATTAGAAGAATGAGCTCGCAGGTGTTTTGTTTTCTACATGTGTTAGTATATATGATGAATGATGAAGAAACAATTGATTTGAATAAGTTACCTTTACCCAGATGTGTAATCTTTCGGTCTTGCTGTGACACCAGGGATAAGATTTCTTCAGAAAATGTAGAAAGAACTAAATAAAGAATTAATGAGCCTAGCGCTCTGTCTCTTAATAATGACTAAGTAGAATTTAGAGCTTATTTTGGTGAGAAAATGTCCATTCTTCAGGCAGGTAGAAAGAGACCAGAAGCAGAAGAGTTCAGGCTGGCCAGTGGAATTAATAATAAAGGAAAGAGGAAGAGAGGCAGATGAGGGGCAAACCGGAAGAAAAAATGATAAAAACAAAATGGTCCCCTAATACTGATGAGGCACAGAAACAACGTAATGAAAACACTTCAAGTGAATAATGTTTACTAATGAAAGGAAGTTGGCTCACCAGTGACCACCAATGTAGAAATGCATGTGAAAGATACCAAGGAAGAGGATTATACCAGTAACAGCCTTAATAAAGCAGAAGAAAGGCCTTTAGGAAGAGGACAAATTTGAGAAGAGAATATGAAGAAAGTTAAGGGAAAGCATATGGAGAAAGACTTAAATAGAGAAGCCAAGAAGATAACAGAGTGGGAGAACCCTGAGTTTATTACCCTGTTCCACATTTACAACTAGATATCATCCACATCCAAGGCAGTAAAGCAGAGAGTAATCCGAAGATTGGTGGAACAAACTCCACATAAATATAGAGAAGAGGCTGCATCTGAAAGGTTAGGAAGGTTAGAAAGATAGAGGGGGAGGCTGCCTGCAAGGGGGAGGGAGCTATGTGCATGGATAAGGCAGAGAAATGCGCTCTTGAAACAGGAAGCTCACAAAAGGAAGACTAAACCCATAGCATTTGACCAGAGAGGCTGAATTGGAATTTGTAAAATGAGTGGGACTTGGAGCCTGGAGCTTTAAAAGTCAGTGGACTTAGTGTGTGAGCCAAGAGGCTGAGTGATAGCTGGGTCTTTGTCCTTGAAGACATAGCAGCCTACATGGAGAGGCAACATAAAAACAGCAGTTTACACAAAGCCAGGGACAACCAGGAGACAAATCTGTTTATATTGAGTTCAAAGCGTATTGGGGGACTTCTCTGAAAACAAGGGAGTTGGCATGTGCCTTTTTCCTCCACAGTCCCTCAGCATAAAAAAGCCACCTGTAGGAGGCAGCACTACACAGACACTAGCTTCCTAACCTGCCAGCAGGTAAGGGTGGTTCAGTATTAGCAAATCAAGCAATGTGATACATCACATCAAGAAGAGAAAGGATAAAAAACATCATTTCAATGGATGCAAAAAAGGCATTTAACAAAACACAACTTCAATTCATGGTAAAAACCCTTAACAGAGTAGGTTTAGAGGGAACATATTTCAACATAATAAAGGTTATGTATGAAAACATCAACTTCAGTGGGGAAAAACTGAGAGCCTTTCCCCTAAGATCAGAAACAAGACAAGGATGGCAACTCTCACCATTCTTATTCAACATGGTAGTGGAAGTCCTAGCCACAGCAGTCAGCAGAAAGAAATAAAAAGCATCCAAATTGGTAAGGAATATGTAAAACTTTCACGACTTGCAGATGACATGAGAGTATATGTAGAAAACCCAAAAGACTTAACAAAAAAAAAAAGCTAGAAGTGATACACAAACTCAGTAAAACTGCAGGATGCAAAATTAAATTACAGAAGTTCTATACACCAATAATGAAGCAGCAGAAAGAGAAATTAAGAAAACAGTCGCAATTTCAGTTTTATCTAAAACAATAAGGTAGCTAGGAATAGACCTAACCAAAAAGGTGAAAGAACTGTACTTGGAAAACTATAAAATATTGATGAAAGAGATTGAAGATGACACAAAGAAAGACATTCCATGCTCGTGGAGTGAAAGAACAAATATTATTAAAATGTCTGTACTACCCAAGAAGTCCACACATTTAATGCAATCCCTTTTAAAATACCAACAACATTTGTCACAGAACTAGAATAAACAGTCCTAAAATTTATATGGACCACAAAAGACCACAAATAGCCAAAGCAGTCTTGAAAAAGAAAAGAAAAGCTGAAACCATAATTCCAGGCTTTTATATTATCAAGCTATAATAATCAAAACAGTATGATACTAGCCAAAAATAAACACCTAGATCAAAAGAACCAAATAGAAAACCCACAAATAAACCCACAACTTTATGGCCAACTAATTAATCTTCAAGAAAGCAGGAAAGAATATCTAGTGGGGGGGAGGAGTCAAGATGGCAGAGAAGTAGCAGGCTAGCCGGAGATCAGCTAGATCAGCTAGATAGCTTATCTATAGATTGCAAACACCTGAAAATCCAGCGGCAGATCGAAGAGAAGAAGAACAGCAATTCTGGAAACAGAAAAACAACCACTTTCTGAAAGGTAGGACCGGAGGAGAAGTGAATCCAAAGCGACGGGAAGATAGACCCCGGGAGGAGGGGCCGGCTCCCGGCAAGCGGCGGAGCAACGGCGCACAAAATCAGGACTTTTAAAAGTCTGTTCCGCTGAGGGACATCGCTCCAGAGGCTAAACCGGGGCGAAGCCCACGCGGGGTCAGCGTGGCCTCAGGTCCCGCAGGGTCACAGAAGGATCGGGGTGTCTGAGTGTCGCAGAGCTTGCGGGTATTGGAACGGGAAAGCCGGCTACAGAGACAGAGCCGACAGTAAGCTCACAGCTCGGTGTTACCTTGAACCGGTCACAGGCTCGGTGAGCTCGGAGCGGGGCCGGAGGTCAGGCAGACGGGAGTAACTGGGCGCTGTTCTCTGAGGGCACACTGAGGAGTGGGGCCCTGGGCTCGCGGCTCCTCCGGCCGGAGACCAGGAGGCCGCCATTTGTATTCCCCGTCCTCTGGAACTCTACGGAAAGCGCTGAGGGAACAAAAGCTCCTGAAAGCAAAGCCAAGCGGATTACTCACCCCGGCCCCTGATAAGGGTGGTGCAATTCCGCCTGGGGCAAAGACACTTGAGAATCACTACACCAGGCCCCTCCCCCAGAAGATCAACAAGAAATCCAGCCGAGACCAAGTTCACCTACCAAGGAGTGCGGTTTCAATACCAAGGAGAGCAGCAGAATTCCAGAGGAGGAGAAAGCAAAGCACGGAACTCATGGCTTTTTCCCTGTGATTTTTTTTAGTCTTGCAGTTAATTTAATTTTTTTCTTTTTCATTTTTTGTTTTTTTTCTCGCCTTCTGATAAAATTTTTTTTAACTTTTACCTTTTTTTTAATGTTTTTTAACTAGTTTATCTAATATATATATATTTTTTCTTTTTTATATTTTTCTTATTTGTTTTCTTTTTTAAAATTCTTTTCTTTTCTTTTCTTTTTTCTTTTTTGTTTTTTTTCTTCTCTCCTCCTTTTTGAACCTCTTTTTATCCCCTTTCTCCCTGGTCACGATTTGGGATCTCTTCTAATTTGGTTAAAGCATATTTTCCTGGGGTTGTTGCCACCCTTTTAGTATTTTACTTGCTCCTTCATATACTCTTATCTGGACAAAATGACAAGACGGAAAAATTCAACACAAAAAAAAAGAACAAGAGGCAGTACCGAAGGCTAGGGACCTAATCAATACAGACATTGGTAATATGTCAGATCTAGAGTTCAGAATGACAATTCTCAAGGTTCTAGCTGGGCTCGAAAAAGGCATGGAAGATATTAGAGAAACCCTCTCGAGAGATATAAAAGCCCTTTCTGGAGAAATAAAAGGACTAAAATCTAACCAAGTTGAAATCAAAAAAGCTATTAATGAGGTGCAATCAAAAAGGGAGGCTCTCACTGCTAGGATAAATGAGGCAGAAAAAAGAATTAGTGATATAGAAGACCAAATGATAGAGAATAAAGAAGCTGAGCAAAAGAGGGACAAACAGCTACTGGACAACGAGGAGAGAATTCGAGAGATAAGTGACACCATAAGATGAAACAACATTAGAATAATTGGGATATCAGAAGAAGAAGAAAGAGAGAGGGGAGCAGAAGGTATACTGGAGAGAATTATTGGGGAGAATTTCCCCAATATGGCAAAGGGAACGAACATCAAAATTCAGGAGGTTCAGAGAACGCCCCTCAAAATCAATAAGAATAGGCCCACACCCCGTCACCTAATAATAAAATTCACAAGTCTCAGTGACAGTGAGAAAATCCTGAAAGCAGCCCGGGAAAAGAAGTCTGTAACATACAATGGTAAAAATATTAGATTGGCAGCTGACTTATCCACAGAGACCTGGCAGGCCAGAAAGAGCTGGCATGATATATTCAGAGCACTAAACGAGAAAAACATGCGGCCAAGAATACTATATCCAGCTAGGCTATCATTGAAAATAGAAGAAGAGATTAAAAGCTTCCAAGACAAACAAAAACTGAAAGAATTTGCAAACACCAAACCAGCTCTACAGGAAATATTGAAAGGGGTCCTCTAAGCAAAGAGAGAGCCTACAAGTGGTAGATCAGAAAGGAACAGAGACCATATACAGGAACAGTCACCTTACAGGCAATACAATGGCACTAAATTCATATCTCTCAATAGTTACCCTGAATGTTAATGGGCTAAATGCCCCTGTCAAAAGACACAGGGTATCAGAATGGATAAAAAAACAAAACCCATCTATATGTTGCCTCCAAGAAACTCATTTTAAGCCCGAAGACACCTCCAGATTTAAAGTGAGGGGGTGGAAAAGAATTTACCATGCTAATGGACATCAGAAGAAAGCAGGAGTGGCAATCCTTATATCAGATCCATTAGATTTTAAGCCAAAGACTATAATAAGAGATGAGGAAAGACACTATATCATACTCAAAGGGTCTGTCCAACAAGAAGATTTAACAATTTTAAATATCTATGCCCCCAACGTGGGAGCAGCCAACTATATAAACCAATTAATAACAAAATCAAAGAAACACATCAACAATAGTACGATAATAGTAGGGGACTTTAACACTCCCCTCACTGAAATGGACAGATCATCCAAGCAAAAGATCAGCAAGGAAATAATGGCCTTAAACGACACACTGGACCAGATGGACATCACAGATATATTCAGAACATTTCATCCCAAAGCAACAGAATACACATTCTTCTCTAGTGCACATGGAACATTCTCCAGAATAGATCACATCCTCGGTCCTAAATCAGGTCTCAACTGGTATCAAAAGATTGGGATCATTCCCTGCATATTTTCAGACCACAGTGCTCTAAAGCTAGAACTCAACCACAAAAGGAAGTTTGGAAAGAACCCAAATACATGGAGATTAAACAGCGTCCTTCTAAAGAATGAATGGGTCAACAGGGAAATTAAAGAAGAATTGAAAAAAAATCATGGAAACAAATGATAATGAAAATACAAAGGTTCAAAATCTGTGGGACACAACAAAGGCAGTCCTGAGAGGAAAATATATAGCAGTACAAACCTTTCTCAATAAACAAGAAAGGTCTCAGGTACACAACCTAACCCTACACCTAAAGGAGCTGGAGAAAGAACAAGAAAGAAACCCTAAGCCCAGCAGGAGAAGAGAAATCATAAAGATCAGAGCAGAAATCAATGAAATAGAAACCAAAAAAACAATAGAACAAATCAACGAAACTAGGAGCTGGTTCTTTGAAAGAATTAATAAAATTGATAAACCCCTGGCCCGACTTATCAAAAAGAAAAGAGAAAGGACCCAAATAAATAAAATCATGAATGAAAGAGGAGAGATCACAACTAACACCAAAGAAATACAAACTATTATAAGAACATGCTATGAGCAACTCGACGCCAATAAATTTGACAATCTGGAAGAAATGGATGCATTCCTAGAAACATATAAACTACCACAACTGAACCAGGAAGAAATAGAAAGCCTGAACAGACCCATAACCAGTAAGGAGATTAAAACAGTCATTAAAAATCTCCAAACAAACAAAAGCCCAGGGACAGACGGCTTCCCGGGGGAATTCTACCAAACATTTAAAGAAGAACTAATTCCTATTCTCCTGAAACTGTTCCAAAAAATAGAAATGGAAGGAAAACTTCCAAACTCATTTTATGAGGCCAGCATCACCTGGATCCCAAAACCAGACAAGGATCCCATCAAAAAAGAGAGCTATAGACCAATATCTTTGATGAACACAGATGCGAAAATACTCAACAAAATACTAGCCAATATGATTCAATAGTACATTAAAAGGATTATTCACCACGACCAAGTGGGATTTATTCCAGGGCTGCAAGGTTGGTTCAACATCCGCAAATCAGTCAATGTGATACAACACATCAATAAAAGAAAGAACAAGAACCATATGATCCTCTCAATAGATGCTGAAAAAGCATTTGACAAAGTACAGCATCCCTTCCTGATCAAAACTCTTCAAAGTGTAGGGATGGAGGGCACATACCTCAATATCATCAAAGCCATCTATGAAAAACCCACCGCAAATATCATTCTCAATGGAGAAAAACTGAAAGCTTTTCCGTTAAGGTCAGGAACACGGCAGGGATGTCCATTATCACCACTGCTATTCAACATAGTACTAGAAGTCCTAGCCTCAGCAATCAGACAACAAAAGGAAATTAAAGGCATCCAAATCGGCAAAGAAGAAGTCAAATTATCACTCTTCGCAGATGATATGATACTATATGTTGACAACCCAAAAGACTCCACTCCAAAACTGCTAGAACTCATACAGGAATTCAGTAAAGTGTCAGGATATAAAATCAATGCACAGAAATCAGTTGCATTTCTCTACACCAACAGCAAGAGAGAAGAAAGAGAAATTAAGGAGTCAATCCCATTTACAATTGCACCCAAAACCATAAGATACCTAGGAATAAACCTAACCAAAGAGGCACAGAATCTATACTCAGAAAACTATAAAGTACTCATGAAAGAAATTGAGGAAGACACAAAGAAATGGAAAAATGTTCCATACTCCTGGATTGGAAGAATAAATATTGTGAAAATGTCTATGCTACCTAAAGCAATCTACACATTTAATGCAATTCCTATCAAAGTACCATCCATCTTTTTCAAAGAAATGGAACAAATAATTCTAAAATTTATATGGAACCAGAAAAGACCTCAAATAGCCAAAGGGATATTGAAAAAGAAAGCCAACGTTGGTGGCATCACAATTCCGGACTTCAAGCTCTATTACAAAGCTGTCATCATCAAGACAGCATAGTACTGGCACAAAAACAGACACATAGATCAATGGAACAGAATAGAGCCCAGAAATAGACCCTCAACTCTACAGTCAACTAATCTTCGACAAAGCAGGAAAGAATGTCCAATGGAAAAAAGACAGCCTCTTCAATAAATGGCGCTGGGAAAATTGGACAGCCACATGCAGAAAAATGAAATTGGACCATTTCCTTACACCACACACAAAAATAGACTCAAAATGGATGAAGGACCTCAATGTACGAAAGGAATCCATCAAAATCCTTGAGGAGAACACAGGCAGCAACCTCTCGGACCTCAGCCGCAGCAACATCTTCCTAGGAACAACGCCAAAGGCAAGGGAAGCAAGGGCAAAAATGAACTATTGGGATTTCATCAAGATCAAAAGCTTTTGCACAGCAAAGGAAACAGTTAACAAAATCAAAAGACAACTGACAGAATGGGAGAAGATATTTGCAAACAACATATCAGATAAAGGACTAGTGTCCAGAATCTATAAAGAACTTAGCAAACTCAACACCCAAAGAACAAATAATCCAATCAAGAAATGGGCAGAGGACATGAACAGACATTTCTGCAAAGAAGACATCCAGATGGCCAACAGACACATGAAAAAGTGCTCCATATCACTCGGCATCAGGGAAATACAAATCAAAACCACAATGAGATATTACCTCACACCAGTCAGAATGGCTAAAATCAACAAGTCAGGAAATGACAGATGCTGGCGAGGATGCGGAGAAAGGGGAACCCTCCTACACTGTTGGTGGGAATGCAAGCTTGTGCAGCCACTCTGGAAAACAGCTTGGAGGTTCTTCAAAATGTTGAAAATAGAACTGCCCTATGACCCAGCAATTGCACTATTGGGCATTTACCCTAAAGATACAAACGTGGTGATCCAAAGGGGCACGTGCACCCGAATGTTTATAGCAGCAATGTCCACAATAGCCAAACTATGGAAAGAACCTAGATGTCCATCAACAGATGAATGGATCAAGAAGAGGTGGTATATATACACAATGGAATACTATGCAGCCATCAAAAGAAATGAAATCTTGCCATTTGCGACAACATGGATGGAACTAGAGCGTATCATGCTTAGTGAAATAAGTCAAGCAGAGAAAGACAACTATCATATCATCTCCCTGATATAAGGAAGTGGTGATGCAACATGGGGGCTTAAGTGGGTAGGAGAAGAATCAATGAAACAAGATGGGATTGGGAGGGAGACAAACCATAAGTGACTCTTAATCTCACAAAACAAACTGAGGGTTGTTGGGAGGAGGGGGTTTGGCAGAAGGGGGTGGGATTATGGACATTGGGGAGGGTATGTGCTTTGGTGAGTGCTGTGAAGTGTGTAAACCTGGCGATTCACAGACCTGTACCCCTGGGGATAAAAATATATGTTAATAAAAAATAAAAATTAAAAAAAAAATCTAGTTGGAAACGGACAGTCTTTTTAATAAATGATGTTGGAAAAACTAGACAGCTACATGCAAAAAAAAAAAAAAGACCACTTTCTTATACTATATACAAAAATAAATTCAAAATGGATTGAAGATGTAGGTATGCGGCCCGAAACCATAAAAACCCAGAAGAGAACACAGGCAGTAAATTCTTTGACATAAGCAATTTTTTTTGATATAGCAACTTTTTTCTAGATATGTCTCCTGAGGCAAGGGAAACAAAAAGCAAAAATAAACTATTAGGTTTAGATCAAAATAAAAAGTTTTTTTTGAAGAAGGGAACAATCACCAAAAGTAAAGGGCATCCTACAGAGTCGGGGAAGATATTTGCAAATGACATATTCAGTAAAGGGTATCATATTCATTTTCATCATATTCAATAAAGTATTTAGAACATAATAAAGAACTGATACAGCTCAACACCCAAAAACCAATAATTCAATTAAAAAATGGCCAGAAGTCATGAACAGAGAGATACATGAAAAGATTTTCATCATTACTCACCATTATGGAAATGCAAATCAAAACTGCAATGAAATACCATCTCAAACTTGTCAGAATGGTTAAAATCAATAACACAGAAAACAACAGGTGTTGGCAAAGATGTGAAGGAAAAGGAAGCCTCGTACATTGTTGATAGGATGCAAACTGATGCAGCCACTGTGGAAAACAGTATGGAGGTTCATCAAAAAGTTAAAAATAAAACTATCCTATAATCCAGTATTCACACTAGTAGCTATTTACCCAAGTAATACAAAACTAATTCTAAGGGATGCATACCTGTGTACCTGTGTATTTATAGCAGCATTGGGTACAAGAGCCAAATTACAGAAACAATCCAAATGTCCACTGATAGATGAAAGGATAAAGAAGACATGAGGTATATGTACAATGGAATATTATTCAGCCATCAAATGGAATGAAATCTTGCCATTTGTAACAAGATGGATGGAGGTAGGGAGTATAATGCTAAGCAAAATAAGTCAGAGAACGATAAATACCTTATGATTTTACTCATGTGGAATTTAAGAAACAAAACAAATGAACAAAGGGGAAAAGGGGGGTGCCTGGGTGGCACAGTTGGTTAAGCATCTACCTCTTGGTTTGGCTCAGATCATGATCTCAGGGTCATGAGATTGAACCCTGTATCAGGCTCTTTGCTCAACATAGAGTCAGCTGAGATTCTCTGTCCCTCTCCCTCTTCCCTTCCTGCTCACTCTCTCTCTCTTTTCCAAATAAATAAATAAATCTTAAAGAGAGAGAGAGAAACCAAGAAACAGACTCTTAATTATAGAGAACAAATTGATGATTACCGGTGAGGAGGAGGATGAGGGATGGGTTAAGTAGGATGATGAGCATTAAGGAGGGCGCTTGTCTCGATGATGCCTGGGTGATGTATGGAATTACTGAATCACTATGTTGTATACCTGAAACTAATATGACACTATATTAACTGACTGGATTCAAAATTAATAAAACGAAAGAAAAGCCAAGAGGGATACCTTTTACGGTTGGTGTTATGATGGTGAGAAATTTGATCTATTCATTCTTAGATCCTGATAAATACAGATGTCTGAAGAATCAGATAGTGAAGGTATGGAAGATGACATTAGTGATGGCAGGAAGAAGCAGAGAATGAGGAAAGGGGTAATAGTGAAGTGAAAGAAGTGAAACAAACAGGTTGCAATAGAAAGAAGGCCTAGTGGGAAACCTAAGAGCCTTTGGATACAGGTCTGTCTTTACCAAAGACCACAGAGATGTTACATCTACTCAAAACTCAAAGCTAACTACTACTTACTTTACTCTTTTTGAAATGCTTTGTCATGATTATATGGGCCACCAGTCAAAAAAAAGAGTTGGCTTTGGAATAGTTAACAAAGAGTCCACGCTTCAAGGATCTAGATTCTAAAGAACTCTATACAGAGGTCATCATATAGCTAACCACCTTCTTGACCCATCAGAGAATATACTTCAAATGAGAGTGGATTAAAGAAATTTCCTGATCCTATTTCCAGCATGTATGCTCTTGGACTATATCCACTTCTTTATTTTACTGCCAAGTTGTAGAGTTCTTGTCCCATTTTTAGAAATTCTTATCTTACTATACAGAATGTACTACTGTTAAACAAAATTGCTCAGAATTTGATGTATTTAATATTTACAAAGCTAGAGTATGTGATGGAGTGGCCCTAATAAGTAATGAGTATTTTTGAATTGAGATTATCAATAATAATCCTGTTTCCCAATTTTAATAAAATTATACAGTATTTAAGAAAACATTAAATAGGGCTCTTGGATGGCTCAGTCAGTTGGGCATCTGCCTTCTGCTTGGGTCATGATCTCAGGGTTCTTGGATTGAGCCCCTATCAGGCTCCCTGCTCAGTGAGTCTGCTTCTCCCTCTCCCTCTGCTTCTTCTCCCTGTTTGTGTTCTCTCTCTCTCAAATGAATAAATAAAATCTTTTTAAAACTGCATTAAACAAAAGACCTGTAGGATCTCTACATGGGAAACAATAAAACATTACTGAAAAATTAAAGAATACTTGCATAAATGATGAAATATGACATATTCATGGATTGGAATACTCAGAGGACAATTATCTGCAAATTGATCTATAGATTGAACATAATCCCTACCATATTCACATAGGCCTTTTTTTTTCCCCATGCAGGCTTTTTATTTATTTATTTATTTTTCATTACATTCATGCAGGCTTTTTAAATAAAATTGATGAGGTGATTCTACAAGTTATGTATAAAATGTTAAAGATTGAGCATTTCTAAAACAATCATAAAATCATAGTTGGAAACCTTGACTTCACAACATAACTGTACAGGAAAATAACCAAAAAACAGTGTGGTGCTGCTGTAAGGATCAACAAAAAGATAAATACAGTTGAATAGAGAGGCAAGAACAGACCCATATTTATTTGGTCATTTGATTTCAAACAAAATTCAAAGGAACCCAAGGGGGAAAGGTAAGTTTTTCAGTACATACTGCTGGAACAACTGGATATCCATATGGGGAAAAAAAATTTCAACTCCTACATTCTACCAAGCACAGAAATTAATTGAGATGGATTATATTACTAAATTAAAAAGCTGCAACCATAAGGTTTGGGGACAAAAAAAAAAAAATCAGAGACTATCTTCATGACTTTGGGGGTCAAATGATACTACTCGGCAAGAAATTGAAACACAGTACTAATACCTACAACAGCATGGATGAATCTCATTATATTAGCTGAAAGAAATCTTATACAAAAGAATATGTATGGTACAGTATTACATTTTTATGAAGTTCTGGTATAAGCAACTTTTATGAGGGAAAAGAATGGAGTGGTTTGTCTAGGGAATAGGCAGGAATTGACTGGGAAGGATTACGAAGGAACGTTCTTTGAGGTGATGGTAATGGTTTGGGTTACAAGGTGTATGAATTTGTAAAAACTGATGGAATGGTACACTCAAGATTGGTACATTTTATTTTATGTAAATCTTACTTCAAAAGAAAGGAAAAAAGAACTTTAAAAACATCACAAGGAGATACTATTTTATGTCTGCCAGATAGGCAAGTGTTGGCAAGGGAATATCCTGACCTCTCTCACCCTTGCTAGCGGTAGTGTAAATTAGATCAACCATATAAAACAGTTAGTCATTATCTAATAACTAGTGCATATGCCAACAAAGTGATTCCATGTTGAGGCATAGAAACTTCTGTAAATGTACACAGAGAGACATATATAACAATATTCCAGTAAAGTAAAAAGAACTGAGAATACCCATCAACAGGAGAAGGCATAATTGTGCTATATTCAAATACACTATTACAGATGAATCTTGTGAACATATAAGAATGCTCCCAATATGATTCCAATCAATATAATTTCATTCAAAATCTTGAAAATTTGCAAACTATGTTGATTAAGGATACATTTCTTGTAAAGGAAAGCAGAGAAAATAAATTCAGTGTATGGGATGAAGGCATGGCAAGGAGAATTAGAATTGGAATGAAAAGCCCATAAAGGCAACTTCAAAATTACTAGTAAGGTTTTATTCCCTAAAATGGCTAATGGGAAGAGTGTTTATTATTTTTCTTTATAACTTGCACATGTTAAAATATTCCTTGATATAATTGAATATTTGATAATTCCATGAGTAACAAAATATACATTTTAAAATTGAATCTAAGAATTTTTCATTAGCAGTAAGATGCAAAGTTAAGCCATTTATTCAGATGTTTATCAAATGCTTGTACACAGCCTGATAGGGGTGCAACATTAGTTAAGCCCTTATTGGGAGGCTATCACTTTGGTAGCTGTATCTTAAAAATTAATTTAAAAACCAGTGAGATCTAAAATGATGACAGTCATATATAGGTCCAGCTTTGACCTCACTCCCCTAATGCTACTCCAGGGGACTTCTGAAGGTATACTTTTATGAATTGGAGTGTCAGGTATATTGATCATTGACCAATCATAAAGGTACCTTATAATCAGGTCATGGAGAATGTGTCCTGTAATTTATTTACTTGAAACTTAACTATGATAAAAATTCTTAGGATGCTGTGGCTAACACACATATCTTACTGTTCTTTTGTTGAATATTAAACATTTTTGAGGTATTTATAGATTTTTCATTTCAACATTTCCTGCAAAATCCGTGATTATTTTTCATTACATCAGCTTGCCAGAAAACAAAGGTTGAACTCTGTAGCTCTAATGTGGTCCTGAATTTGTAGCTTAAAATTAAAAGGGCTTACCCCAACTCTTTACTCTTTATAAGTATTCAGACATTCCTTTGATGCCAAATAATAAATTCATAGTGCTACATATCCAGCAGGATGACAGTTCGCTTGCCTATATGAAGTACTTAAATATACCCAATTGCAATTCCAAAGCCTTATTGCTTCATTTATCACAGGAAGTGCCAGAGTTCTGAAATATTTTGTAAGAAAAGCTACTCTACTTGCATGAATTCTCATAGGAATAACCAAGAATATTATGCCAATTCAATCCTAAGTATTGAAGTTAAGGTTCTAAATGACGTTTAATATTATGATTTATTTTCTATCCTAAACTTTATAAGGCACAAAACAAGATCCTATCCTTTCATATTGCTTTTTATTTTTAAAGCATCTGAGTGATGATAAAAATCTAAGCTTAAGAACTGTCAGATGATTTATGATATTTCATTTATTTTTCAAAGGATTGGGGTGTCACCAGTAAGCCTATTAGAATTGTAGGTTTAAAGTTCCTCATTTTAAAAAAGACCAGCTGCATAAACAAATGTGTTAGCTTTGTAACTTAATTCTGTGTGATTTTTTTTTTTTAATTCTTCAAAGTACCAAAGGAGGCAGTTCTTCTTAGGTCATAAATACTTGTTTATGTCATTATGATCTCAAACCTTCAAATACATTTCAAGATCTACTTTTTAAAATATTAATATGGTTTTATTGCATTCTTTACAACCTCAAGACATTTCTTCCTTTGTCTGCTGAAATCTGCCTTTCTTCATGGGCTGACACCAACTAAAGTGAAATGTAGATAAACTGAAGGAAAATTACTTTAGGAAATTGGAATTCTGTAGTCATGGATAGATTCAATATCTATTGAATTGTCATAGACAATTCAATAATTGTCTTTGAGAATGCTCTGAGTATCTTGAAGCTATTTTTTTTTTTTTTTTTTACTAAACTTTTAAGTTTGGGATAATTATAAATTCCCTTGTAGTTATAAGAAATAATAGGCACCCAATGCTATCTTTATGCATTTTCCCCCAAAAAGGTAACAACATCTAGAATACCATACAGATGATAGAGCGATACAATTTGGATTTCCCTAGCTTTACTTGAACTCATATGCATATGTATACATTTAGTTTCTGTGAAGTTATCACATGAGTAGCTTTCTTTATCTACCACAGTCAAGAAGAGAACAGTTCGATCACAAGGATTCTTCATATTGCCCCTTTTATAACCATGCTCACCTACCCCATTTTCCCATCCCTAACCCCTGGGAACCACTAATTTGTTCTCTATCTCTATAATTTTTTCATTTCAATGATGTTACATAAATGGAATCTTTGGGATTGATTATTTAGCATAATTCCCTTAATGTTGATTCAAATAATTGCATTCATCATCAGTAGTTTTTTATTGATGAGTGGTATTTCATCAAAATGTACTTTGATTTTTAGCATTCACATAAATACACATAAAATAATAGATAATTGAAATATCAACTAACAAGTTTTTTTAGATGTTACAATTAACCTGTTTAAAGTTACAGGTAAGTTTTTAGTGTCCTTTTAGTTATTTAGATTGGATTAGCCTCTGTCTTGTCATACCAAGACCAGATGAATTGCTACCTGTGTACTGAAGATATATTTGCAGTAGGGGAAAAAAAAAAGATAATTCCATGTCCTACAAATAAGTCATTTGAATAAAAACTGACAAGATTGGAGAAAATACACTTACAGGAAATCCTGTCATTTGTGGCAACAAATGAATGGATAGATCTGGGGAGCATTATGCTAAGTGAAGTAAGCCAGAGAGAGAAAGACAAATGTGGAATCTAAGGAAATAAAAGTTGAACTGATGGACAAAGTTGAAAGTAGAAAAATGGCTGCCAGGGGTTGGGGTGTCTGGAAAATAGGGAGAGGTTGGTAAAAGGGTACAAACTTTCAGCTGTAAAATGAATAAAGTCTGAGGATCTAATATATGGCATGATGTATCATTCTGAAATTTACTGAACGACTTGAACTTAAATGTTCTTGGCAAAAAAAGGGGGAGATTACATGTATGAGATGACATGTTACTTAACTTGATGGGGGTATCCTTTCACAGTGTATTCATGTATCAATCATTACTTGGTATACTTTAAATATCTTGCAGCTTTGTCAGTTGTACCTTAAATCTGAAAAAAACAACATTTGTGGTGGTTTAAATTGCTTTCAGGAAAGAATCTTCTGGTAATTCACATGTTATACATTTTATTTCTCCTACAAGACGTTTTTTCCACTAACAAGATTTAACTAGCTTTTTAAGGGCAGAACCTGTATATATCTAAGCAAGCTGTTCACTGTGTATACCTCAGAGGTAGTCACTAAGTAAATAGTGAAAAAGTGCTGGATATTGCAGTTCTAATGGTACTATGGGACACATTTTATTTGATCAGGGATTTTTAATAAAATTTTATACTTTTTTACAAACATTTACTAAATAGATAAATGTTCTTATTTGAAGTAACAGTGACTCCCATCTTTGTGACCTACCAAGAGAATTACTTTCTCTTACCCAGTTAAACTTTATATTTATTTAGGGTGCCTGGGTGGCTCAGTTGGTTAAGCAACTGCCTTCGGCTCAGGTCATGCCAGGATTGAGTCCCATATCAGTCTCCCTGCTAGGCAAGGAGTCTACTTCTTTCACTGACCCTCCCTCTTCTCATGCTCTGTCTCTCTCTCTCATTCTCTCTCTCTCTCAAATAAAATAAATAAAATATTTTTTAAAAATCTTTATTTAAAGTAGCTGAGAAGTATGGATCATAGTTGATATATTTATTCCTTAGTTCAGATTTTTAAAATTATGAAGATTTCTGTTTACGGGAACCAAATTACGTTAAGATTTTGATACTTTTTGTAGTGATTCCCCTGGATATTTTCAATTCTAGAATATATGAAATTTTAGCCTTGATTTTTTATATAAAAGAAAATTGAATATAATAGCTTCAGTTTTAATGCTATTAATTTAGAATTGGCTTAACAAAAACAGTGTTTATACAAAATTTCTTTAAAAGGTACTTTAAAACTATATATATGTATATATAAAGATTTATTTGAGAGAGAGAATGCATGCTAGTGGGGGGGTGGGGCAGAGAGAGAGGGAAAGAGAATCTCAGGCAGACTCCTTGCTGAATATGGAGCCACATGCAGGGCTCCAGCCTATGACCCTGAGATCATGACCTGAGCTGAAACCAAGAGTTGGCTGCCTGACTGACTGAGCCATCCAGGTACTCCTAAAAATATATATTTATATTATCATTTTTATCAAGAATAGTCTGGATGAAAGGATAATACGTTTCTGTAGGTCTAAGTATATTTTACAAAAACACAACTAAAGACTTGGTTTAAATCAGTGATTTTCAAACAAGAGTCCTGTATTAGTACTAAAAGATAAAGTTCCTCTCTGCTCCCTTTATAAGATACAGTTCTCCATCCAATATGCTACCAGATCCCTGCTGAGAGTCTTTTGTACTGAATAGATTTTTTCTTTTTTTATTTTCAGTCTGATCAGATGTGGAAGTGCCTGCTACTGTTTTCACTATATTTTTGCCTGTTTTCCCACTTGTGTCTGTAGGAGGCTTTTTCCTGAAAGGGGATAAAAGAATGTTTTGATATTACCAGATTCTTCTAGAGGTGTACAGTCCTCTTTTCTCTTCTTAAGCACCCATCAGCTCTTGCCTTCCTTAACACTAAGATTCTTCATCTTTCTCTCTAGAGATTCATGCTGCCTGCTATCTGTAACCACTTTAATTATGACTTTTCCTCTTTTCTGTGCTTATAGCCTCTTTTTTGCTGTTGAACATGGTAAGCATGTTCTAGGAAAGCCTTAAGTCTTTCTGCATCCAGTGTGTCCCAGGCATGGGTAGAATATGGAGTGTTCTAGGACCTTGCTTCTTCAGAAGTGCTTAGTTGAACCTAGGGAGCCTCAATAACTAATGTGAAGAAGACACAGCCAGGCAGACTGTGCATAAGAGTAAGTGTGCCTGCCATGACCTTTATTTTGGTCATAGCGACAGTTTCAAAAATCTCTTCGCATCCCTGTTGTTATCACTGCCTTTTACATGCACCATAGCTGTGTGGATATATTGTGCTGTGGCTATCAAAATTGGAAGAAGGCGTGATGTAACAGCATGGCAAATATAATATTAGATTCAGGCCTGTGGTCTGTGATGATTACTATGACTGCATAAGCCACAGTTCCTTCTATAATACCTTTGCTGTACTTGAATTTGTTCACCTAGTTAGATCATACAGTCAGTGTCATTAATTTGGGATGGAAAGCACCCTCTTATCATTAACACTACCTCTTACAAGTTTGAAAATGATTCAGTATGTAGTATTAAGAAGAGAAGTGTTTTGGGAACACCTAGGGCGTTCAGTTGTTTAAGCATCTAACTCTTGGTTTCAGCTGAGGTCATGATCTCAGAGTCATGAGATGGAGCCCACGTTAGGCTTCATGCTCAGTGTGGAATCTGCTTGAGAGTCTCTCTCTCCCTTTCCTTCCCCCTCTGCCCCTCCCACTGTGCTCACTCACTCTCTCCCTGAAAAAAAAAAAAAAATCTTTTTTAAAAAAGGAAAAGAAGTGTTTTTATTACTTTCAAATAAGAGGATATGTGATGTAAGGCTAGGTATAAGGTAAAAGTGAAGAGGAGTGAGTAGAAATAAGGACTAGGAAAAGAAAATTAAAGGAAAAGTTATTTTCTGACATTCATCATTTCAGTTATTGGCTTGGACTTTGAATTCTGTTTTTTGGAAATAGAAAATATCAGCCCAGAACCATGAGTTCAGTTAAAAAATTTTTATGTACTTTGGAGTTTGATTTTTCTGTTACCAAGTAAAGATAAAGATGGCAGTGATTTAGTAGCAGCTCATGGATAGTAACTGTGAGGTGCTGAGTGTATGTTACATAAATAAATAAAATCTTTAAAAAAATCCTCAAATCAGTGACTGAACCGTCTACCTTAAGAACCTAGAAAAAGAAGAGCAAACCAAAGCAAATAAAAAGAAAATAATAAATAAAGGTGAAAGCATAAATTTAAGGACTAGAGAATAAAAAAAAATAGAGAAAATCAATGAAAGCAAAGGTTGATTCTTTAAAAGATCTTAATAAAACTGACAAATCTTTAGACTGACCAAGAAAAAAAAAGAGAGAGAACATTCAAGTTAGTAAGATCAGCAATGAAAGAGGGTTCATTACTACGGATCTTACAGAAATAAGAAAGGATTTTAAAGGAACATTAGAAATAATCGTATGCCATCACTTCTTGGCCTTTTGGCTAAAATCAAGTGTAGAAATAATTGTATGCCAAAATATTATCAGGTGACTTAGATGAAATGGACAAACTCCTAAAAGACAAAAACTACCAAAACTAACTCAAGAAAGAAAATCTGAACTGACAAGTGATTGAATTATTTTAAAAGTTCCCACAGAGTAAAAAAAGCCCAAACCCAGATGTGAAGTGTATCAAAGCTATAAAGAAAAATTAATATCTGTACTTTACAAAGTCTTCTAAAAATTAGAGGAGAAAATACTTTCCAATTCATTCGATTAGGCTAGTATATCCTGATGCTGAAACCAGACAAAGAACACAAGGAAAACTACAGACCAATATTCCTTAAAAATGTAAAAATTTCCAACAAAATACTAGCAAACCAAATCTAGTAACTATAAAGAAGATTAGAAACAAAGGCCACATGGGATGATTTTATCAGAAATGCAAGATTATTTTTAATCAATGTAATACATTAATAAAATGAAGAAAAGCTATGTGATCATCATTTAATAAACACAGAAAAAGCATTTGACAAAATTGATATTCCTTTTATGATGAAAACACTCAATAATGTAGAAATAGGTGGGAACTACAAAATTTCCACAACTCACATCATACTTACCAGTGACAGGTTGAAAGCTCTCTTCCTAAGATCAAGGTGAACATGAGGATGTCTTCTCTTGCCACTTCTATTCAGGGCATTTAGGCAAGGAAAGGGTAAAAAAGGATCCAAATCAAAAAAGAAAACTTTTGGTATTTATAGATAGTATGATCTTGAATATGGAAAACCTTAAGGAACCAACTGAAAAAACTTAGAATTAATAAACAAGTTTTAGCAGGGCTAAAAAATACACAAGTATGAAAATCAGTTGTATTTATGTACACTAGCAGTGAATCCTTCAAAAGTGAAGTTAAGAAAACAGTTGCATTTATAATAGCATCAAAAAGAATAAATACTTAACAATAAGTTTAACAAAAGAAGTACAAGACTTATGCGCTAAAGTTTAAAAATGTTGTTAGAAAGTAAAGACAAATAAATCGAAAGACATCTTACAGTTTTTTAATTGAAGTGTAGTTGATATGCAGTATTCTATGGATTCCATTGTACAACATGGTGATTTGACAATTATATACATTATGAAATGCTCATCACAATAAGCATAGTTACGATGTGTCACCATAAAAGTTCTTATAGTATTATTGGCCATATTCCCTATGCTGTACTTTTCATCCCTGTGACTTACTGATTTTACAATTGGAAGTTTATACCTCTTAATCCCCTTGAATTGGGAGACTTAACCTCGTTAAGATGGCAATACACCCAAACGGATCAGCAGATTCAAAGCAATCTCGGTGAAAATCCCAGTTGCCATTTTTTGTAGAAGTTGACATGCTGATCCTAAAATTCATATGGAGATTCAAGGGACTTATAATATAATAGGCAAACCAATCTTAAAAAAAGAAAACAGAGGAAGACTCGCACTTCTCAATTTGAGAACTTACTGTAAATATACAATAAACAAGATAGGGTGGTACTGACAAAAGGCTAGACATAGAGGTCAATGGAATAGGATTGAAACTTGTGAATAAACCCTCACATGTATGGTAAATTGATTTTCAACCAGCATGTGAAGACATTTCAGGGGGGAAAAGAACAGTCTTATCAACCAGTGGCTTGGAACAACTGGGTATCCACATGAAAGCAAATGAAAGGGGATCTGTACCTCACATGATATTCAAAAATTAACTCAAAATGGATCAAAGATCTAAATGCAAGAGCTAAAACTGAAACTACATAAAACTCTGAAAGGAAAACAAAGTTTGAAATCTTTATACCTTGGATTAGGCTATCATTTCTTAGTTTGACATGAAAAGCATGAGCAATAAAAGACAAGTTCAAAATGAAAACTTTTGTGCTTTAGATGATAGCAAAAAGGCATCTTTCAGAATGGGACACCATCATATATCTGCTAAGGGACTTGGACTGAGAATATAAAATATTTTACCTCAGTAACAAAAAGGAACTACAATTTTAAAGTGATCAAAGGGTTTACATAGCTCTTTCTCCTAAGAAGATATACAAATCATCCGCGAGCACCTGGCAACCTTGCCAACATTAGAGTGATTAGAGCCACAGTGATATACAACTTCACACCCAGTAGGATGGCCATAAATTTTTAAATGGACAAAAAAGATTCAGTAAGAATATGTGGAAATTGGAAACCTCCTATATTACTGATGGGAATGTAAATGGACAGCTGCTTCTGACCATTCTTCAGAAGATGAAGCATAGAGTTACCCTGTGACCCAGCCTGTAATGCCTGTTCTTTAAGTATATATCCAGGAGAAGTGAATATGGCCACACAAAAAACTTGTGCACAAATGTTCATAGCAGCATTATTCATAATGGCCAAAAAGTGGAAAGAACCCAAATGTCTATCAGTTGATGACTAAACAGAAGTGGTATATCCATACAATGGCTTATTATCTGGCAACAAAAAGGAACAAAGTACTGGTACATTCTGTAACACTCATGAATCTTGAAAACATTATGCCAAGTGAAAGAAATCAGACACTAAAAGGCTACATATTACATGATACCACTAACATGAAATTTTCAGAATAAGTGAATCTACAGAGACAGAAAGTAGATTAATGATTTCCAGGGCCAAGCAGGTAGTAGGGTGACTGCTGATGGGTATGAGGTTTCTCTTTAGGGTGATGGGATATTCTGGAATTAGATGGTGTGGTGGTTCTATAACTTTGTGAATATACTATAAATCATCGAATTGTATACTTCAGAAGGGTGAATTTTATCACAAATATAAGTAAATGGGTATTAACTGAGCTCCTCCTAGGTATTCTGTTATTGTGCCAGATGTTTAGGGTGCCAGATGAACACAAAGGGATATGACCACTGCCTTCTGGAGCTTCTTATGTATTGAAGACACCAGGTATTATCTAAGTAAAATTACAATTGTGGTAAATGCTCTAAGGAAAATGGTCCAGGGTTCAGTGAGATTATTAATAGGAGTATCTGAGCAGACTAGGTCAGACAGTTCTCCTAAAGAGCTTATCCTGCATTGAGAACTGAAGGATGAAGCCACGTTATCCAGAAGACAAGCAGCATTACAGGGAAAGGGAACCAGGATGTGTAAAGACTCTGCCAACAGAGCCATGCTGTGTTCAGGAAACTGCTGGAAAGCTTGTGTGGCTGGGACACAGAAGGTGAGGGTATAGATAGGGTGCAGGTTGAAACTGAGGAGCAGGCTGAGATGAGACTATGCAAAAATTCACGGACTTGCTATGGCGTCCAATGGTTTTCATTCTGGGATGGCGCATTCTAATTGATGTTTTGAAAACGGGACTGTGGCCATGTTGGTTAGAGAAGGAACAAGAGAGGAAGCTATTAGAATATTCAGTGGTCTCTGCAGAGAATGACAGAGCAACTGGCACCAGGTAGTTTGCAATAGAAATGAGAAGATACGGATGTATCTGAGGGCTGTTTTGGAGTTAAAATTGACGGGATTTGGTAAAAACCTAGAACTAGGAAGTGAGGGAGATGTTGGACTTTTCCCCGTGAATGGGTTGGAGGGTCATTGCTAAGCCAGAGATTCCTTCAATATGTACTTTGCTATGAACAACTTCAAGTACTGTAAAGGGATTTTTTTTTTCTGTTAAGCAATAGCTCTTTCTTGCCGAAGTAGTCACATCGTATAGAAGTATGCAATTTACTGGTAGCAAATATTTGGGGAAAGCTCACAAATGTTTGAGAAATTAGACAAATAATTTTTATATATTTTCCAGACAGGTTTTTCCTCTGGGAGTCTCTCTCTCTCTCTCTCTTTTTAAGATTTTATTTGACAGAGAGAGAGAGATTACAAGTAGGCAGAGAAGCAGGGAGAGAGAGAGGGGGAAGCAGACTCTCTGCCAAGCAGAGGGCCTGATGCGGGGCTTGATCACAGGACCCTGGGCTCATGACCTGAGCCAAAGGCAGAGGCTTAACCCATTGAGCCACTCAGGCACCCCATCTGGGAGTCTCTTTTGTCCTAGTCTACATCCTCAGTGTCTTATTTTAATGTACTTGGCCTTGCTGATGATCCTCCCAATGCTGTAGAGATCATCTGGTTTCTTCAGTTTGATGTAAGTAATAGAAATAGACTTTGAAATAATTTTTTGGCAAGTGACTACCTTCCAGTGAGGAATAATTGGAATGAGTTCAGTTTTAGCAATTCTTATTTCCTTGGCCAGCCAAAGTCTTAAAATGTCAGGTTCTTCAAAGATGTTTTTATTCTGCAGTTATGTAGAGTGGTAGTGTTTTATTATAATTTCTAAAAGCCACTTAGGCAATTTAAGACTACACTGAAATAAATATTAGTCTGTACCTTAAAATTGTTTTTCAAATGACCCTTGAAGAGTTAGTCATTGGGCATTCACTCGGGTTTGGAATGTCAGCACACAGAACAAACTGACAAGTAAAGATCTGGAAAGAAAAGAGATCATACAAATGACTTGTGATTTAAATTGTTATACTCTAACTGCTACAAGAAAGACATGTCCCTTTTCATTAGTATTTTACTGCTAATGTACAAGTGATAAGAGAAACATTATAAATCTGTAAAGGCCATTGTTTATAGCAAACCTTGAGGCACATTTAAATTGGGAGAATCAAGGGTCATTTAGAGAAAATCATAATGACCTGCCTTTTGCAAACCTCTTCTTGGACATTCTCACCAATGTCTGTTCTCATCAGCCAGCATACACAGGAGGGAGTCAAGAGCCATTTCTGCTAATTTTTCCATGAAAACACCAAAACTTGAATCCACTTGTCTGAAGTTTCCATTTTTCTTGCTGTCAGTATAGGCTAGACCTTAGGATTAGTGCTTTATTTATCAGCATTAACTATGTTACTTGTTTTCCATACGTGCTTATTTCATTGTGAGTTTTAATTTCTGAAAATTGTCATTTATTTTTCATATATGCTTTTTCCATTGCATGTCTTAATTTCTGAAAGTTGTCATTTGAAATGGGAACTTTAAGAAAAGAATGGGGAAATATCTGAGGTTGGGACATTTGTGGTTAAGAGCAGAACCCAAGGCCTGTCTTGAACTTCAGCTTTACCAGATACTAGTTGTGTGACTTAGATAAATTAATTAACCTCTTTGTGCCTAGTTTCTCATTTGTAATATGATGGTCATAAAATATCTATCCCAAGACTATGATTAGAATTAAATGAATTAGCACACATTTAAAATGCTTAGGGTCACCTGGGTGGCTCAGTCGGTTAAGCATTGACTCGATTTTGGCTCAGATCATGATCTAGGGTTCCTGGGATGGAGTCCCCAGTTGGGCTGTGTGCTGGGTTGGAGAGTTTGCTTGGATTCTCTCTCTCTCTCTCTCTCTTCTTCTGCCCCTCCCCTGTTTGTGCACTGTCTCTCTCTCTCCCTCTCTCTCTCTCTCTCACTCTCTCAATTAAATCTCCTAAAAAATGTTAAGAACACTATTTGGGACATAGTAAGCTCAAGATAAATGTTAGCTGTCACCACTGTTGCTGCTAACTCCCACCTGCAAATTAAGATATTATAATTCAGTTGTGGTTGTTGTTTTTGCTGGTTTTGTTTGTTATCTGGGCTTATTTTGGTGGAGTAAGGACAAGGTTACATGGCTAGCAATTGGTATAAACCAGGTTTATTAAAGAGTTGGTTTCGGTCAGGAGTTAGTAGACTGTGGCTAAGCGGCCACATTGGGCCTATTTTTATATGGCTTGCAAACTGAGGATAGTTTTTACATTTCCAAATTATTGAAAAAAAGCAAAAGAAGATAATGCTTTGTGACAAATGAGAATATTATAAAGTTCCAATATCCATAAATAAAGTTTTATTGGTACATACCCACCCTTACTCAATTACATTCTCTGTGGTCGCTTTCATGCTACAACAGCAGGAAGGAGTAGTTGTGACAGAGCCTGTAGGGCCCACAAAACTGCAAATATGACCTATATAGCCCTTATTCAGAAAAAATTTTCTGATGGCTGGCTTGTGGGGTTGTTAGTTATATTGATCTGATGAATGAACTGCCTTTTATACTGTCCTGCTTTGACAAAAGATGTAAGCTTGTGTAAGAAAGCATATGACTTTAATTAGTTATCCTTGTGGCTAGGGAAGTTTTGTTTTGTTTGCTTAGATTTTTTTGATTTAGAAAAAGTATAACCTTCCATTTTGGTTAAAATTCTGCTGAAAGTGGATATTTCATGAGTAGACTTAATTCAGCTTTAGTAGATGACATAAGTATGGACATGCCAAAAACCATACATATTCATGAAGAGTATTAAGATTTGGATTTCTGTCAAGAATGGTTAGAATGGAAGTCTGGTTCTGTGTGTGTGTGTGTGTGTGTGTGTGTGTGTGTGTTAGGATATTCAGCATCTCGTGATTCTTACTTAAAGATAATTGAGGGGCGCCTGGGTGGCTCAGTGGGTTAAAGCCTTTGCCTTTGGCTCAGGGGTCCTGGGATCGAGCCCCACATCGGATTCTCTGCTCTGCAGGGAGCCTGTCCCCCCCCCCCTCTCTCTGCCTGCCTCTCTGCCTACTTGTGATCTCTGTCTGTCAAATAAATAAATAAAATCTTTAAAAAAAGAAAAGATAATTGAAACAAAATGAATTCCGAGAGAATCTTCTAATAAGATCACATTTCCTGTGATAACATACCTTAAAACTGTATAATATTGTAATCCCATTTCAGAAGTTACTTGTGTTTTTTTTTTTTGTTTTTTTTTTGTTTTTTAAGGCTTTGGTTTTGTGACTCAGAGCCTAATATTCATAAGATAGCCAAACTCTGGAGGCTTTGGCAATTGTGCTTAGAGAACATATGCTTTGATTTTGTTGGACTGATTGTTTAGGCAAATAACTTTTTCTTCTATCCTTATGCTATTTTTTAACTATGATGTGGATCTTTTTTGGTTGGTTGGTTATATAATCTTTATCTAGGATCTGTGTTGCCCTTGAATATCTGTAAATCTCACAACTCCTTTTATTTAGGTTTATATCTTTCAAAGTCTGTTCCTCAGATACTTCTGGAAGACTTTTCCCCCTCCAAGGCTCTGGGTCTAATGGGAACAAGACAAACCTGGACCCTGCCCTCGAGAGTTTTGAGTCTGTCCGGGAAGAGACATGGAATCAGTAGACATGTAGTCAGTTCAGTGTTGGAGAATTAAATTGTGCATTAGGAAATAGGCTAATTGAACCTAAAATGTAAAACAAGTCAGAGAATATTGCTTCTTTATAGAAATTTTTTTGTTTTGTGCTGATTTTGAAAATCCATCCTGAAGTACATGTCTTGTTACTAAGCTGAAATCATCTTAAGTTGAGCCAAAAGTATCAAAACAAGAATTTTGAGAAGTTACATCTAGTATCCCTCCAATTGATATAGGCACAATCTACTAATTGCTATTTGTTACAGATATTAGATGGTTGATTGGTAAATCTTGTGCATTTGTTCTTGACAAAAAAATAATTTATTGATAGTAATGGTCATTCTGAATTTGGAATGAGGAAAATACAGAAAGTGAAAAAAAGACTATCATTTCGTTTGTTAATTTACTACTTGAAAATCAAAATATCAGGGCACCTGGGTGACTCAGTCATTTAGGTGTCAACTCCCTCAGCTCATGATCTCAGGGTTCTGGGATCAAGCCCAATGTCAGACTCCATGCTCAGTGGGGAGTCTACTTGAGATTCTCTCTCCCTCTCCCTCTGCCATCCCCTGCCCTGCGCACATGCATTCTCTCTCAAAAATCAATCAATCGATCTAAAAAAATATATTTTTTTTTCAAAATATCCATTTGTCTTTCTTAAACAGGTGTTTTTAAAGTGGAATCTGGGGTTCTTTCCTCTCTTTCAGGATAGTTGTTTATTGTTTTTATTATTAAAAAGATGGTAATGTGGTTATATGCACTGTGTATCTATCTGCATGCATACACACATGCATCCTCCCCCCCAAACACACACACAATGTACAAAGAAAAAAGGAAAGTTCTACTAATCCAAAGTCCCCAGGGCAATGGCTATTGACAGTTTGAAGTTTCTGTAGGAATACACCTTTTCTTTTTCTAACAAGTGGGATCAGAGTATACCTATTGTTCGACAATTTGCTTCACTTAGAATTACTTCATGGACATTTTTCCCTGCCAGTATTTCTTGAGAACCACCTCTCTCTCTAAATCTACTCATCCTTCTCATTGTTCTTATTGTTGATAATGTTGTCTTAAGTAGTGTATCCAACAAGGTAAAATTTTGACAAGATTTACAAAGGAGCCCATGATGGGAAGTCATTCTCCCCCACCAAGTGTGCCTATCTCCCAGTACTCTTCTTTCCAGAAGTAGCTGCCCTTAGCAGTTCCTTCTCCTTTGATATCATCCTTTTATTTTTATATGCCTTTACTTAGACTAAAATTAACTCCCTGTCCAGTCCTTTACAGGGAAACTGAATGCTCAGTGAATTTACAGCAGCAACCAATTGATTTTATAATACCAGTGTTAGAGATTGTATGCCAAAATGAGAAAATATTTCTGATTAGTGGTGTTTCATTTTTGGATTTCATGCAGTATGGTTGTTGGAGGATATAATCTGTAGGTGTACAGTCGTTGCCAGCATTTTAGATCCTTCAAATGTAACTGAATATCCCCGGGAGAAGGCCCTTCATGCGGATGGGAGAATACTGCCTCGTGTTGTGAATACAGCCACAAAGTCTTGGGGTGCCCAAGCATCAATGGCCTTGCTGCTTTAATCTCAAAACTAATTGAAGGGTTTATAGCTAAACTGTGATATACCTGTGGCTATTTTAATCTAGAACCACTTTCGTTAACTTAATTCTCTCAACTCAACTTTGGTAATACCAGAGCCTGGGGAGTGGGAAGGAGGTAACTGTGAATTGAAGGAGGAAGAATAGACTCACCCCTGCCAGAGCCAATCTGGAGCTGAGAAGATATTATTATTTATTGAGGCACTTTCCCTGTACCACTAGGTCTTTTGTCAGCTGCTAATATTAAGGTAGCCTCATTAACAAATGTTACCTAGAAACCCCCTGCCTCTCTGATATACTCACAAGAGTACATGGAGTGATATGTGTTTGGGTAAATAGAAATAAACCAGATCATGGGGTACCTGGGGGGCTCAGTTAAGTGTCTGCCTTCATTTCAGGTTGTGACCCCAGGATCCTAGGATCAAGCCCCATGTCAGGCTCCCTGCTCAACAGGGAGTCTGCTTCTGCCTTTTCCATTGCCCCTCCCGTCTCCCTGCTCATGCTGTCTCTCTCTCAAATAAAAATAAAAAGTAAAGAAAAAATCTTTAGAAATGAACCAGATCCAGTCTTCAGAGTAGCTTTGTTCATAGCCCATGGCCTGAGGAGCCCTAGACTAGTACTTCCTGTTTATAGATAGTATTTAATTTTGTATAAATTATGTTCCTCAAAAAAATACACAAAAGTGTGTAATGCTGTATAAGAAGATATTCTGTCACCAGCAAACGACTAAAACATTATCTAATTCCTTAATGCATCATTTTTTTTACACAGATATATGTCTAGTATAAATAATGTGTATTCCATAAATATTCTTTATTTTTTTAAAGATTTTTATGTATTTTATGTATTTATGTATTTATCTGAGAGAGAGAAGGAGAGGGGGAGAGAGAGCACACAAGCAGGGGAAGCAGCAGGCAGAGAGAGAAGCAGACTTCCTGCTGAGCAAGGAGCCCTGTGTGGGACTCAATCCCAGGTCCCAAAGGCAGACGCTTAATCTACTGAGCCACCCGGGTGTCCCTGTTAATATTCTTTCATTTTATTTTATTTTTTCTCACAACTGAACACATATGTGCCTGGGCAAAGTCCAGCATGCTTCCAATAAAGACTAAAGATTTGCCCATGTAAAACACTCTGAATGATTGCCACTTTTGTGTAAATTTATGTTGCCTTTAAGATTTATTCTTTTTTGTTGTTGTTTAGAGAGAGATAGCATAAGCGGGGTGGGGGGTATGATGAGGGGCAGAGGGACAGAGAATCTTGAGCCAGCTCCACAGTCAAGTGTGGAGCCTGATGCGGAACTCGATTTCAGGACCCTGAGATCATGACTTGAACCGAAATCAAGAGTGGGAGGCCTAGCCAACGGAGTACCCAAACTTATTATTCTTAATACTAGTATAATGACACTTAATTTTTTTAAAATTATAGTAAAAAAACATATAACATAAAATTCATTGTCTTAAGCACTTCTGACTGTACTCTTCAGTAGTGTTAAGTATATTCACATTGTTGTGCAACCAATCTATAACTTTTGTCATCTTGCAAAACTGAAACTCTATACCTGTTAGACAACAAATCCCTCTCTCCCCACATCCCTCCAGCCTTTGGCAACCACCATTCTACTTCCTGTTTGTATGAATTTCCTGTTTTGTATGATATATCTTTAAGTAGAATCACATAGTATTTGTCTTTGAGACTGGCTTATTTCACTTAGCACAATGTCCTCCAGGTTCATCATGTTGTAGCAAGTGTCAAACTTCTTTTTTAAGGCTGAATAATAGTCCATTGTATATATACTCTGTGTTTTATTTATCTATTCATCCATCAATGGATACTCACGTTGCTTCCTGGCTATTGTGAATTGTGCTGCTAATGCACGTGGGTGTGCATATGTCTCTTCCAAGATCTTGCTTTCATATCTTTTGGATATTTATCCAGAAAGGAAGTTGTTGGATCAGATGATCATTCTGTTTTTAATTTTTTGAGAACCCACCATACTGTTTTCTAAAGCAGTTGTACCAGTTTTCATTCCCACCAACAGTGTACAAAGGCTCAAATTTCTCCACATCCTCATCAACACTTGTTCTTTTCTTTTTTTTTCCTTTTGATAGTAGCCATCTTAATGGGTGTATAGTGACATCTCATTGGGTTTTATTTGCATTTCTCTAATGGTAAGTGGTATCAAGCACCTTCTCATATACTTGTTGACCATTTATATAACCTCTTCGGAGAAGTGTCTCTTCAAGTTCTTTGCCCAGTTTTTAAACTGGTTATTTGTTGAGTTGTAGGAATTCTTTTTATATTCTGGATATTATTCCCTTATCAGATATATGATTTATAACTATTTTCTACTGTGTTGTAGGCTGCCTTTTCATTCTCTTATTTACTTCGATGCACAGTTGTTCTTAATTCTGATGCAGTACAAATTGTCTATGTATACTTTTATTGTCTGTTCTTTTGGTGTCATATTAATCACTTTTACTTTTCATGTTTTGAGTTCTACTAATTTTTCTAAAACAGTAACTGCAAAATGCAATGAAACATTGAAATGATTATAAAATGGAGATGACTGCCTCGAGGCAGTCAAGTAATGCTATCACGCACTAGCTGGAAAAGTTATTTCATCAGTTCCTGTGAAAATATACATGTTTTGTAAAAGGGCAGTTTGACTGTGGGTCTCTAAACTGTAAAATGATAGGTTGTGGGAACATGGTCAAATACATAAAAACAAAAGATCAGGGAAACACTCCTAATCATATCCTTTGAATTGGAATTCGTGCATGTCCGCAGTCAGCCATTGTCGAAACCCTTGCGAGAGAAAATAGTTCTCTGTTGGCCTTCTGCATTCTGATTTTTCTCAAGTCTTTCCAGCATGGTACTTCCCCATAGTCCCTTAACACTAAATAAAGACAATTAGAAAATCTTATTTTATTTTTTTTTAATTTTTTATTTTTTAGAAAATCTTATTTTAAAACTAATTTCAAATTTAGAGAAATGAAGATGCTATTAAAGTATTTAGTTTTAGGGGTACCTGGGTGGCTCAGTCAGTTAAGCATCTGATCCTCGATTTCGAATCAGATCATGATCTGAGGATCCTGGGCTGGATCCCTGCATCAGGCTCCCCACTTAGCAGGGAGCTGCTTGTCTCCCTCTCCCTCTGTTCACTTTCTCTGTCTCTGTCTCTCTCTCAAATAAATAAATCTTAAAAAAAAAAATAGACACGTAAAGTATTTAATTTTAGTCACCTTAAGTTAGTATTCTGTTGCCGTTGATCAGCAGCAAAAATTTAACAGTGAGTCGGTAGTCAGAGACTGACTATTAGGACTATTGCCAGAGTACAGAAGGTCCTGAAAGTGTCTTTACTAATTGCCAAGAGAGTGTACGAAGAACTAGCTCTTAAATGGTTTTCTGTATCTTCTGAGATATTTAAGGAAACTGGAATTTAAGTGATTTTTTTTCCTTTCGCATGCCATTTCTCCTTTTAAAATAATGTTGCCATTGTTCCTTTTCCCTCCCACTTCCTTTTTCTTTCTTTTGTGATTGCTATTTATTCACCTTTCCCCTGCTCTTTAGTCTCACGCAAATGTTGAGAGTCCTTCTTCTTGCCTAACTTTTCTTCCCACCCACTCCAACTCATCATTCACTGCCTTTGGCCCTCATCTCTCCTCGAACTTTTGTAAGAATTAAAAGAGCCTAACAGAGTCTGCATGGGTAATCATTCCCATGTCAGGGCGCTCGAAGACACACACAGCAAACACTTCCTACTTGCCAGGTCAAGCAGCTTCCTCTCCCACCTGGAGCCCAGGCCAGCTGTTGGTAATGAGGTGGGAACATGAACTCTCAGGAAACTCAAACTTACATGTTGCCTCTGAACCATGTTGTCCTCCAAACACCTAAAGCAGTTTGAGTTTTGGAAATTTCAGCAGGAAAAGAAGCTACTGAGATAACTGCCTACCCACCCCCCCCCCCCCCCCCGCCCCCGACACACACACACTTTATTTTCTCTTAGGTTTAAATAAATAGTAATAGGAGCAAATCCCTAGTTCACAAAAGTATTAGACTACAGAAAACAGTGGAGATAAACTCTCTGTGACAGATATGACTATTCTGCCCATGTAAAGTTTTTACTTTTTAAATAAAGCTTTGTAAGAGCATTTTATGCAAAAAGATTCCATGTATGCTTTTTAAACTTTTTAGTTAACTTTAAGTGAGTGAAAATTCAGGTTTTGCAGTGGTTACTTTGTTCTACTAGTCCTCTGGTGAATAAGTTTGCTATATGAGAGGATGCAGTAATCTTATTTGGGAAGTTTTATTCATTAACAGAAGGTACCACGATAAATTTAGCTTGGGTCACAGTGTTTAATTTAATAGTATTACAATAATAACTACCATAATTAGTTTCAGATTTGCCTTCCTTCCCAGAGGACAAGATTTTTTTTTAGTTTTCTGATGCCTATTTAAAGCATGAGAATGACAGGAAAATTAATGTCATGACTTTTATAGCCTGTTTATGGTTTTCTGTGTTGTACCCTAAAGGATTTAGGGAGTAGTATACATCTAAAATAAACCACTTAGTACAGACAAGTAAAAATTGGGTTAATTGGGTTCACCTGATCCTCAGCTGGTAACACCTCAGTCAAGACACCATTTCATATTAGACAAAGGAGCACCATTTTTATGCTATAAAATTATCCTTTAAACTACACCTATACATTCTGTGGTGTCTTGTAATGAAAAGCATTTTTAAAAGGCTCTTTTTCATATATGTAGGATTTTTTCCTGCTATTATTTTATCTGGTTTGTCTTTTTCAATTAGGAAATCACTTTGTCTTCTCGTTTCATGGCAAGAATGTACCGACACCAACTAATGGGCGATGGACCATGACATTAATACCCACTTCCTTTGGGTGATACTGGGCAGCAGCACTTTCTCTTACAACTGACTCTTTTTTCCTCTTTAGTCTGTCAGGGATTTTCCATAAACAATCAGCTTTCTAAATCCTTGAGCTTTGAAACTTGATTTTCATTTTATTGTCAGTGTTTGTATATCTCAACAAAGAGCAGTGTTTTTATATTCAACTAGAGCTGAGAAAAATATCTAGGCATGCTGGACACTTTGAAACTTTTGGATAGCTGACTGAAAAATTCCTGTGGCAATTTTTGCAAATAGTGCTTAAGAAGCATTCTCATATGTTGTTGGCTAAGTCAGTATAACTTCTTTGAGTGACGATTTGGTAATATCCATAAAAATTTTAAATCAACCTAAGAAACTCCTTACTGTGCTTTCATCCCACAGATGGACTTACATGGTGTAAGAATGCACACAGTAGCTTTGTTTTTTGAGAGCAAAAGACTGAGAACAATCTCATTGTCAGTCAGTGGGTAAATGGTTAAGAAGTTGTGGGTCTATGCAATGAAATACTAGACAGCCTTTAGAAAGAATGAAGAGGAGGCACCTGGCTGGCTCAGTCAGTGGAGCGTCCAACTCTTGATTTCAGCTCAGGTCATGATCTCAGAGTCATGGGATCAAGCCCCGCTTTTGGCTCCATGTTCAGCATGGAGTCTGCTTGTCCCTCTGCCTCTGCTCCCCCATTCCTAAAATAAATGAATAAATAAAATCTTTAAAAAGCTGAATCTTAAAAAAAGGGGGGGGATGAAGAGGATCCATAAGTGCTGATATGGAGAGCTCTTGAAAATATATTAAATGAAAAAAGAGTAGCATATATCATCTGCCCTGATTTGGGGAGAGGAGAAAGTCATACACAGACTATTTCTGAAAGGAGACCCACACTGGTGCTAAGAGCTGTTGCCTCTGAGGAAGGAATACAGGTTTATAGAATGAGAGGGAGGCTTGTTCATTTTTGTTTCACTTTTTCCATTTTGGAGATAATCATTTTCTGATAACCTAAGTATTAGACAAATGCCATGGGGGGCATAAAATAACAAAAATTTAGCTGATGCTGAAAAGGTAAATCTGTGACTAGAGTGCTCCAGGGAAAGGATGAAAGTTTGAATTATTTGAGAAGAGGAAGAAAAATCACAGAATCATTTGTTAGCAGCCGCTCACACACCCACAAGAACATAAAAAATATGGATGAAGTTAGCAGGAAATAGAGCAGTGATGTGGGTTTTTTTCTTTAATTGAAACAGTCATTGTAAAGCTAATTGATGGGATTTTAATTTAATGCAGACACTGTAGAGGAGGAAGAAAAAAGCTAAAGATGGGAGCAGGGCTGAGAGAGAAATGGCCTTTCCTGGCAGTGCTGCAAGCAGGTGAGAAAGGAAGAGACACACGAGGTAGAACTAGAGTCTGTTGAAATCACACCAGTGGGTCCATGGTGATGAAACCAAAACACAGTGGAGCTTGGCCACAGGTAAGATTTAGGAGAGAAAAAGCATTTGAGGAACCTAAAATGATTTTGAAATTATACTAATTTGCTGTAAACCTGCTTCGTTTAAAGATGATTGCATCACTGAATGTAGACAGAAGAGCACTAATGGCGGAGATACGATTATTTCTAAGTAATGAATTAAATCTAAACTGATTGAAGCACCACCAGCCTGAATGATCCAAGGGAGTGAAATAATGAACAGTTTCACAATATGTATCTATATCATGAATGTGTAAATGACAGCATCTTTATTTTATGCATTTCTTTTACTGATGAGTGTCATTTATTACCAGATGGTGCAGTTCTTTTCACGTTGCTTTCATCTTCTTCATAATACTAACTTCACTGGCCTGAACATCTTCATTCTCTGAGCATTGAGAATCCAGGCGGGAAATTCTAAGGATGCTCTCATTGGTGTAGAAACACCCAAATATTTTTCTTTTATCTGTATCTTTTACGTTTGAAGAAATAAGAAATGGAAGGATGCCTGTTTGTTAAAACTTGCCAAAACTTGAGTGTCTTTAAATTGGACTAAAAAGCACTAAGACCGAGGCACCTGGGTGGCTCAGTGGGTTAAAGCCTCTGCCTTCGGCTCAGGTCATGATCCCAGAGTCCTGGGATCGAGCCCCACATCAGGCTCTCTGCTCGGCAGGGAGCCTGCTTCCTCCTCTCTCTCTGCCTGCCTCTCTGCCTACTTGTGATCTCTGTCTGTCAAATAAATAAATAAACAAAATCTTTAAAAAAAAAAAAAAAAAAGCACTAAGACCTTTTAACAAGGGGCACCTGGGTGGCTCAGCGGGTTAAAGCCTCTGCCTTCGGCTCAGGTCATGATCCCAGAGTTCTGGGATCGAGCCCCGCATCGGGCTCTCTGCTCAGCGGGGAGCCTGCTTCCTGCTCTCTCTCTGCCTGCCTTTCCACCTGCCTGTAATTTCTGTCAAATAAATAAATAAAATCTTTGAAAAAAAAAAAAAAAAGACCTTTTAACAAAAAAGCTGCAGCATCAGCGAATTGCACTTAGAGATAAGGCTGGGAATCATTTTTTCCTGGGACTTTTTATTGGTAGGTGATGACACGTAGAACAGTGTTGATCTGTCTGAAAGGCCCCAGCCTGATACTAGAGAAATTGAAAGTGGGACTTTTTTCTTTTTTCACAGTTATGTAAGATAATTTTTAAGTCATTTTAGGAGTGTTTCAGTCCTTCTAAAAACACAACCAGGCAATCTGTCATGATCAAAGAAAATTTACTACTGAAAAAATTAATTTAGTCAATTATCTGTCACTTTAAGTTATGGAAAAGTATAATAATGGCAAAATTAAAAGATACTGCTTCAGATTTTAGAAATCACTATTCATGAAAAGATTACTCAGAATTTTAGGAACTTACTATTGCAAACTGAAAGATTTAAATGGTATGAAAAGCACTAGATAAAACTGTGCATGTATTATTAAATAATTTTTAGCACTATTGTTTTTATAGGACTAGTGACTTTTATTCATTCAGTAAATATTTACTAAACCTTCTTAAGGACCAGTCACTTCTAGATTCTGGAAATACAGAGATAAATATGACATTGTCCCTGCTGTCAAGAAAATTACAAAATTAAGGGGAAAATAGGTTTAAACAGATGCTGTATGCTATGAGAGAGCCAAAGTGTGTTGGAAGATAATGGACAGAGCAATAAAAATAACTTGAATTGGCCAGGTGGACATTGCAGAGGAAGATAAATAGGAATTATGTAACAAGACAGGGGAGAGAAGGCCTTTCCATGAAGAATTGTGGAGGCCTATGAGTGAGTCGACCCGTTTGGTTGCCTTGGAGATGCAGCTCTTAATAATGTAGCATCAGTGACCCCACAAGCCAGTGTGTGGAAGGCTTCATGTGCTGTGCAAAAGAGGTTGGACTTTATCTTGTGAACAACAGGGAGCCACTGAAGGAGTTGAGGGCTAGGAAAAGCAGGATTTGCATTAAAAAGACCATTCATGGTGGGTGCCTGGCTGCCTCAGTAGATGGAGTATGGGATCCTTGATCCTTGGGGTTATAAGTTTGAGCTTCAGACTGGGTATGGAGATTACTTTAAAAAAAAAAAAAATTGTGGACCACTGGGTAAAGATGACAGTTGGAACTCTGTTGAAACACTGGAAGATATATTTTTCCAGGAAGAGAAAAAATAAAAGAGAGAAAACATAGGAAGAAGGGGAAACAAAGTGTAGCTGTCCAGGGAGGGTGGACATCTGAATAATAAGAGTTTGGGGCGGTGGGCTGGGGGAGGGGGAGAGACAGAGAAAAGTAAGTTAAGAAATCTCAAAAAATAATTGGATAACCAAGGATCTGAATATAAGAGTTTCCAGATTGAAAAGGCCCACCAAGCACTTGGCAAATGGATGAAAATATGCTGAGATACAAAATTGTGAAATTTCTAAACATTGTTTCCACAGAGAAAAAATAAAAACAGACTGCATAAAAAGGACCACAAATAACTTTGGATTTGTTAACACCAACATTGGAAACCGAAAGATGGTGAAACAATGCCTTTAAATTTCAACCTGCAATTCTATACTCAGAAAAATGATTAAGCAGGATTTTTGTTGATGGGGAGAGAAAAATACAGATAGTCCTCCCTACTCCACAGTGGAGCAACAGTAGATACTGCCTAAAACTGGCCAGTCAAGAAGTAAAATCATAAGCATGTTATCCACAGATACAGAGATACAAATGCCAGAAAAATCAGCTCTGAGAATTGAAAAGTGCTTGTCTCTGGGGATCTAACGTACAACATGGCAGCTATAGTTGGTAATACTGTGTTGCTTCCTTGAAATTGCTAAAAGGAGACCTTAAATGTTGACAGTGCACGCGCACGTAACTATGTGAGATGATGGGATATGTTAATTACCCTGATTGTGGTAACCATTTCACAAAGTATATACATGTCATGTCATCATATTGTACACTCTATGTACAGTTCTATCATACCTCAACAAATCTAAATAAAATAAAAATTGTTTTCATTAAAAAGGAGGAGGGAGATTTCTAGCTATATCACAAAGAATAGTTGAAAAAATGGAAGCCAGGAAGCAAGGAGACAATTGAGGAAGCTATTATAATAGCAACAAATCCTGACCTAAGGCAGTAATGGGTTTGGAGTAGAGGCGATAATTTTGAAGAACATTTTCAGAGGAAGCAGGAGCTACATTCAGTCTTCAGGTAGGCAAGTGGAGATACGTAGTAAGCAGAGAACATTTCACCCTGGCACCTGGAAACTGGAAATCTAAATGTAGAGTTGTACTTAGAGCCATAGGAGTTGGAAGAAATTGTATAGAAATCCTGTGAAGGGAAAAGAAATGAAGGTCTCAGGCTAGAACATATTTTCCTGAATAGATTTTGATTGAGATAGAAAAATGCCCTCCTCAACATCCTGCATTGTTCAGTCATATGTACAGCACGTGGTAAGGAACCTGAGTATTCTATATCTACGTGCACTTTATGAGAGCAAATGGTTAGATCGTAGAGTTGAAAATAACATTGTTGGGATGCCTGGATGGTGCAGTGGGTTAAGCCTCTGCCTTCGGCCCAGGTCATGATCTCAGGGTCCTGGGATCAAGCCCTGCATTGGGCTCTCTGCTCAGCAGGGAGCCTGCTTCCTCCCCTTTCCCTGCCTGCCTCTCTGCCTATTTGTGATCTCTCTCTCTCTCTCTCTGTCAAATAAATAAATTAAATCTTAAAAAAAAAAAAAAAAGAAAGAAAGAAAGAAAGAAAAGAACGTTGTTTGTGTTTCTAAATATATTCTACTGTATCTCCTTTTTTCCCTTGGAAATGCCAAAGATAGTATAATCATTTCTTTACTTTTGGAAGAAATCCTGGAGAACTTGGTTAACATAGAACGCACTATTTTTTGGAATAGTTGTTTTGTTTTATTTTGTTTTGTTTTGTTTTACAGTGTATTTTCAACACATAAGATCTAGTTTAGTGTTTTCTTTTTTTGTTTGTTTGTTTTCTAATCCATATTTCATGTTTTTCTTTGGTTTTATACATACAATATGTAGTTTTTTTTAATTAAATTTTTTTTAATTTTTTATTTTTTATAATCATATATTTTTATCCCCAGGGGTACAGGTCTGTGAATTGCCAGGTTTACACACTTCACAGCACTCACCAAAGCATATACCCTCCCCAATGTCCATAACTCCAACCCCCTTCTCCCAACCCCCCTCCCCCCAGCAACCCTCAGTTTGTTTTGTGAGATTAAGAGTCACTTATGGTTTGTCTCCCTCCCAATCCCATCTTGTTTCATTGATTCTTCTCCTACCCACTTAAGCCCCCATGTTGCATCACCACTTCCTCATATCAGGGAGATCATATGATAGTTGTCTTTCTCCGCTTGACTTATTTCGCTAAGCATGATACGCTCTAGTTCCATCCATGTTGTCGCAAATGGCAAGATTTCATTTCTTTTGATGGCTGCATAGTATTCCATTGTGTATATATACCACATCTTCTTGATCCATTCATCTGTTGATGGACATCTAGGTTCTTTCCACAGTTTGGCTATTGTGGACATTGCTGCTATAAACATTCGGGTGCACGTGCCCCTTCGGATCACTACATTTGTGTCTGTAGGGTAAATACCCAGTAGTGCAATTGCTGGGTCATAGGGCAGTTCTATTTTCAACATTTTGAGGACATGAAAAGACATTTCTGCAAAGAAGACATCCAGATAGCCAACAGACACATGAAAAAGTGCTCCATATCACTCAGCATCAGGGAAATACAAATCAAAACCACAATGAGATATCACCTCACACCAGTCAGAATGGCTAAAATCAACAAGTCAGGAAACGACAGATGCTGGCAAGGATTCGGAGAAAGGGGAACCCTCCTACACTGTTGGTGGGAATGCAAGTTGGTGCAACCACTCTAGTTTAGTGTTTTCTAATCAGTCAGTCCAGTTATGTATTATCATCTCTCCCTTCCTAATTTGGGGAAACTGAAACAGGAAAAAGGATAAAATGACGTCTCCAAGGCCACACAGTAAGAAGTTTCCATTTAAAATATTCATCTTCTTACTCAGTTTGCTGATCCTTTTACAGCCTTTAGCTCATTACATTGGACTTAACTCATTGAGATTGGGCTGGGACATGGTCCTGATAATCAAGGGTCAATCTAGTCTTGTAGGGTTTTTTGGTTTGGAGAGCAGTAGTGAGCATCTGGTGAGACCACCTTAACAACACATCTAAAAAATTGGGGGAAATGGGACTTTGTACTTCAAAAGTTTCCCCAACTCTAAGTAGAAAAGAAGTTACCTTGAGGGGTCTTAAACAAATTAGTTCCCCCAGGATGACTCTGTAAAGCACTTGATTCTGTCAGTGGCTGACATTCAGAAATATCTGAATTTAAAGAGGGGCTTTCATACTGAACTCATTAGCAGTATGCAGTCATTTAGGGAAGGAAGGAGATTGTCAAATATTAATACATTATATTAATGAAGCATTAAGAATTTTCTAAGTGGATCAAAATTTATAGATTCTCTTTCAGCTTTCCTTTATCCTTTAGTACCAATTTGAGAATTTTATTATTTGTTTCTTAAGTAGGACAGAGATAGGAATAAGCTCTTATTACAATTGAGCAAATGCAAATGATGAATACTGCTATTAGTCAAAATTTATGTACTGTAAGCTTATATTATTTTAACAAAATGGAACCTTAAGGGATTCAGTTCCTCTTACTTATGTAAAGATCTCAAAAAACATGAATTCGATCATTGCCTACAAGAGGTAGTTTTTTAAATCAATGGAATTGATAACTATTTTGGAAAACAAGCAATTGATTACTTATAAAGTTAAATATACAGTTAATATACCACCCTCAGCTAAATTCTACTCATAGGCTTTCATCTGAGATGCGAACACATTTATCTACACACAGACTTGGACACAAATATCTGTAACAATATTTACACGAGAGCCCAAAATTGGCAACAAGAAAAATGCCCATCAGTGTTTATGGATAAACAAGTAGTGGTACAGACATAGGATGGAATACTGTTCAACAAGAGAAAAGAATGATTAGCTGTGTACAAGAAGAGAATTCCTACTGTTTGATTGATATGAAGTGATATAAAATCCTTGAACAAGCAAAGCTAATTATAGTGACAGAAAGCATCAGTGACTGCCTGGGTCTAGTGATGAGGAGTGTGGAGATTGACTACAAAGAACACAAGGGAACGTCTTCAGGTAATGAGGAAACTTTCCAAACTGATATCCCCATTCTGTTTTTTCTTAAAATATATCTGGGATTTGTTTCAGATATGGTGGGGTGAAAGACACAGGGAAAACCACCTTTGAAAAAGGAATTTCTCTCTTAACAGCTCCTAAGAGGAGAGGGAACAGGTTGGGAAGTTCCAGGGTTGGACAGGAGGCAGAAGGAGCTATGGGAAGGCATGGCTTAGAGCCTTTATTTGTGGTTTTCCTGGGAGAGGTAAGGCAGATAAAACAGTTTACGATTGGCTAGTTTGAATTATTTCAGCAGCTCCAGGCTGTAAGGTTGTCTGGTACCTGGCTGTCTGGTACCTGGCCCTGGTGTGATTTAGGCCAGGGAAAATGTTGGCAAGTTGGGTGACAGTAAAGTAATAGAGTTGTTTGGGGATATGAACTCTGGATTGATTTGTTTGCATATGAAATGAGTGTTCACAGGGGAGTTGTTTGCTGTCTGCAGGATTAGCGAGTCCTGGAAGGGGCACTCTGTCCTACCAGCTAGGTCCCTAATATGAATAAAGAATGTGATTAGTACACAGGAGTATATGTTTGTTCTATGTAAATTATATCTCAATAAAATTGATTTGAAAGCTAAAAAAAAATAGAGATATGTGGTAGACACATGAAATTACTTAAGTCAAGCTAGGAAAATTCATCCTCAGGTGCATTTCATTTGTTCAAACAAGACCTGCGTATATAAAGGACAGGAACAGCATTGAATACTTCACAAGTATGAGTTCAGTCCAGCAGTTCCTTTTTTTCCTCCTCTGTAGCATGATCAGTTTCATTTCCTTAATACATAAAAGAAGGTGGCATTTTCAGTTATGTGTTGTTTGGGGTTATACAACCTTTCTCAGTCCTTTGCTGCTATGTTCCTAAGGTATAGTGTATGTATTCTTAGGGTGGAAAACCAAAGCTTCAGTCAGCTTCTCCCTGAACTTCTTGGGTAACAGAATTTAATATGTCTCATAGCACGCCTTGCGCTAGGTTCCAGAGTTGAATATCAGTAGTCATGAGGAATTTCTTCCTTATATGCAGGCTAAATTTGCCCTCTTATGTGTTTCCCTCACTGGTCTTTGCTGGAGCTCCAGAGGATCCCTCCAATCCTTCTTCCAAGTAACTTCTCTTCATATTATCGAAGATGACTATCATTTCTCTCTGAATTCTTTTATTCCGCAAGTTCACTCCTTTCCCAGCTTCCCTAAATCACATTTCCCCATTACTTTGTTCCCATTCTTTGTTTCCCTGATTTTTCGTTGATTCTAGTATCTAGCACAAAAAGGTTCTCTGCATATTTCCATTGACTTGGTGCATACTTGTGTGTGCATTCATGTGTGCATCAGAAAAAAAGGGAGGAAGGGTGGAGAGGGAGGGAGAAACTGCATGTAGGAGAGCAGGAACATGTATAAGAATTTAGGAATCAGGGGCACCTGGGTGGCTCAGTGGGTTAAGCCTCTGCCTTCGGCTCAGGTCATAATCTCAGGGTCCTGGGATCAAGGCCCGCATCGGCTCTCTGCTCATCAGGGAGTCTGCTTCCCCCCACCCCTCTGCCTGCCTCTCTGCTGACTTGTGATCTCTCTCTGTCAAATAAATAAATAAAATCTTTTAAAAAAAAAAAAGGGATTTAAGAATCAGACACACACCTGAGGACATTAATTCTGGCTCATCCTAGTGACCTGGCACATGTCACTTCATTTCTTTGAGCCTGCGTTTCTTACTTGAAAGATGCTAACTGCTGATCCTTAGGTGAGGCTAAGAGGTATGTGTGAATACCTGGTAGGTCACAGCATAATAGGCACTCAGTGCAGAACAGTTAGTGTTGGTGAAGCTCTCACCTGTGGACTTACCCACTCCAGTTCTAGCATCAAACCTAGCATGTAATACTATTTTTTCAGTGTTCCAAGATTCATTGTTTATGCACCACACCTAGTGTTCCATGAAATGCGTGCCCTCCTTAATACCCACCACCAGGCTCACTCCTCTCCCCTCCAAAACCTTCAGTTTGTTTCTCACAATCCACAGTCTCTCATGCTTCACCTCTCCCTCCAATTTACCCCAATTTACTTTGCCTTTCCTTCTTCTAATGTCCGCAGTGTTATTCCTAATGCTCCACAAGTAAGTGAAACCATATGATAATTGACTTTTTCTGCTTGACTTATATCACTCAGCATAATCTCCTCCAGTCCTGTCCATGTTGATACAAAAGTTGGGTATTCATCTTTTCTGATGGCTGCTTAATATTCCCTTGTATATTATGAACTGTATTTTCTTTATCCATTCGTCTTTGAAGGGCATCTTAGCTCTTTGCATAGTTTGGCTATTGTGGACATTGCTGCTATGAACATTTGGGTGCATGTGCCCCTTCAGATCAACATTCGTGTCTTTAGGGTAAATACCCAGTAGTGCAATTGCTAGGTCGTAGGGTAGCTCTATTTTCAACTTTCTGAGGAACCTCCATGCCATTTTCCAGAGTGACTGCACCAGCTTGCATTCCCACGAACAGTGTAGGAGGGTTCCCCTTTCTACACATACTTGCCAACATCTGTCGTTTCCTGACTTGTTAGTTTTAGCCATTCTGACTGGTGCGAGGTGGTATTTCATTGTGGTTTAGATTTGTATTTCTCTGATGCCAAGTGATGCTGAACACTTTTTCATTTGTCTGTTGGTCATTTGGATGTTTTCTCTGTAGAAATGTCTGTTCATGTTCTCTGCCCATTTCTCGATTGGATTATTTGCTCTTTGGGTATTGAGTTTGTTAAATTCTTAATAGATTTTGGATACTAGCCCTTTATCTGATATGTCATTTGTGAATATCTTCTCCCATTCTGTCAGTTGTCTTTTGGTTTTGTTGATTGTTTCCTTTGCTGTGCAAAAGCCTTTTTCTTGATGAAGTCCCAATCGTTCATTTTTGCCCTTGCTTTCCTTGCCTTTGGCGATGTTTCTAGGAAGAAGTTGCTGCAGCTTAGCTCGAAGAGGTTTGCCTGTGTTCTCCTCAAGGATTTTGTTAGATTCCTATCTCACATTGAGGTCTTTCATCCATTTTGAGTCCATTGTTCTGTGTGGTATAAGGAAATGGTCCACTTTCATTTTTCTGCATGGGGCTGTCAAATTTTCCCAACACCATTTGTTGAAGAGGCTGTCTTTTTTCCATTGGACATTCTTTCCTGCTTTGTCAAAGATTAGCTGACCCTAGGGTTGAGGGTCTATTTCTGGGCTCTCTATTCTGTTCCATTAATCTATGTGTCTTTGTGTTTTGTGCCAGTACCATGCTGTCTTGATGATAACAACTTTGTGATAGAGCTTGAAGTCTGGAATTGTGATGCCACCAACTTTGGCTTTCTTTTTCAACATTCCTCTGGCTATTCGGGGTCTTTTCTGGTTCCATATAAATTTTAGGATTATTTGTTACATTTCTGTGAAAAAAATTGATGGTATTTTGATAGGGATTGCATTAAATGTATAGATTGCTTTGGGTAGCATAGACATTTTCACAATATTTGTTCTTCCAGTCCATGAGCATGGAACGTTTTTCATTTCTTTGTGTCTTCCTCAATTTCTCTCATGAGTACATTATAGTTTTCTGAGTACAGATTCTTTGCCTCTTTGGTTAGATTTATTCCTGGGTATCTTCTGGGTTTTGGTGCACTTGTAAATGGAATTGGCTCCTTAATGTCTCTTTCTTCTGTCTTGCTGTTGGTGTATAGAAATGCAAGTGATTTCTGTGCATTGATTTTATATCCTGCCACTTTACTGAATTCCTGTATGAGTTCCAGCAGTTTTGGAGTGGAATCTTTTTGCTTGTCCACATAAAGTATCATATCATCTGCAGGAGTTTGACTTCTTTGCCGATTCAGATGGCTTTTGTTTTTGTTGTCTGATGGCTGAAGCTAGGACTTCTTGTACTATGTTGAATATCAGTGGTGATGGTGGACAGTCCTGTCGTGTTCCTGACCTCGGGGGAAAAGCTCTCAGTTTTTCCCCATTGAGAATGATATTCGTTATAGGTTTTTCATAGATGGCTTTGATGATATTGAGGTTTATACCCTCTGTCCCTACGCTTGAAAGAGTTTTGATCAAGAAAGGATGTTGTACTTTTTCAAATGCTTTTTAAGCATCTATTGAGAGTATTACACATTTCTTGTTCTTTCTTTTATTAATATATTCTATCTCATTGATTTGCGGATGTTGTACCAACCTTGCAGCCCAGGAATAAATCCCACTTGGTTGTGGTGAATAATCCTTTTAATGTACTGTTGGATCCTATGGGCTAGTATTTTGGTGAGAATTTTTGCATCTGTTCATGAAGGATATTAGTCTGTAATTCTCCTTTTTGATGGGGTCTTTGTCTGGTTTTAGGATCAGGGTAATGCTGGCCTCATAAAATGAGTTTGGAAGTTTTCCTTCCATTTCTATTTTTTGGAAGAGTTTCACAAGAATAGGTGTTAATTCTTCTTTAAATGTTTGGTAGAATTTCCCTGGGAAGTTGTCTGGCCCTGGGCCCGTGTTTGTTGGGAGATTTTTGATGATTGCTTTCATCGCCTTACAAGTTATGGGTCTGTTCAGGTTTTCTGTTTCTTCCTGGTTCACTTTTGGTAGATTATATGTCTCCAGGAATGCATCCATTTCTTCCAGATTGTCAAATTTGCTGGCATATAGTTGCTCCTAATATGTTCTTATAATTTTTTGTATTTCTTTGGTACTGGTTGTGATCTCTCCTCTTTCATTCATGATTTTATTTATTTGGGTCCTTTCTCTTTTCTTTTTGATAAGTATGGCCAGGGTTTATCAATCTTATTAATTCTTTCAAAGAACCAGCTCCTATGTTTGTTGATTTGTTCTACTGTTCTTTTGGTTTCTATTTCATTGATTTCTGCTCTTATCTTTCTTATTTATCTTCTTCTGCTGGGTTTAGGCTTTCTTTGCTGTTCTTTCTTCAGCTCCTTTGCTGTAGGGTTAGGTTGTGTACTTGAGACCTTTTTTGTTTCTTGAGAAAGGCTTGTATCACTATATACTTTCCTCTCAGGACCACCTTTGCTGTGTCCCACAGGTTTTGAACAGTTGTGTTTTCATTTTCATTTGTTTCCCCGAATTTTTTTTAATTCTTCTTTAATTTTCTGCTTGACCCATTCATTCAATTCTTTAATAGGATGCTCTTTAGCCTCCATATATTTGAGTTCTTTCCTACTTTCCTCTTGTGATTGAGTACTAGCTTCAGAGCATTGTGGTCTGAGTATATGCAAGGAATGATCCCAGTCTTTTGGTACTGGCTGAGACCTGATTTGTGACCCAGGATGTGATCTATTCTGGAGAATGTTCCATGTGCACTAGAGAAGAATGTGTATTCTTTTGCTTTGGGATGGAATGTTCTGAATATATCTGTGATGTCCATCTGGTCCAGTGTGTCATTTAAGGCCTTTATTTCCTTGTTGATCTTTTGCTTAGATGATCTGGCCATTTCAGTGAGGGGATTGTTAAAGCCCCCTACTTTTATTGTATTAATGTCAATATGTTTCTTTGATTTTGTTATCAATTGGTTTATATAATTGGCTCCTTCCATGTTAGGGGCATAGATATTTAAAGTTGTTAGATCTTCTTGTTGGACAGACCCTTCAGGTATGATATAGTGTCCTTCTTCATCTCTTATTATAGTCTTTGGTTTAAAATCTAATTGATATGGTATAAGGATTGCCACTCCAGCTTTCTTTTGATGTCCACTAGCATGGTAAATTATTTTCCATCCCCCCCCCCCTTAAATCTGGAGGTGGAGGTGTCTTTGGGTCTAAAATGAGTTTCCTGTAGACAACATATCAATGGGTCTTTTTTTTATATCCATTTTGATACCCTGTCTCTTTTGATTGGGGCATTTAACCCATTTACATTCAGGGTAACAATTGAAAGACATGAATTTAGTGCCATTGTATTGCCTATAAGGTGACTATTAGTGTATATTGTCTCTGTATAGGCTCTCTCTTTGCTTAAAGGACCCCTTTCAATATTTCCTGTAAGGCTGGCTTGGTGTTTGCAAATTCTTTAGTTTCTGTTTGTCCTGGAAGCTTTTTATCTCTCCTGTTTTCGGTGATAGGCTAGCTGGATATAGTATTCTTGGCTGCATAGGTTTCTCATTTAGTGCTCTGAATATATCATGCCAGTTCTTTCTGACCTGCCAGGTCTCTGTGGTTACGTCAGCTGCCAATCTAATATTTCTAGTATTGTATGTTACAGACTTCTTGTCCCAAGCTGCTTTTAGTATTTTCTCTTTGTCACTAAGACTTGTAAGTTTTACTATTAGATGAGGGTTTGGGACCTATTTTTATTGATTTTGAGGGGGGTGTTCTCTGTGCCTCCTTGATTTTGATGCTTGTTCCCGTTGCAAATTAGGGAAATACTCTGCTATAATTTGCTCCAATATACCTCCTGCTCTTCTCTCTCTTTCTTCTTCCTCTGAGATCCCGATTATTTTAATATCATTTCTTCTTATGATATCACTTATCTCTTAAATTCTACTCTCATGGTCCAGTAGTTGTTTATCTCTCTTTTTCTCAGCTTTTTTATTATCTGTCATCTTCTATATCACTAATTCTCTCTTCTGCCTCATTTATGCTAGCAGTAAGAACCTCCATTTTTTATTGCACCTCCTTAATAGCTTCTTTTATTTCAACTTGATTTCAATTTTATTTCAACTTGATTAGTTCTTTCACTTCTCCAGAAAGGTTTTCTCTAATATCTTCCATGCCTTTTTCAGGCCCAGCTAGCACCTTGGTAATCATCATTCTGAACTCTAGCTCTGACATATTACCAATGTCCGTATTGATTAGGTCCCTAGCTAGCAGTACTGCTTCTTGTTCTCTTTTTTGTGGTGAGTTTTTCTACCTTGTCATTTTATCCAGATAAGAATATATGAACCAGAGAATAAAATACGAAAAGGGCAACAAAGACCCCAGAAAAATATATGCTAACCAAATCAGAAGAAACCCACAACTAGGGGAGAAGAATGAGGGAAAAAATAAAAATTAAAAAAAAAATTTTTAATAATAAATAGACTGGTGAATAGAAGAGAACTACCTTCTTGATTCTGGGTGTATTCTGGTCTTTTAGAAGGTACCAGCTCCCGGGCGCCTGGGTGGCTCAGTGGGTTAAGCCGCTGCCTTCGGCTCAGGTCATGATCTCAGGGTCCTGGGATCGAGTCCCGCATCGGGCTCTCTGCTCGGCAGGGAGCCTGCTTCCCTCTCTCTCTCTCTCTCTCTCTCTGCCTACTCCCTCTCTCTCTCTCTCTCTCTCTCTGCCTACTTGTAATCTCTCTCTGTCAAATAAATAAAATCTTAAAAAAAAAAAAAAAATAGAAGGTACCAGCTCCCAAAATTTTAAAGAAAGAAAAATTATACATATACAAAAATAAGGGTAAACACATTGAAGGTATGGAATGTGACTGTAAAGATGAAAATTTTTTTAAAAGTCCTAAAAAAGTAATTGATAAGTTGCTTGGAAAAAGAAAAAAAAGAAGAAAGAATGTGATCAGGCTGGAGACTAGAACAAAGCCATGTGCTAGATTTAGGGTATATTTTGATCTGTTAGAAGAAATTGTATCCCATAATTTTAAAGAAAAAAACTCTATATGTATATAAAAAACAAGGTTAAATACAATGAAGGGATAAAATATGACTATAACAATGAAAATTTTAAAAGATTTTTTTAAAAAGGTATTGTTAAGATAAACTAGTTAAGAAACGTTAAAAGAGGAAAGAGGAAAAGTTTAAAAAATAGAATAAGAAAAAATTTTTTGTTTAATTTAACTTTGCAAGACTAAAGTATCATGGGGGAAAAGCCATGAATTCTATGCGTTGCTTTCCCCTAACTCTGGAGTTCTGCTGTTCTTGTTAATGGTAAACTTTGTCTTGGCTGATGTTCTTGCTGATCTTCTTGGGGAGGAGCCTATTGCAGGGATTCTCAAATGTCTTTTTCTGAGCTGGAATTGCATTGCCCTTTCAGGGGCCAGGCTAAGTAATCTGCCCAGGTTTGCTCTCAGTAGCTTTTGTCCCTGAATGCTTTTCATAGAGCTTTGGAGGATGTGAATGAAAATGGCAGCCTCCCAATCTCCAGCATGGAGGAGCTGAGAGCTCAGGGCCCGACTCTTCAGTATGCCCTCAGAGAAAAGCAGTCAATCCCTCCCGTCTCCCTGGTCTCTGGCCTCACTCCATGCTCAGCCAGCCTGTGACTGAGTGTTTCTTTCTCTGGCACACAGCCCTGTTTGGAGTCTCCAAACCCAGCAGATTCCTGCTGTTCACTCCTGTGCCACTTCTCCTAGAGGAGGAATGAGGGGGGTCTCTCCAGATCTGCCACTTGTGGGGTACCTGCTTGAAAAGCATGGCCCAGCTGTGCCTTGGATCACAGTTTAAAGTCACTGTGAGCTATGAACTCACTGCTAGCCAGGTTCCCTGCTCCGATACCTGGGAGCTCTGCCACACTCAGAAACTCTGGTCTTTCTGTGACCCTGCAGGTCCTGAGACCACATTGTCCTCCCAAGGGCTTCACCCCTGCTTAGCCTCTGGAGCCATGTCCCTCAATGGAGTAGACTTCTAAAAATTTTGATTTTGCACTCCACTGTTCTACCGCTTGCCAGGAGCCTGTCCCCGCCCCCCCCCCCGCCCCCGTGGTCATTCCTCCTGTATATTGCTTCAGATTCACTTCTCCGCACATCCTACCTTCCAGAAGGTGGTCACTTTTCTCTTCCTAGAATTGCTGCTCTTCTCTTCTATCTCCTGTTGAGTTTGTAGGTGTCCAGAATGGTTTGATGACTACCTAGCTGAACTCCTGGAACCTGATATCATTTCAGTCTGCTACTCCTCCACCATCTTACTTCTAACTCTAGGAGTTCTTTATAGATCTTGGATATCAGCCCTTTGTTTATAGTGTCATTTGTGAATATCTTCTCCCATTCTGTGGATTGTCTCTTTGTTTTGTTGACTGGTTTGTTTTTTTGTTTTTTGCTATGCAGAAGCTTTTTATCTTTATGAAGTCCCAAAAGTTCATTTTCACTTTTGTTTCCTTTGCCTTTGGAGACATGTCTTGAAAGAAGTTGCTGTGACCGATGTCACAGAAGTTACTGCCCCTGTTCTCCTCTAGGATTTTGATAGATTCCTGCCTCACGTTGAGGTCTTTCATCCATTTTTAATTTATTTTTGTGTGTGGTGTAAGAGAATGGTTGAGTTTCATTCTTTTATACAATAGCTGTCCAATTTTCCCAGCCCCATTTATTGAAGAGACTGTCTTTTTTCCACTGGCTATTTTTTCTTGCTTTGTGGAAGATTATTTGATCATAGAGTTGAGGACCCATATCTAGGCTCTCTACTCTGTTCCATTGGTCCATGTGTCTGTTTTTGTACCAGTACCATGCTGTCTTAGTGATCACAGCTTTGTAGTAAAGCTTGAAGTTGGGTAATGTGATGCCCCCAGCTTGTTTTTTCTTTTTCAACATTTCCCTAGCAATTCGCAGTTTTTTCTAGTTCCATACAAATTTTTAAAATCAAAAGTCACCCTAGAATCAAAACAGGAAGGCCTGTAGGAGGAGCACCTGCCCAATCACATTATTTTAACATACAAAGAAGAGCCTTTCATAAATTACCAATGGTAAGGCACCCAAAAATTTTTAAATATTTCACATTTCAGGTTCTCCTGGCCACTTTTCTGCATTATGGCATTTATCTAAACGACAGTGTATCAGGCAGGCATGTTTCTTCTCTAGGAAATGGTTCCCTAGAAATAATAATCTATATAAACAGCCACATTGCAGCTCTGGTTGGTGCCATATGCACACAAAAAAGTATGCACTTAGTCACATACTCACACCGGGGTTAATGTTAATGAGTTCACTGAGCATGGAGCCAGTGATTTTCATGTATTGTGTATGGTTCTTTATCTAAATTAATTTTTAAGGCAAGCTAGCATAACAAAGACAAGGCAACATCTGCCTTAGCTTTCCTTAACTAGGAATATATGGGAGATTTCCATTTCTAGAACCATTAAGCTGTCACTTCTCAAGTAACCAATTCACCTAATCTTCATTTTTAATCAACCCTTAAAAAATGACATATTAACTGAGATTAAGAGTACTCATATGAGTCATTTAGAAAGTGTATTATATTAAATCTTGCTGTAATTTATGGCATTCACTGTTTGCATTTGTTAATATTTTTTCCTCTCAGGTAGATTTTTCTATTTACTATATCTTTCAGCATTCAAGTGAGAAAGTTGGGTTATAATTATCCGAAATTGTACTTACTGTGAAGGACCCACTGACTGCTAGTCCTGTATCATGGTGCCTTGAGTAAAGATGCATATTGACTTTGCTTATATGATATTTGAAAATTACTTGGATCTTATGTGACTTTTTATGCCACTTTTCCTCTAGCACATTTATATAATGCACTTTTATTTCCAGCCCAATCAGAAGATGCAAGATTATGATTATTCATAAGTTTTCTATAATAAGCATAGGTGCATTTATTACATAATTTGTTCATTTTTCATAATTACAGTAGAATTCAATACAACAGTGCTTTATATGGTAGAGGAAGAAATTAGATTCCATTTGAGCAAATTTTCTACTTTAAATACCAAAATATTGGAGATACAAGTATAATTATTTTAATAGCACTCCTTATCTCATATAGCATTCCATAGCAACAATATAAAGAATTGGCTTTTTTTTTTTTCTGATGGTAAAGACAGTATTTGTTCATTTGGGAAACTTAGTCATATATCCATAAGCATAAAAAGGAAAGAAAAAAAACAGTAATTTAATCCCCCATTCAGAAATAGCCCCTTTTAGAGGTGCCTGGATGGCTCAGTTTGTTGAATATCTGACTCTGGATTTCAGCTCAGATCATGGTCCTGGGGTCCTGGGATTGAGCCCTGTGTCAGGCTCCATATGGGGAGTCTGATTGAGATTCTCTCTCCTTTTCACACACACTCTCTCTCTAAAATAAATAAATCTTTAAAAAAAAAAAAAAGGTAAGAAATATTCCCCTTTAATATTTGGTAGTTTTTCTCATACATACATGGGGAAAAGTATTGAGCCATACCTCTCCATAACCAGCCCCTTTCATACAAAAATGTATGATAAGCATTTTTCATATTTTAAATACTTTAAGAAACATTATTGATAATAGCTTTATTGTAAAATTGTATGTTAATTTACTTAGGGTTTTACTTTTGGTGTGTATTTTAAATGGCACCCTGAAGAATTTTAAAAGGGTACTAAAGATGATGATAATTAAGATTGATGGCAGTATAGCTTTGCACATTATAATGATAATTTTCCAAGTGGAAGGAAGGTCCGAATCAAAAGGAATGTGGAACTTTAAGGCTCAGGATGCATATTGCAAAAATAACCCCCAAAGAGTCTTCACGCAAATATCTCCCATTAAGTAGGCTGCCTTGTTCTGTTGGTTTCTTTTGCTGTGCAAAAAGCAAAATTTTGGTGTACTTTCTTGTTTGTTTTTGCTTTTGTTTCCCTTGACTGAGGGAAAAAATGCTGCTCAGGCCGATGTCAAAGAAATTACTACCTATGTTTTCTTCTAGGAGTTTTATGGTTTCACAATTATTTCTTTAATCCATTTTGAGTTTATTTTTTTGTATGATGTAAGAAAGTGACCCAGTTCCATGTAGTGGCCCAGTTTTCTCAACATTATTTATTCCCTATTGTATATTTTTGCCTCCTCTGGCATAGATTAATTGACCCTATAATAATGGGTTTACTTCTAGCGTAGTTTGTTCTTTTGATCTGTTTGTCTGTTTTTGTGCTGCTGCCATACTGTTTTGATTATTGTAACCTTGTAATATAGTTTGAAATCTGGAATTGCAATACCTTTAGCTTTGTGCTTTTTTCTCAAGATTGCTTTGGCTATTTGGGGTCTTTTGTCACTCCATACAAATTTTAGTATTATCTTTTCTAATTCTGTGAAAAAATGCTATTGATATTTTGATACAGATTACATTGAAACTGTGATTGCTTTGGGTACTGTAGACATTTCAGTAATACTCTTCTAGTTCATGACCATGGAAAATCTTCTCATTTGTTTGTGTTGTCTTTAGTATCTTTCATCATTGTTATAGTTTTCAGAGTATAGGTCTTCCAACTCCTTGATTGAATTTATTCCTAGGCATCATGTTCTTTTTGGTGCAATTGTAAATAGATTGTTTTCTTAATTTATTTTTCTGCTACTTCATTATTAAGGCACAGACATGTAACAGATTTCTGCATATTAATTTTGTATCCTTTGACTTTATTGAATCCATTTATAAATTCTATTAGTGGAATCTTTTTTATTTATTTATTTTTTGGTTGGAGTCTTTAGGTTTTCTACATATCATATCATGTCATCTGCAAATAGTGAAAGTTTTACTTCTTCCTCACCAGTTTGGATGCCTCCTATTTCTTTTTCTTACCTAATGGCTGCAGCTAGAACTTCCAATACTATGTTGGACAAAAGTGGTGAGAGCGGATATCCTTGTCTTGCTTCTGATCTTGGGGGAGAAGCTCTCAGTTTTTCCCTTTGAGTATGATGTTAGCTGTAGGTTTCTCAAATATGGCCTTTATTATGTTGAAATATGTTCCCTCTAATCCACTTTGTTGAGGGTTTTTATTAGGAATGGATGTGGTATTTTGTCAAATGCTTTTTCTACATCTATTGAGATGATAATGTGGTTTTTATCCTTTCTCTGGTTAATGTGATGTATCATATTGATTGATTTGCAAATATTGAACCACCCTTGTATCCCTGGAATATATCTTACATGATCATGGTGAAAATTTTTTTTAATGTATTGTTGAATTCAGTTTGTTAGTATTTTATTGAGGATTTATTGCATCTGTGTTCAACGGGGATAGGACCTGTAGTTTTCTCTTTTTGTATTTTCTTTGGTCTAAAATTTAGTTAGTAATTTTTGCATTTATGTTTTGAGGGAGGTTGGTCTGGAGGTTTCTTGCCTTCTAGTGACTTACCTGGTTTTAATATTGTGTAGTTCCTGTATAATATTGACCTCATAGAATTAGACTGTTAGAATTCCCCCTCTTTTTCAATTTTCTAGAAGAATTTGTATATAATTGATAGTGTTTCTTCTTTTAATATTCAGTACATTCCAGCAAACCAACCACTGCAGACTAGAGTTTTCTTCAAGGGAAGATTTTTAACTAGAAATTCAGTTTTTTTTTAAATATAAGGTAACTTCTTGAATGAACTTTGGTAATTTGTCTTTCAGGAGAATTGTTCATTTAGTTTAAATTATCAAATTTATTGCCAAAATGTTGTTTGTAATGATCCCTGTTATCTTTTTAATAGCAGTAGTATCTATAATGAGGTCACTTCTCCCATTCCTGATACTGGTCATTTGTGTTTTCTTTCTTTTGATTAATTAAGCTAAAGGTTTATCATATTTATTGATATTCTTGAAGAGTCTGCTTTTGATTTAATTTATTTTTACTTATTTTTCTGTTGTTCCTTTCATTTATTTACTCCAGTCTCTTATTTCTTTTCTTCCACTTGATTTGGGTTAAGTTTGCTTTTTCTGGGTTTTAAGGTAGAAGTCAAGTCAAGTCATTGACTTGAGGCCTACTTTCTTTACTAAAAGAGATGCTTAGTACTCTAAATTTCTGTGTACTGCTTTTTGACATGTTGTTTTTGCATTTCATTCAGTTCAAAAACTTTATTATTTTCATTTTGATTTCTTCTTTGAATCCATAGGTTAGTGTGTGATTTAATTAACAAATATTTGAAGATTTCCCAGGAAATATTTGTGTTTTTTTTTAATTCCACTGTGGTCAGAGAACACATATTATATGACTTGAATCCTCTTTAGTGTATAGAGACTTTCTTTATGACCCCAAATATGGTCTGTCTTGATAAATATTTCATGTGCACTTGAAAACCATGTGTATTCTGTGATATTGGGTGGAATGTTTTATAAATGTTGGGTCAAGTTGACCTCTAATATCTTTAGTGATTTTCTGTCTCTTACTGAGTATTGATTATGAATTATTTTCTACTTTTCCTTACAGTTCTATTAGTTCTTGCTTTATGTATTTTGAAGCTCAATTATTTGGAACATAAACATTTGGGATTAGTACATCTTTTTGATGAGTTGACTTTGTTTAATTATGAAATGACCTTCTTTATGCCTGGTAATATTCATTACTATATAATCTACTTTTGCTGATACTAATATAACCACTTAACTTTCTTTTATCTAGTGCTAACATGATATATCTTTTTCCATTCTTTTACTTATAACCTATTTGTATCTCCATATTTAAAGTGCCTTTCTTATAGGCAACATATAGTTGGTTCTTGCATTTTTATCCAAACTTTATCTTTCATTGAGATATTTGTATCAGTTATAATTAATGTGATTATTGATATGATTAGGTTTTAGTCATCTTGATATCCCATCTATTTTATTCTCTTCTATTCCCTTGAAAAACAGTATTTTTGTGATTCCATTTTTTAAATTCTTGGTTTTTAGCTGAAATTCTTTTTTGTATGTGATTTTAGTTGTTGAGTTGAGATGTATAATATACATGTTCAACTTTGCATAATGTACCATGCAGTTATATTATACCAATTCACTGATAATAAAAGAACTTTACAATTGTATACTTACATTTTTCCCTTCTCAACTTTTGTCTGATTGTTATCATATATCATTTTACATATGTTATAAACCCCACATTGCATCCTTAATTCTTTTAATTCAAATAGTTATATTTTTAGGAGATTCAACTATTAAGGGAAAAAAAGCCTTGTATGTTTACTGTACAGTTCCACTTTCTATTATTTTTCCTTCCTATTTATAGATCCATATTCTAATCTAACATTCCTTCTGCCTAAAAGACATTGTTCACATTTTTATAGTGTGAATGAACTTGTAATCTATTTTTCAGCTTATATATTTATAAAATATCTTCATTTCTCCTTTATTTTTTAAAGATGCTGTCTGTGAACATAGAATTCTACATTACAGGGTATTTTTTTTTTTTTCAGTATTTTAAAAGATGTGGCTCCACTATCTTCTCACTTGCATTGTTTCCAACAGGATATCCTCTATATGTAATGTATCTTTGGAATGCCTTTAAAAATATTTTATTTTTAGCAGTTTTGAGCAATTTGGTCATGATATGCTTTGGTATAGTTTTCACTGTTTTTTTAATGCTTCGGGTAGTTTTGAGCTTTTTGGGTCTGTGTGTTTATATAGTTCTACTCAAGTTTGGAAACATTTCTGCCCATTATTTCTAAAATGATTTTTTTGTCCTTCCATTTTTCTTCTCTCCAAATATATATTGGGCTGTTTGCTTTGAATTGTCCTATAGCCCTCACTAATCATTTCTTCCTTTCTTCTCTTTCTTTTTTACTCTCTTCTCCCTGAGTTTCATTTTGAAAAATCTATAATTACTGTGTTTTCAAGTTTGCTAACATTTTCTTTTGACATGGATAATATGCTGTTAACCCCATCCAGTGTATTTTCTTTTTATATGTTAGAGTTTTCATCTCTGGAAATTTTATGTGGGTCTTTTTTATATCTTTCCTGTCTGTATTTAACTTTTTGAACATATGAAATACAGTCCTCACTTAATTACAGTTAGAACTTAATGTTCTTGACTGCTTATTCTAATGAATGTCAGTTCAGGGTCAGTTTTGATTGTTTTCTGCATTATGGCTCATGTTTTCCTGCTTCTTTATATGCTTGATAATTTTTAATTCTATGTCAGATATGAAGTTTATGTTGGGTGATGGATGTTTTTGTAGGTCTGTTCTAAATGTACAGTTAAGGCACTTGGAAATAGTTTGTTCCTTTTCAGTCTCGCTTTACAATTTGTTACATGAAATCAGAGAAATGCTTGGTGTGGGGCTTGATTATTTCCTCTGCTAAGGCAAGACCTTCTTTATCCTCTACTCAACGTCCTGTGAATTAGGAGTGTCTTCAGTCTGGCTGGTAGGAAGGGGTGATATCCCTGTGTTTCTGTGAGTGTAGAGCAGCTTGGATCTTCCCCTGACCTCAGGTAGTTTATTTGCATGTACTGATCTGTTACATGTGCGAATACCTGATAGAGACCCTCTTCTTTGCTCTTTCTTTCTCTTTCCACAGCTCTCTTTTCTCCATTACTCTGGGAATCTCCACCAAGTTTCTCCTTTCCTACAACGTTATCATATGGCTCTTCTCATTTGTTTCCTCTCCCCCAGGAGAACAGTCTCTTATGATCTGATGTCCAATTTTTTGAAATATTGTTTCACATATTTTGTCTATATTTTGGGTTTTTTCAGGCAGGAGGATAAATCTGGCCTCTGTTAACTCAGTCTTGGCTGTCGTAGAAGTCAAGCCTCTTAACTTTGGCTAATTTTCTATTTTAAAACACTTAAAATTTTAAATAGAAGAATTCATCCATCTTTACCTTAATGGCTTCTGTCTTTGGTGTCATGCTTGAAACACTTCTGTGTTTGACGGCTTATAAAATATTTACCTATATTTTTTTCAATGTCTTTGACTGCCTTATTTTTATATTCAGATGTTTTGAATATACATTATATAGTAGACAATTCAGAAAATAGCTAATTTGGAGGCAGAAAGCCCTGAAGTGCCTCAACAGACACATGGCCAGTCCCCATCTTAACCTATTTCCTGTCCTGCATTTTGCTATCCCTTTTATTTTTTATATAGTTGTAATCCTAGGGTGTATATCATTTACCATGTTCATTCAGTACATTTTCCATCTTCCTACATAATCTTTATAATTGTATCTTAATGACTGAATTATATTTCATCCAATGAATACACTGCAATTAGTGCAATTATGCTAGCTTTACCTATATTGCTAAACATTTGAGTTATTTCTTCTTAAATAGAGTATATGAAACATAATAATCTGGCAGGCATTTTTAGGGAATCTTAATTTTGCCTACATTTTTTTTTTTTTTTTTTTTTTGCTACGGTGGACAGAGATGCAGGTACAGTTCCTCTCTCGCAGTGTCATTGCTTCCACCTCCAGGCCTACACCAGTACCCTCCGGGCATCCCTTTCTGTGTGCAAATGAGAAGGAAATAAAAACATGAGTTTCTTAATAGTACAGTCCATTTCTTATTACTCAGATCATTAAAACTAGGAAGAGTTTTTAAAGAGCTATAATGTACATTGTTTGTATGTATTAACAAGGCATGTGAATTGGTTTCTAATTATTATTTGTGCTTGGTTCTTTCTAGGAAAGTTGCTATTCACGTCCAGCATATCATAATGCAGAATTCTCTCTCAGTACCACCGAAAGATCAAGGTAAGATAAACCATGCTGAGGAAAGTGGTAATGCGTGTGTTATAAATAGTGGAAATTGACACATTCAGTGCCACTGTCCCCCAACCAGAGGTAATTTATTTCCTGGAACTGAGAACAAAATTCTAATTATATCAGAAAGTTGATTTCCTTTGGTAAATTATTGAAGTGTATGAAGGACATGTATGTTTGACTGAGAACTCCCCGAGAGCAGGACCATCTCATCCCCACACAAAGCTCACAGAACCCACGCCATGAGTTAGCAGTTAGTTGGCACCCATTGAAGTCAACGGCAATTATCAGGTATTGATTTTGGTGAAACAGAATGACATGTTTTAATGAGAAGACTATATATGTGTATATATATATTCTTACACACATGCACACGTACAACACACATGTAGAGAGAGGGGATATTCACTAATACATTTCTTTGACTTGTTTCTTCTCATAGTCATTTAGAAAGAAACAGGAATTACTTTATTCAGATCCAGCCCCACGTGATTTGTAAAGAAAGTCATGGCTTTTTTAAAAGGAACTCTTGGAGGTTTCAGAAAAGCAGTTTATAGGTGGAGATAGAGTTTTTTCTGAATAAAGAGTAATTAAATTTCCGTCACTGTCAAGGGCAAACTCTAACCTTTAGGAAGAATTCAAGTCTTTCACCTGCCCCTACATGTTCTCTTCTACACAGAAGAGAAGTTTTGATATGTATGTGAGAAAAATAATGTCTTTAATAATGTGAATTTGGGCTTCCTACAAGGAAGACATAACTTTTAATGAATGAGGGAATTCGCTATAAAGAACCCTTAACCGTAGCAAACACTCTTTGATCTCTCTACCAAAAGGAAGCATCATAACTGTTAAGAGCATAGAGTTCAGGTCTGACATTCAGTTCTACCACTGAATTGCATACCTTAGATATGTCACTTGACTCCAATTTCTCCTCTATAAATCTGTAAAATGAACATAGTAAGTACTACCCTATGGTCACATGGAGATGAAAGGAGATATGCACATGAATCAGCCAGCATATTCCTACTTGTGTACAAGGCACTGTAAGATGATAGTGGCTATCCTCTTAATGGTCATTATTGATATCTGGGCTCTCTCCATCTGAGGAGGCTGATGCAATGAGATGAACATGGCTGCCTCCTGCTTCAGGTACCTTCAGGTACCAGGTACCTTAAAACGCCAAGCATGATCCATGGGGACCCAAAGGAAGTAAATACAGAGTGGACCTCAGACTTACTTCTGGTCCAGACATTTGACCAAAGGAAGATTAAGTGTCCTTAAGACTCACATGAGATCCAGTCCTGAGCACAAGGGCAAGAAAGGGCATGGGGTGAGAGAGAAAGGAGAGAACCCTAACTAGAAACAGAAAGTATGCATTTCCTATGAGTGTTTTCTGGTGTATATCCTTTGGAAGATATCTGTAGTAGTACGTAGCTGATCAAGGAGTTGGAAACTTAGTGTCCTAGCTGATATCACCTTGTTCATCTGGGCTAGTGGTGTGACTGCTTAGAAGGAAGAGCACAGGACTGAATGTCCGGAAAACTGTCCTCCTTTCCCACATCTACTGCCAACTAGCTGTGGAACTTCAGACAACTTATTTTGTTTGTAAGCCTCGGTTTCCCCATTAGTAAAGCCAGGATTACTAGATATTCTTCTCCATCTCTAAAAGGTGGTAAATCTGTGTAATGAAGCAATGAGCTGCTTGGTTTCCATCTAATATGGGAGAGTCATTCATGTCACCTCTCATGCCTCCTGCCTCCTTTGTTTCTCATCAGGCCTTATTCTGGTTTTTTGTGTGTGTGTCTACTTCTTGAGCCTCATGAGCTTAGTTACCTCCATGGCCCTAGCCAAAAAATAAGATACCTTCAAGCCTAGCAAGGAGTTCAGTAGCACTCGTAAATACTTTGTCAGTCTTTTCTGGGACCAGAGATGCTTGAGCCCCAAGCCCAGAATTTAAAGAGAAAAAGAAAAAAATAACTAAAAGAGCTCAATTGATCGAGTGCCTCCAGTGTGGTAGTCACTCTGCCCACAACTTTGTTTTCTTTAATCCTCACCATAAATTAGGTATAATCTTTGACAGGTTCAGGGAGATTGGTTACTTTTACCAAGATCACCAATCAAGGAAGTGACAGCTAAAACTTGAACACAGAACTATCAAAATCCAAAACTCACTATGGGTTCCTTGTGTCACAGGGTAAATCTATAAAGAACATTTCTAGTTCTATTTTTAGATCATTCCCCTTTTTCTTCTTTGATCAGCCATATGAATTTATGTTTCTATCATCAAATGTAATCAGTTATGTGACAAGAGACATGTGCTAAGCACATGTCATTTGTTAATTAAATGCTGAGTAATTTATTTAACACATCATTGATGGCTATCTAAAATTATGGTACTTAAACATTTCAGACTTATAAACACACATGAACATATATTATACATATTAATATATGAAATTCAGGTTAAGATATTACTAGCAGAGTTGTGGAGCTTAAGAAAATCCAATGTGTCACATAGTGTCTCCTAACAAAATTTCCATGGTGGAAGCAGATTTAATATCACCAGTATAATAGTTAACCAGTCAGATCCAAAGATCTGAGGGATCTTTGTGCTTTTACAAAACACAAAATCCTATTAGAAGAGCAGACATGTATGTAATTAACTAAACTCATGGCAAATGCTGTATTGAAAGTATGACATCCTTTGTGAACCTGGATGAAGGGATCATTGGTTAAGCCAGAAGTTTTGAGGCTGATGTTTTGGGGGGGAAACACACCAGAGGAGATGACATTTGTTCAGGACATTAATCCGTGTGTAGAACACTAAGAAGTGGACTTTAGGGGTCAAGGGATATGGGCTTAATGCTGAGAAAGAACTGGAGGAAACTAATTAGAAATTCTAGTGCCTTCTATTTAAATGTTTTCTAATTTTGGATAAGGGGATTTAATATCATAGTATCACTCTAATGATAATCTGTAGTATATTAAAAGCTTTCCAGTATAATTTAGTGTCATCATTATTCCTTTTTGTGTGAAAGTATTACGTATCGAATCTCCAGAAGTTCATTAGACTTACTTCATTACAATATTCTGTCTTCTCATGCATTTGGGATTTGGAAATAGGATTTATGGTTTTCCCATAGCTTTCTGGTTTTTTGCTTGATATTTTCAAATGGTAAGATAATAGAACTATAAGGGTGGATATTTCATGTTGGAAAATAGCAAATTGTAGCAAGTAATAGACCATGTTTTGAAAAAAAAAAAAAAAAAGGTATGAAAACAATGGAATAAAGCCAAATACAGCTGTTGTAATGTCTACTTTAAATTTGTTGAAGGAAATCAAAACCACCACAGTGATTGAAAATGCACATGAATTTTTTACTTGCCAGATAAGGAACACACAAATGAGCAGCTCTGCCCCATGGTTCTTTGACAGGACAGTTTATGCTTTCCATGTGCCAGAAAGTTCACTGTGGTGATGCCAATGAAGGATTGAAGTTTGCTCCTCAGAGAAGACAGGATGAATTGTTGGTCTCCAGGTAGTTGGTTGAAACAAGTCCTACTGTTCAATGGATAGGAAAGAATCTTCATTTAAGCCCAGGGAGGGTCTGTTTTACTGGAGTCGTTCGAAAATTCACAATTCAGTTTTGCCATTAAGGAGGCAAATGTGCTGCAGGTAGAGGGTCTTCTTACGCAGATCTTCCAACATTCTTCTCAGCTCTGTCATAACATTTGCATTGTTCAAAGGTAGTTTTCCAATTGTGGGTGCTATTTTTAGTCAATGAGACTAATAATAAGTGGGAGTGAGGACACAGCAGAGGGAAGAGGCAAGAGGGTCTTAATGACCCCCTTTGGAATCACAGCAGTTAGCTAAATATGCAGTCAACCCCGACTCATTTCCGAAACCTGTACAGTGTTTAACACTGCAGTCATGGCCATTACCATGTATCATGTGAATTCAGATTTAGATCTAAAAAAAAAAAAAAAAAACATGGATTTTCTGATTTAATAAAATACTTTTAAAATAATTATGGTATGGCTTAAAAATGTAGACTTAAAATATATATATACTTACATTCAACATAAACATTTTAGTATTTGTGAGTATAGCATATTAGAACTAAGGGAACAGTCGGGGAAAGTAGTGAATTTTTTTTTTTTAAGTTAAGCAAAATTTTCTTCTGGGCTCCTAGAATCAGGTTCTTCATAAACTTCTTGATGAATTTTTTTATCTCTGGCAGGCTTTCAAGCACTTTGGCATGTAGTGGCTTCTCATATATACATTAACTTGTTGAAAATGTTTTAAACTCAAACTTCAAAAAAATTCTTAGACTTAGATGCTGTGAATACATTTTAATCTGTGCTTCTTGACAAAACACCAAGATGGAGTTCCCAAGTCTGCGTGTTCACTTAACAAATACGTACTGCCTTTGGAGAGACCGTGAGGAAGGAGCACAGAAGGAAAAAGGAAATCCAAATGAAGCTCTACAATTTTGGCTCAGTTTCAGTAAAGCTGTGCTGCCTATGAGAATAGTTTACTTTCTGTGAGGACTTAACCTAAAAATGGTTTATTGTCTTATCTAACTACAGTTTGACTCTTTACATCATGGTATTGAAGCCGCTTCTTAAGTTCCAGGCCTATCTTCTCTTCTCCTCTCCCCTCTCCTTCCTTCCCCCTCTCTTCCTGCTCCCTCAGTCTGGGGAAAGAATACCCAACTAAGAGCTGACAAGCTGAGCTCTCTTGACCCCTCCACCCTTCTTTTCAGGCTCTTTGATCTTGGCCAAATCAGTGAGCCTTTCTCTTCATCTCTCAACTGGGAACAGTAATTCTTGCTCTGGACAAGCCAGATGAGATAAGATACAGTTGATGCTCCTCATTCATGAGAGCCCCGCGCTATAAGGTCGTAGCTAATACGGAACTGCTGCCCCACACCATTAGGTTCCTCTGAGGCTCTGGTCTCAGCACAATATTTTCATCAACTATCAGTACAGAACCTAGCTTTCTGTGGAGTCCTTAACTCTGAGCTCACAGACACAGCATGATCGCTCATGCCTTAAACAAAGCTTATCTAACACATGTCTTTTTTCTACAAAGCACATCCGTGTTTTCTCACACTTAGGAACACTGGACAGCATAGCAGCCCTGTGCTTGACAGTGAAATCACCAACCAAAAAGGGAAAAAAATAAGAAAAAGGTGACACTAAATAGAGCACGAAAATGACACTTGTTTGTAATAGAAGAGCTGCAAGAAGGCAGAGAGCATCAGCCACGGCTGAGAATGTGTGTGGCGTGACTCGTGTGTTTTGCTTGTACGTGTCCACAGATGACCATGCAGGCATCACCAGTATGCATTTGGGGACTGTAAAGAAATTTTAGCAAGCAGGCGAAATTTGTACCTCTAGAATCTGAAAATAATGAGGATCAACTATAATTTACCTTGTAAATTCTTTTAAAATGCAATGTAAATCTCAGAATAATGTGCCAAATAAGTTACTTTGGGTAACATTTAGCTCAAATACAAGAATTTTGTGCAAAGTTGATTTTTGGTATTTATGAGTATAGCATATTAAAACTTTGGGAACTGGGACGCCTGGGTCCTCTGCCTTCGGCTCAGGTCATGATCTCAGGGTCCTAGGATCGAGCCCCACATCAGGCCCTCTGCTCGGTGGGGAGCCTGCTTCCCCCTCTCTCTCTTCCTGCCTCTCTGCCTACTTGTGATCTCTGTCAAATAAATAAATAAAATCTTTAAAAAAAAAAACAATAAATAAAATTCAGGGAACACTTTGATGTTATCAATACACTGATAACTGATATCATCAATGTCAATTTCATAAAGTAATAAATATAAGGCACCTGTGTGGCTCAGTCTGTTAAGTGTCTGGCTTCAGGTCAGATCCTGATCTCAGGGTCCTGGGATCAGGCCCCAAGTTGGGCTGCTGGCTCAGTGGGAAGTCTGTTTCTCCCTCTCCCTCTGTCCCTTCCCACCACTTGTGCTCTCATGCATTTTCTCTCTCAAATAAAATCTTTTAAAAAAATAAAAATAAAGTAATAAATATATTATTTGAAAGAGACCACAAGTCTTTAGCTCAGTAAAGCTTTGAATACAATTAATGCAAATTCTTTAGCTCTTCAGCCCTCACATTTAATGCACAGTAGCAAGGAGAACCACTATAATCTGATGCTTTGTGTTTAGTGGTTAACATGGCTTTGTCACCTCATTATTGGGGGGTGGGGAATCATTCCCTATGTATTACCAACATATTAAGTTTTTAAATATGTGACATTCATATGGAAACATTTTGATCATTAACTAGTGGTATAAATGCTGTTCTTGGACTTTTGGTACCATTTTATGTCGTAGACCATCTACAAATTGACATTTTCAAGCTGGTTTTGGTTAACTTACTTAATGTTGGAAATTGGAACTTTCCAGTGTAATAACCTCTGCAAAATACCACTATAGACTATTGGTATGTTATGCTGTTGACAGCATTACAAATGGAAAACACACAAATACCCATAGAAATTTCCTTATAGAACAAAATGGAAATGACCTGGGTGGCCTGCAGCTTATCAGGTAGACGTTATATTGGAAGTTATTTTCCTATTTTGAGCTATCATGCTAGGGTTTAGAATATTCTTACTAGTAAATTCAGATTATGAGTTTGTTGTTTGAAATAACCGTATTTCCCTGCTTAAAAAACAGGCTACTAATCAGATAGTCCGCTTGGGCAATGTCATTGCGGCCATTTGGCAGCAGAGTCTCTCAGAAGCTCCAATTAACCATGCAAATATATTTCATAGCATCACATTCCACTTTGTCAGAACCCCCGCTGCCTTTATATTATTAACATAAATGCAGGTGCAAATAGCATTTATGTTCTTTGATAGAAAGCAGTTGGAGACATTTCACTGAGGGACACAACACTTTCAGATTGTGTACATCTGTTCAAATAATGTATCTAGCCCCAGTGACATGAACACAAGGATGGAAACATCTGCCCCTGAGACCATTTGCCATATAGCAGATGCTTACATCTTTATTTATGCAGATGGTTGGTATGATGAGTTGAGCCGAGATAAAAGCAAAGAAGTTTGACAGAGGTATTTAGGATGCTTTGCAAGCCAGAAAGGTAAGCTAGGCATTTCATGTTTGTAAAAGTCTAATACTAATAAGAACAGAAATACATAAATCTTACAGTGCTTTAATGGATAAACATACTGTCCTATCTGTAAAGTAATTGGCACCAAAATTATTAAGATCCTTACAGAAATTCCAACATGCAACTTATACTAGAAACAAAAACGTACTAGTTTTGTTTGATAAAATAGTTTAAAATGATTGGGAATGCATTTTGTTACAAGTTCTTTAAAAACAGTGCTTTATGTTGTAAAAGATTTTATACTACCAAGAGAACCTTGTGATGGCATTTCTTTAAACTGGGGGAAAGTACAAACATCGTTAGTTTAAATGTAATTTATGAGCTATTCCTTGAATATAAATTCACACTAAGTAAAATAAATTTCTGAAGCATTACACCCTTGTAAGATTTTTGTCAAGCATTTCATTACTTAATCTTCATTCTAACATTTCCAACTACTGAAGTCTTAATTATAGTTGATATTTTTATTAGGATAAATTACCTTTAGATGCTTTATTTTCAAAACCCTGTCCTATGGATCTGCCATATTATATTCTCACAGGACACCACAGTGAAAGAAATAGAAACTTATCAACCAATAGCAAGACATTTCCAGATTTTCTTTTCTCATTCACAAACCCAACAAAAAAAAAAAATCATAGACTCTCAGAAGAGCTGGGACATTAGATTTTATCTAAGTTTGCAGTTCTCAAACTTTTTAGTTTCAGGACCCCTTTATACTCCTAAAAATTTGAGGACTTTAAAGAACATTTGTGTATATCCATTGTATCTATTGGTATTTATCATATTTGAGATTATAAGCTGAAAAAAATATATATTTGTGAGTTCATTTTAGAATAAGAAGCTCATTACAGCTTAATATAAGTAACCTGTTTTATGTAATCGAAACATTTAATGAGAAGACTGGCATTGACTTTTGTTCTTTGCAAATATGTTTTACAAGTCTGGCTTCATTAAAAATGGCGGAGTCACACATCTGGTCTTACATACAGCATGTTGTGATATGTCATTTATGTTGAGGTGTTTGTAGGAAATCCAGCTTTCCAGTAGCTGGAAACAGAGGGAGTATATTAATAGCCTTTTCAGGTAATTGTGCCTCTTCTTCTTTGATACAACACTAAAATATGTCCTATAACTGTAACTGACTTCAAATAAGTCAGGTCACTTCTTAAAGTTTAGTTGTGATGAGAAATTTGAAACCACGTCAAGGTAATTCTCTTCTTCTACTTTTTGGTCTTAATCTTGAGTGAGTCTTTTAACCAGACATGTAACATCAGGTATTGGTTTTTTGGGGGGGAAAGTTCATTGAGTTTGCAGATCTTCTATGTAACATTTTACTCAGTATTTGAAAGATTTGTTAATGTAACTGCCAGTCTCATTTCAAAAATCACTGAGTATTGGGAAACTTCAAGCTCCCAGTGATGGAGTTATGTTTTCCAAAATTCTGCCGCTTTTTTTTTTTAATTAATTTTTTATTTTTTATAAACATATATTTTTATCCCCAGGGGTACAGGTCTGTGAATCACCAGGTTTACACACTTCACAGCACTCACCAAAGCACATACCCTCCCCAATGTCCATAATCCCACCCCCTTCTCCCAAACCCCCTCCCCCCAGCGACCCTCAGTTTGTTTTGTGAGATTAAGAGTCATTTATGGGATTGGGAGGGAGACAAACCATAAGTGACTCTTAATTCTGCTGCTTTTAAGAATGAGTTTTATCACTGGCAACGGTTATCATCAGATGTTTTTTCTTTTCTTTTTTTCTTTTTTTTTTTTTTAAAGATTTTATTTATTTATTTGACAGAGATCACAAGTAGGCAGAGAGGCAGGCAGAGAGAGAGAGGAGGAAGCAGACTCCCCACTGAGCAGAGAGCCTGATGCAGGACTCGATCCCAGGACCCTGAGATCATGACCTGAGCTGAAGGCAGCGGCTTAACCCACTGAGCCACCCAGGTGCCCTCAGATGTGTTTTCTTGTAGTGACAAGCTCTGTTCATTCACTTTTGAGATAATGTCTGCCAAGTACCTAAATTTGACCATGCTCTTTCAATATGTGTCTGTCAGCTGTAGTGTCAGGTAGAAGTGGCATTCCGTGACAAAAGCCACTAGTTCAGCTTTGCAACTACGTGGCTCAAGTGCTTGGCCTCATCCTTCGGTGTGCAGCAGGAGGTTCTATGAGTATGAACCATTCCATCACACAGCGTTTTTAAAAGGCATGGTTTTTATAAAACTAAAAATTTGTGCTGCCTCTGTGTTACTGTACTGAGAGTGTGTTGGTAAAGAATATGGCTGTGTGGACAGTTTGCTGTCACTGCCTGAATTCAGGCTAAGGTGTCAGAGCAGTTTTACCCAGTTCTCCCTTTTGTCCCATTAATGCAACAGATGCAGAGACCAACGCACTGGGAAAGGCAAACGGCATCTTGTTATTAGTATGAGAAGACAGTGTCGGGACTCTTCCCAGGGCTGGTAGGCCACACTTTGAGACGTGATGATCCACTGTAATCCTCTCTTGTTAAAGGAGGCAACTGAAGTCCAATAAGGATTATTATCTTGCTCAGACCCATTCCAGTAGCAAAAGGAAAAACCAAAGCTAGACCCCTGCCCTCCTTTTAATATGTGATGTAATTTGTTTCTTTTCCCTGAGGAACTCCCTCTCCCCTGCAACCACCAAAAGAGGAAATCCCCCAGATCCAAACCATAGGCCATAGCACTGAAGCCCTAATGTTTGATCAAATTTATTAAAGAGGCAGGACTTGCCACATGAGGAATCCAGAAGTTCTTTCAGCATTTTTAGACTTTTTTGTTCAGTCCTAGTGTTCTTCAGTGACTTCATTTCAAAAGCAGGTGGTATAGGATTACAAAACCTATATTATCTCTAAAATTATAAAACACCTTTGTAATAATTTTTTTCTTCATTCACATCATAAAAAAATACATCAGTATTTGGAAGTGCCATTAAATTTATTGTGTAATTGTTGCTTTTTAAAAAATGCCATTTTGGTGTGAACTTGATTTGCTCACTAGAAGCTCTGTAAAAGAAGGCCACCCAGGCAAGAATGGCCCAGGACACTGAAGGGGATCACTCTGTGTATTAACTCTCTCTCCAGCAATGATGCTGTGGCTTCCTATTACATGGCACTCACCAGCCACCAGAGGAGACTGACATGTAAATAGATAAGTTGTGAAACAATTTAGTAATAAGTTCAGTGTGTTGGAATATAAGGGAGAACAGCTTTAGTGCCAGACAGACCTGGGTTCAAATTTTACTCTCACTTACCAGCCTTGTGCCCTTTCAAGAAATACTCTGTTTCCCTATCTGTAGTCTGGAGATGTTAATAGTAAGAGTTGGTGGAGGATTAAATGAGATATAATAAATTAAGCACAAAATCTGACTCCTGACAGAAGGGCATTTTAGGATTACACAATGGAATTTAAGGTATAGGGGATTGAGGAATGAATAGAAGCTGGTGAGTAGAGACAGGGACCATATACACTAACTACTATTTAATTTTCTCATGAAGAACAGAAAGGAGATAGGACAGTAGCCTGAGGAGGAGATAGATCCCAAATACACTCCTAATTGGTGTCTTGCACTTTATATTTTTGTGTTCAGCAAAAGCAAAGGAGAAAGCAAGACAATATAGTTGAGAGTTAATAGTTCACTCATTTAGTGAATAACATACTGTGTGATGGCTGTGTATCAGATACTGATTTGGAGACTGAGGTCTTGGCAGTGAATAAAATAAGCTCCTCTTGCTTAGAGCTTGTATTCCAACAGGAGGAAACAGATAATATAGTATCATTATAATGAAGGACAGTAAGAGCAGAGAAAGAAACAGCAGGTGATCACATGGGGCTAAGCAGGTACTTTTAGACAGGATGGTCAGGGAAGGCTGGGAGCTCACTGATGGTAGAGGATCCCTGAAACACCAGGAGGGGCCTAGAGAGAAGCATAAGGTACAGAACAGGATTGGAAATACTCCCACTTCCTTATTCTAAAATGCATTTTTTTTTTACATTTACATTTACTACCTCAAGTCTCAGGACTTGAGGTAGATGGAATTGTACATTTAGAGTAACAGTGCTTCTGCCTCCTTTCCCCTCACCCCATAATAGGAAATTTGTTTGTGTTATTTAATTGCATATAAGAATTAAGAAATAGAAATAAGGAACAGTAAGTGATTTTCTACTTGATGACTTCTCTTTTGTCCATGAGGTCTTAGTCAATCCAGGCTGTTTATAGCCACGTATTCCACAGTGGAATACGTGGCTATAAACAACAGAAATTTATTTCTCATAATTCTGGAGGTTGAAAGTACAAGATCAGGGTACCAACATGGTCAGATTCTGGAGATAGCTGTTGGGGAGGAAAAATTTCTCCTCTACCCTTTTTTGTTGTTGTTGTTCTTTGGCTAACCTAATCATAAAATTAACACAGGACAGGAGAAAAACAAATTCAATTTTGTCTGAATGCAAGCCCCACAAAGACAGTGTGACCCAAAGACAAGTTGGGGAATTGATTTTTATAGGTCATCCTGAGCTAAGGAATGGGAGAGGGGCCTGGGGCTCTAAAGAAGAGGAGGATAATTCATAAGATGATAAGAAGAGCAGATGTTTGGTAATTAGATGTTTGTCCTGTCATAGAGATGGGACATTCAGATAAAACGTGTCTCTGGTAATACCCCTCTCTCTGAGCCAGGCTCCCTAGCAAAATTCTTTCAGGTAGTTGGGAAGAGGTAAAAGTTTTTCTTGAGTCTTCTATGTCTGGTTGCCTTTAGCTCAAAATAATCCTCATGCCAAAGTAGCATATTTGGTGTCATGTATTCTGCTCCCCTTCAGAGCCCTCTTCTGGGTTGCAAACTGCTATATTTTCATTGTATTCTGTGGGGTCTCTTTTATGAAGACATTAATCCTATTCATAAGGGTTCTACCCTCATGGTCTAATGATCTCCTAGTGGCCCCACCTTTAAATACCATTATGCTGGGGCATTAGGATTTCAATATATGAATTTGGGGGGAACACAAACATTTTGTCCATTGCAGAGTCAATGCCAGAAATCATTGGCGAGAGAGAGAGTGAGATGGGCATAAAGGCGGAGGAGAGAGAGTGTGCCTCAGAAAAGCAATGAGAGAAACCTGAACTAACCCCTGTGAAGAACTGAAGGGAGTCTCCTAGAGATAAAAGATTGTGGAACAGGTCTACAGTTCGACACTGGGAACTTTAAATTTGTAATGTTGTCCGTTGTTCACAGAGGTTGGATTCCTCAGCGCCAGGCAGCAAGCAGTGGGAGTGGAGAGCACAGTGTGGGACCAGGTAGGGTAGGTGCCGTAGGAAGATAGCAATGGGGTGAACCCAGTATATGCTAGCAGTGTCCACGGATGGTCAGCCATTAGGTCAGCTCCAGAACCAGGGGTCATGTACCTCAGTACACACACGTACCACTGAGCAGAGCCTTGAGAAAAAGGGAACGCAGGTGGACTGCATAATCACTGCATCTCTTCAGGGAAGATGGAGGGTTAACTCTGACGCGTTTCTCATGTAGATGAGAGAACATATTCCTTCAACCAGACTTTATCATTGCCATCCAAATTACAGTAAAGGTGTTGATAGAGAAGAAGCTGGGCAGAATCAAGGAAAGGGTAACAGAGTGGTCCCACAGCTTTCCGGCTCTAATGATTTCTCTCTCTATGGTGACTCAGGTTGGCATCTGATTACCTCAGCTGCACCTCAGAATCAGTATCTGCCGATTAACTCCTACACAACCAGTCTGGTCCATTTCACAAAGGTAACCACCGCTCATGCAGTTACCTCAGTACCAGCGAGTGTCTGCTGTTTCGTTGTCTTTCTTTTTTTTTTCCAGTGTGTCTGTATTCTAGGTGATCTCTCTATATTAATCAAGGTGTGTCTTGACTAAGAAATAATTCAGTCAAGACTTTACCAAGCACAAGTTTAGGGAATAATTATCCCCATGACAAAGGGATACACAGTCCTGTGCCTTTGCACTTACAAATCATGAACTATTTGACATAAAAGCTGAGGTAGAGAAAAACTTGCAGCAAAAAGGGTTGTAAATCACTGTGAGTTGAAGATAAATCAGAAGTGAAAACAAAACATCTGTAAAACCGTACGATAAAGCAGTGGAACAATTACTTCATTTTTAAAAATGCCGTTTGGATGCTTCTTAAAATTTACCCATTCTATAAAGTAAATCTACTCTTGAAATCACAGTATAAAACTGTCTTTGTGTTTCCAGTCCCTTGCTTTTGACCATACTGTGATCTTTGCCACTTTGGGTTCGTAAAAATGGTACTTTGAACCAAAGGCAAGAGCCTTCTGCATGTGTCCCGGTTTAATTGTTCCAACTGATTGTACATTCTCATGTTGAAACCTTATCTTTCTGTTTATCCCACTAAGGAAAAGGTTTTCTTCACTAACTGCCATCTTGTTACTCATCCCAGATTCCTAACCATTCCAACTGATATTAAAATATGATTAAAAGGGGCCCATTTTTAATTTGCTGGTCGAAGAGTTCTTGCCCTGAGACATCCGTGTGGCTTACGAAAGTTCGTCTGCGGGAAGGAGATGTTTCCCTGCCCACCCATTGTGTTGAAAAACCACTGACTCAGAAAATGTCGGAATCTCCTGGAAAGATGGTGTGCACAGGTATTTACTAGGAGGGGAAGGACATCAAATGAAGTGATGTGATGTTTTTACCTGGATCACATTCAGTTTCAAACTGTTCTGAATTTCAGCTGTGTGACCGAACTGAGTCTTAATAATTCTAGTTAATATTAACAGTAAGAATAAGAAATGGAGAATGGAATTAATAAAGCATTTCTCGAGTTTCTCTTTGTCTTCTTTGCGTCCCCCATAGATCATAAACTGTTACGTTTTCATCCTACTCAGTCATTCTTAGATTTGGGTAAAGATACAAAATTGACTGTTTTGTAATAATTAATACAGTCTTGTGCATGTTATAATTTTTTGGCCAAAAAGATTAATAACTTTATCTTTTTAACTGTATTAAAATTAAAAGATTTCATAGTTCTCAACTGCTTTTCATCAGAAGCACTTGAAATCCAGAATTCCTCCCAGAAATAAGGACTGATAAAAGGACTGATAATTAAAATGAAGGAAAAATTCATTGAAATGGAGGATTATTAAAATGTATTTTAAATGATAAAGCTTTTTATATTTTCATTTGGGACATGAAATATGTGGTCCAAAAAGAATAATTAGTTACTTAAACTTAACAAACCCTGTCATATTAGTTTTCCTTTTATTGCCATTAACATTTTAGGTAATGGGATTTCAAATTCTTTCACAAAGAATGCTTATTTCTTCTTGCTTCCTGATATATTTACATGTCTAATTTATTTAATTTTATGGGCTCCTCTTTCTGCACCCACCTTTTCCTTGTATCTTTTTTTAAGCTATCTTAAATTTTCTTCTTAATGACTTCCTCACCCAAAACACTGAAATCTACAAGAAAATGGTTTCAAATTATGGTTGACCTGTCCCTGTCCTCTGTGAGAGGATATTTTCCCTCCTAAATGGCAAAATCACCATGGCTCTTTGCTTTTAGGTCCTGCAGAGCTGTGGCCAGCATCCCTAGTTCTGCTCTAGGCTCCTTCCCTTCCAGGGCCACTGAGACCTGGGCTCACCCCCACTCCCAGTCTACTAAGGGGAGTGACTTTCTTCCTGGCCAGGGCTGAGAACAGTAATTAGCCTCTATACTCAATATAAACAAAATCAGGGAAGAGTGTCCCAGTAAACAACTCTTTAAAATGCACATATGTTAATTCCTTTTCACTATAATGGTTCCTCTGATTAGCACTTTTGTCAATAGGCGTGGGAAACTTGGGGGCAGGGAGGAAGAGGGGTTGATAGGATAGCTGAGATGTGGGGACGGTGGAGTTGCCCTAAGAGGTGGCTGGAGAGAGGTGTGAAGGAAAAAATGCTTTACAGTTTTATTGGGACCATTATTCACAAATAATAGCCATTCCTTCCCTCTTTCCATATTTATTTACTTTTCAAAAAAGAAATATCAGTTTAAGGATTCAGTACTATTTCCATATGATTAGCATTCAAGATTTGTGCTTTTTTTTTTTTTTCTCACCAAAAATAACTGTTGGGAACCTAACCTCATAGACTTCTTGTCAAGAGAAAGTGAAAGGTTAATGTCTGCTGAGCATCTAACTGTCATAGGCACTATCCTGGCCCCTTCATGGGTACTTTTTTCATTTAATCCTGACCGTGACCTTAGCAGCAAGATACTCTTATGCCCATTTTGTAAATAGGACAGTTAAGCTCAGAGAGTGACTTTCCCAAGCCGTGAGATAAAGCCAAGAGCTGAAACCATACCTTTCTGAACCCCAAGCCCCATGTTTTCACTGGTGACCATGATAGAGGCCATCACTGTGCTCCGTAAGGTCAGTCAGCATGTCCGCCAGGCCTGGGTTTTGAGTCCTAGCACCGGTACTGAACCATCTTCAAAGTCTTGATCTATAAAAAGTCCTTCGCAATAATCGCTCTTGCTCTCTCTTTTTTTTTAAGATTTTTAATTAATTTATTTGAGAGCGATGGGGAGGCACATGCACAAGTTGGGGAAAGGGCAGAGGGAGAGAATATCCAGGCAAATTCGTGCTGAGCACAGAGCCTAATATGGAGCTCCAGCTCCCGACCCATGAGGTCAGGACCTGAGCTAAAATCAAGAGTTGGACGCTTAACCGACTGCACCACCCAGGCACCCCTTAATGGAAATTTCTAACTCAGGTTTTTGTGACAATTAAATGACATAGTGTATGTAAAGTGTTGATAAGTATTAGGAAGTGAAGAAACTGGTGCTCAGCAAGCATTGCCTTTCTTGCGAATCAAGGGAATGAATTCACTCTGGCAGGATGGCTCTCACAGTCCCTTGCTGCAGGGAGTGTACCTGGCTGTCACTTGCGGGTGTCATTACAGGAGGGAAGGAGAAGGCGTTAGCTGAGAGCGTGGCTCTACTGAGCAGGGAGGGAAGTTGTGTGAGCAGAATGGACAAAACTGGACTCTGGATACAAGATAACCGATTGGGGAAGTGCCTATTTGAATGGTATCAGATTGCCTGAAATCTGGGTCCTAGATGTACTGACTTTAGGAGGTCTTAGTGCTCCACATAAGTGGACTAGAAATTATATTTGGCATCCTGAGTCCTTAGACACAAAACAACAATGTGCCTGTTGCCAGCGCATTTTACAGTGCACTCTGTAGTTAGTGCTGAAGGAATTTCTTGTTGACTCTGTTGCTGCAGAGGCTGGGTGGTGCCTTGGAAACAGGGTAGGCAATGGCTCAGTGTGTTTATAGGTTTTTTAAAGAAAATGAAGTTGAGCTCCTTTGTGTTATGAGCTGTTTCTTTTACCTCCTACTTATCCAGGGTTTAACCAAATGTGTTTTAACCAGAGACCATCTTGGGAAACAGTTTGAACCCCAACTGGAATTTATCATTTAAAAGCCAAGTGAGAGGAAGAACAGGGATGCCAGCAAATAAAATTAAAAATAGGGTTTTACAGTTTAAGAAAATTAAAACCTAAACAACATCTGAAAGTTTTGGCTCTTTTGTGGCTAAGACTTTGGCAACTTGTGTTCTGAGCCCAAGTCAGGGAGCCTGTTTCAAGAGCGGGGACTCTCCTCCCTCTGCCCATTTACTACTCCATGTTCAGTAGAAGGCCAGAGGGGTCGCAAACAGATGGGGTCATGGAACTGTGCCCAAACCAACAAAGGGACGAGCAGGACCTATCTCACTCAGAAGTCACAGAGCGTGCCTTGGTTCTGCCAGGGGACATGAGGGAGTGAATTGATCATTACAGTCATTGACAGAATCGCAAACCCTTGTGCTTGTCTCTTAGTCTCTTGTGCTTGTGAGACTGTGATCAAGCTGACTTCCATGCTGGCACTTAGCACCATCAAGCCCTCATTCCTCCCTCTGCTGTCTCTGCCTGCAGCCGACACATGTCAGACCAGTCCTTTGGTGGTGTTGGAGGAGGAGGACACACATTGTACCTTCTCCAAACAAGTAGGTCTGGTAATATTATTGGACTTCTCAGATCCCTATGGATAGTAAGGGCAAAGTCAACTTTAAAAAATCTGCTTTAAACTTTAATGACTATTTTTCATGAATTCTCTCTAGTGAGTGAGCTTTCAGAAAGTCTCATTTAATGGTAAATAGAAGTTTTGGAATATGACAAGTCATTCCTATTTCAAGTTTCCCCTTTTTTCCTCTTTTTAAAATTCAGAGACAACATTATATCTTGTAGTTAAATAGGACAACTTTGTTTATAATGTAGCCCCTTTGAGGGGAGAACGAAGGAGAGGAAGTTCATTGCTTCAAATCAGAATGGGACAGATCTGCGTGGTTTGGACTTTGGCAATTGCTTAACTTCCTCAAATTTCATTTTTCTCGGTCCGTGAAAAGGGGACAATAAGTTACGTGCAACGTTTGTGTGAGGGCTCAGTGAAAAGATCGAGCACAGATCCCAGCCCACAGTAAGGACTCCATACCTCCATGTTTTCCTTTAATCCATAGTTTCGTCAATTTTTCACCAACTGTAAATGTCACTTTGCAAAATAGTTATTTTTAATATGCTTAATGTAGTAAAAACAGCCCATATTTAAAATCCTAATATTTAGTTTCACGTTGTATAATTGCACAAAATTAATTTTACTGAGTGAGCCTTTTATGTTTTCAGTTAATAAAAGTCCATGTTTAGTGCCTGTGAGTCCTGTGAGTCTCTTTAACTGTGTTATGGGAAATTTTGCAGGATTTCCAGAAATTATGAATGTCACTGGAAATTTCTACTTCTCGTTATTTAGTGCACAGTTCTTTGAGATCTATAATTCAGTAGGTGACGGGGAGGGTTTTCAGATCACACCATCTGGGGAGGCCTTGTAAATGCTTGTGGAGCAAACCACTGTTGCAGCTGCATTGCCAGGAAAGACTTCCTGCAGTCACGCTGTCCTCGTGTTTTAGAGTTTTAAAAAGCTAACAGCATTTTCAGCTTCTCTAACAACTCCTATTGTTCAAACTACTTTAAAAAAAAAAAAAAAAAGACCTGTAGTTACTCTAGCATAACTGACCTTTATTGCAAATTGCCTCGTTTTATCCTAAAGAGCCCACTGTTTGTGGGAACAATTCTCAGGACTCCCATTGTCCTTGGGAAGTAATGAGCTCTCGTACTTCTCAGTGTTTAACTTTGGGGGGTGGTTATGCACGGCCTGTCAGATGATTAGATTACTTCCCTCATTGTTAGCAATTCTTGTCCTTAAACAGGCAAGGAAAACAGAAGACATACCATGTGGAATCTAGACACACACATTTATGTAGATACACACTTACCCACTGTGACTTACACCCAAAGGTACCCATTTTAAAAACAGATTCAAAAGGGAAACTTCATTGTCCCTGAGTTCCTCCAACAGATATTTGCAGGCACCTCCTGTGCGCCAGGCACAGGGAATGCTCAGTGGAAGAGAAGCGCGTATCCCATCCTGACTGCTCTGTTTCCCGTGTCCCCCAAACCCAAGGCCACCATGAGTGCCAGTTTCTTTTGCTTCCCTTCAGAGATATTCTCTGCATAAAAGGAATATATTTGTGTGTGTACCTCACTATTTTTTTTAATCCAAGTGATAGCATACTATACATCTCATATCTTGGAGAATATTCTAGATGGATCTAGCTCACCCGTCTTTCTTACTGTTGCATGGCATTACATTGGATGGTTGGAGGGTTATTTTATGATGTCCCTATTGCTGGACATATTTAAGTAATTTCTAGGGTTTACTTTTCTTCCTTTTGGGGACCTTGTCCTCTTTCTCCTGCCTTATATTTCTTCTAATGAATCACTGCATTCTGTGTCGCTCCATCATTAATGATTCTGGAATAAGGGACATATCACCACCTTCATGGACACCCTCACCCTTGTCCACGCTTCCTGATAGATCCAGGCCCACATGCTGAGTTTACATTTATCTAGTAAGGTCCTATATTTCACCCGATAGATTTCTTATGATTACCCTGTAATTGTTGCTCACGAAGACAACTGATCAACAGTTCTACTCCCAGGTCTACTTCTTTGAACTGCAGCAGACTAGAGAGTTGGCTCTGTCTGGGAGACATCGTACATGGCACCTCGGACTGTTGTTTCAGGCTGCCTGGGCTGCTCACTGCTCAGTGTTCTCCCACACTGGGGCAGCCAGGGACCCCAAAGGCTTCCCTCTGCTCCCAGATCACAGCTGGCCTCCTTTTCCTTTGAATGGCCTTGTTCTTCCTGTGTGATTTTATTTCCACCGTAATGTAGAAACTTTTGAAGATCAATCAAAGCACATTAACTTTAAATGCATCATAATTAGCTCGCTCCTTTTTTGGATGGCTCTCTAAAGTATATCTAGTTTCATTTCTGGAAACCTTCACTGTCAGAAGCTTGCTTTCTTATACTTGGTCATAAAAAATAGGAAGCCCCTTCCCAACTTAAATCTTTAGAGACTTTGAAGTGACCTTGACCACAGGTTGTTGCTTCAGCTGTACCTTCTGGTCTTTGTTATTTCTGCTCTTCTTCACGTTGACATCACCATTCTCTGCCTTTGAGGTTCAGTTTTTCCATTTCCAGTTGTTTTTTTCCCTCTTCAGTTCCCACTTTACTCTTCTGTGGATGTCCTTTTTTGAAAAGAAAAGAAAAAAAAGAAAAAACAGTTTCTTCTTCAGAGCTTGTTTGTTGCTCTGTGTTATCTTGTATCCAAGCAGCATAATTTACTTTTCTCTCTTCCTCCCTCAGATGGTTAATCAGCAGGCCTCACCAATCCCCTTTGTATTAAAGGGTTTTATCGTGATGCTAACCCAGTTTCATATTCTGGCAGTGAAATTAAGTTGAAAAAAAATTTTTTCTGGACATAGATCCTCTCCTCTTAATTTTGAAAATCTGGAAAAGTTAAAGTTTACTTTTAAACTGTGACCCCCTTTCTTTTTTTTTAAAGGCGGTTTTTTAAGCTGAATCTATAAAGTCTTTATTTCAGCCATGAGTCACTTAATTGTCACTTACAACTTCAACAAGTAATTACAATTATGACATTTCTGCCACATACCCAACACTGTCCTAGATCCTGGAGACATAGATAGACTCTGCCTTAAAGAAGTCCACTTCTGTGAGGGAAGGCAGTGGCCCATAATGTAGTCCAGGAGATGGAGCCAATGTGCTCAAGAAAATTACAACAGGAAAGGAGGTGGGGAGTTCAGAATGGGGGTAGTTTCAATTAAGGTAGAGAAGGCTCACCGGGAAAAAGCCATTTGACCAGACTTGAAGGAAATGCTGCAGCAAATACGGGGATTTATGTGGGGTTGAAGGGGCTTCCTGGCAGTGAGCAGAGCAAATGCAAAGGCTAAGGAAGCAGATATGTGGCACCTGGAAGGAACAGCAAAGAGGCCACCATGGCTGGAGGGTAGTAAACAGAGAAAGTCAGTCAGAGAGGTTCCCATGCCATAAGGCCTTCACGCCATGGCAAGGACTTTGGCTCAGGCTCTGAGATGAAGAGCCATTGGACAGTTTTTAGCAAAGGAATGAGGTAATATGTCTTATTCTGTGATGTAGTATTGTCACATGTTATTCAAGAGGATTTATGACTGATGAAGAACAGAGTAGCCTTTCTTCCACCACTTCTGTGCTTAGTCAGTTGCAAGTATGAAGCAGATCTGAACGACCCCATGTTTTCTCTCCTTTTCCTCCCTCTTCAATTTGTTGTGTAGATGCCAAGACCATTATTATCACTAACGTAATTATTTAATAAGCCTTGTCTTTAAGCAAACAAGAGCTTTCAATAACATTAAGCTTTTTGTAAATTCAATCCTGATTTAACATATTTCTTTACAACTTATTTCTGTACTTTTTCCACAAACAGAAGATAAGGCTTAAAATGAAAGACATTTAAATTTAAAAGCCATAAATATAGAACCAGAAAATAAATCAGCGTATTCAGGAAGAAGCCAATGTGGCAGACCCATTTGGGAGAATGTTGTGAGGTGATCGGCTTGTTTATTTACCCATGAACTTTACGGAAACAAAGCTGAGAAGGATCTCAGCAGATCACATAGTTATCCCAACCTGAGTTTTTCCAGACCATCGTGCTTCTCTTTTTCTTCTTACTCTAATGCAAGCTGCCACATGAAATGTGTTTTTTTTTTTTTTTTAAAGATTTTATTTATTTATTTGTCAGAGAGAGATCACAAGTAGGCAGAGAGGCAGGCAGAGAGAGAGAGGAGGAAGCAGGCTCCCTGCTGAGCAGAGAGCCCGATGCGGGACTCAATCCCAGGACCCTGAGATCATGACCTGAGCAGAAGGCAGCGGCTTAACCCGCTGAGCCACCCAGGCGCCCCATGAAATGTGTTTTTAACATACTTTTTCATCACCAGAGAGTGATTACTTTCTAAAACAAGTTGGTCAGTATACATTTCACCCTTATTCCTACTGCGCTACTTAAATGTGAGGAGTGTCATTTTTGCCAAAAGAAACAGCTTTCTGCTAAAATTGTTAGTTTTGGTAACTGTAGACATTAAAATCTAGGCCTATTTAAAAAAAAAAAATTTAAGATTTTATTTATGTATTTGACAGAGAGAGAGAGATCACAAACAGGCAGAGAGGCAGGCAGAGAGGTAGGGGAAGCAGGCTCCCCGCTGAGCAGAGAGCCCGATGAGGGGCTCCATCCCAAGACCCTGGGATCAGGGCTAGAGCCAAAGGCAGAGGCTTTAACCCACTGAGCCACCCAGGTGCCCCAACAATGTTTTAATTATCAGCTTCTGAAGGCAGAGATTGTGTCGTTCATCTTTGTGTCCTTGGTATCCCCCAGTCTGCCCTTGGAATCTTCATCCACAACTTTGAAATCTCAAAAGCACAGAAAACAAAATCTCATCAATAGCTGGGAAGCAAAACTTGTTCAGAGGCAAAACCTGAACCGAGTGAGACTATTTTAAAAATCTTCAGTTGTCCCAGTGTTTTGTGAATACTCATCTGTTTTACGACAGAAGTGGCAAGAGGTTTAATTTGGGTGCTCTGCAGACCCTACTGGGTGTTTCCATAACATTTGGTTTGTGCATCTTATTACTTCCCTAAAATTTAAGTGTAAGTCGCAGAATACATCTGGCCCCAAAGGTTTCAGAAAGGGGATGTGGGCCTGTCATAGCCAGTCTCTAGGGTGGCGTGGGTACCCCATAAGCGTGAGTGGGAGTGAAGTTTGGCTAACGTGAGGCACCTAGGAAAGGGGAGCTTTTCCACAGCCAGGCCTGATGACCTTGAGGTCTTGGGGGAATAAAAAAAAGATGATTCAGTTCTTAGAAGCGGTGCATTGAAATGTAGCGTTAATATTCTCTTGGCTTATAAATTGTAATTAGTCTTCCATTAACCTAATAAATCCCAGGAGTAGGAAGTGTTATTGTTAAAATTTAGAAGTATTCCTATTAGTGTCCCAGCAGGTACTTTTTATGTGATTCATGTATTTTTTTATGTTGTCTCCATATCTTATCATTTTGTATCATTTTGTTTTCCTTCAACATTTTTTAAGGTGTCACATCAGCCTTTTTCATGCTGGTGATTTAATTGCAAAAGCACACATAAACAGTTTGAAAGGTGTGAGAAGAAATTCACAAGTCACCTGGGGAACAGCAACAAAGCTAGCATTCAGTCAGGAATTCCTCTGCTGTGCAAACAGCCCACTGCCAGTGGGTCAAATGGTGTGTCCTGAAAGTGAGAGAGAAGCAAGCTTGATGTAAGACACGTTTGTTTCACACTGAAGATGGGGTGAAATAGGGATAGGGGAGATAGGGAAATATGGATATGAATTAAACATAAGCTTTCCTTTCTCGAAGCTTAATGAGGAGAATAAGACGTGTCCATAAAATAAATGAAATACACAGCAGAACATACCAGAGGAGAGTCTTCATGGCTCGGGAGGTCAGGAACGAGAACTAGGTACATAGAGAAGGTGAACTTGTGGAATACAGTTTGGGAAAGACAGAGGCCAGCTCTTGAGAAGCCCTGTGTTGAGTAGTAGGGATATACAAAGAGATAAATTATCATGGAAAGTGGTCAATGGTATCCTGGGGGCTTTGGAACCACAGCAGAGACTAATCAGCCCCTGGGAAGGTGTGTAAGAGTTGATTTTAGGTCTGGGTCTTGAGAAACACAGGAGTTTGCCCAGAAGGGTCACAGTGGGTCTGAGAGCTTACTGCAGGTAAATAAACTCTCCACAGGAGGACAGCGACACTAGGGTGACTTTTTATATTGTACTGTCATTGCAGGCGAATCACACATCTCTTCCGGACCGATTCAGAGTGGGAAAGGTTTACAGAATAAAAGTCAGTTTAGGACCATTGCACCAAAAATCGTGCCCAAGGTCCTAACATCCAGAGTGCTATCGTGCCATTCCCCATCACTCTCTGATCAGGTGAATCCAGGACCCTCCATCAACGCCAAGCCACTGGGAGTACCTGCCCAGAATTATGCCCTGATGCAGGTTGCTGGACAGGAAGGGACGTTTTCTCTTGTTGCTCTGCCACACATTGCCTCAGCTCAGTCAATCCAGAAGCCCAGATTACCGCTGCCTGAAAACATTAAACTGCCTATTCCTCGATACCAACCTCCAAGAAGTAACAAAGGATCAAGAAAGAAACCCATTCAGAGCTCCTCTGAGACTGGTGCTGGCATACCTCCTGCCCAAACCCATGCGTCCCCCTCCCCGCTTGACCATCCCGAACCCCCGCACAAAGCTGGTCTGTTGGAACAAGTGACATCACGAGACCAAGCCCCAGCCGGCATTAGCACAGCGGCACCAACCGACCAAGGTGGCCCCGGGGACTCTCCACCTCTAGTGACCAGTGACCGTGGAGATACGAGCCCTCCTGCCACCCCACCATCGTCGACACCAGAGGAGCTTTCTGGCAAGCAGGATCTCGCAAAGCCTTCAGGCAAAGCTAACTTGGTGACCAAGAAAACCTGCAGTAAGCCTTCTTCCATTGCTGGTGAAAAGCTTAAAGAACAAGTTGATCTTGCAAAAGCCATGACCATTTTATCACCCGCTGTTTTTGGCAACACGGTTCAGCTGATCTCTCCAGTCCCCAGAGGTAAACTGCCAATCCTCCCCTATGCCCGGATGAAAACAGCGGAGGTGTGCAAAGGTCCGTCGGATATTAACACAGCAAACAGTTCTCTGTCCGGACTCAGGGCCGTCTGTGATCAGACAGCTTCCATCACGGAGGGCTTTCATGCAGCCACCAAAACAGTTGGCAAGGCACCTGCTCCACAATCGTCAAAGCAGAATCCCTGTGAGAGCACTTTTTGTCCCGCCACCAGACTGGATCTAGGCCACAAAGCCAAACTGAACAGTGGGGCAGCGAAGAGAAGAGTACGGAAACGGAAGGTATCAGAGGAAATGTTGGCATTTCAGGGGAAAAGGAGAAAGTGTCTCATTAATAAGTGTAAAGATAGTAAAGAAAGAGTGAAAACCGATCCCCAGGAATCCAGGGACCAAAAACCCGGGGCTCTGAAGAAATACCGTAGCATTATGCCAAAGCCGGTGATCATGGTGCCTGCCCTGGCTCCCCTGGCTTCTCCGGCAGGCGTGCTTCAGCCCCATGCCCCCAGCAGCCTGGGACAGGACGTTTTGTTCAGTAATCCACTCACTCCTAAGTACCTAGGCTGGAAGCAGGACGGTGGCACGTCCCCAAAGCCCAACTCCACCCTGCGGAATGGCTTCCCCAGCCTCAAGAAGCCCTGGCACAGGTGTCACGTGTGCGACCACCACTTCCAGTTCAAGCAGCACCTCC